>NC_137261.1:50835807-51435807 GCF_053477335.1 Acartia tonsa
AAGGGACTATACATCACATAAGTTTAACTTTATGTAAATTTATATAAGATTTCTGAAGAAATTTTTTTTTACTACTTTAATATCTGGTAATTGGCCGGTTATCCGGCCGGATATCCGGTAATTTGGCCGGATAACCGGATATTTGCCGGATATCCGGCGTTGGCCGGATATCCGGCCGGTTACCGGATATCCGGCATTTGAAATCAGCCGGATATCCGGTATCCGGTATCCGGCCAAAAAAGTTTCCGGCCCAACCCTAATGTAAATCAAGTTATCCTCAACTGTCTTAATCCTCAAGATTCCCAAGTTAATTGTCAAAATTAATAAGAAAAATGAGAAGAAGTTAGTCTTAATATTTAACTTAACGCATCGAATTATAGACAGCTTTCTGCGAATATCAAAATGAAAAATTATAAGATTAAAACGAGTTTTGTTAGACCTAAGCAGCCCTAGGCCCGGGCTAACAAAACTTGTAGAATTTTATGATTTTAATTTTAGTATTTCTGGAAAATTGTCTGTAATACGTTGCTATACATGATTTTTCAGTATGGGTCAGAACCGGTTCTAATCCAGCGGATATTTTTTGGGGTTGAAGCCAGACTGTGAAAAAATAATATTTACCTCAGATCTGTTATGATCATCGTCACTTTCCTCAAGTACAGCATCAAGCCCAGTTTCTGCATTGATTTCTTAACATAAGAAAATATTACTTAACTTACACGGTTTCGATTTGATTGAAAATTAAATTCCAACTTTTGAAAAGAAGTATTGCAGTACTTTTTATGGCCTTTTAAACTTCTGTCACATTGCATACTTTCAGAACTACTTAATATTATTTATAGAATTGCATACCAACTTATAGAGCTGTGTTTAATTGTGAAGGATTTATGCTGTATTGGTTGTGAATATTGTAATGATTTTCTATCAGTTTTATTTATTGATATGTTGTCGTTTGTTCCAACTATAAGGAAAGTAGCGTTGAGCTTATTCAACTATATCTTGGGTTATTTTGTAAAACGTATTTTTAGTTATTCGGATATCTTTGTCCCTCTATCTGAAATACACATCTAACCTCTACGAGTCCACACAGAAGCGAGTGAAGCTTCTCTATAAAAACTAACCATGTGTCAATCCTGCCAACACACCACCATCGCTTCTTTTTATTTATTTACCTGTTAGTACAGCCTCTACAATAGGAACCATCATGGCCGTGGTTGCCGTGTTAGAGATCCACATGGACAAGAACATGGTTGGCAACATGAATCCCAACATCAACAATCTTGGACTTGTACCTAGAGGATTGTTTTTGCTATGTGATTTTGAATTATATGTGATCATTAGATTTTTTTAAATTAAAAAAACAAACTTTACTTAGCTAAAACTATACCTAGTATAATCAGAAAATGATAATGGATTTCAATTTAAGCTGGGCAGTAAGGACTAAACTTTAAATTTCAAGAATTTTAGTAGCGAAGCTACTTGTTAAGTAGATCTGTCCACCCAAACGTTACTTTGTAATAGTACCATTTAAAACAAACATTTTTTTTTTACCTATCAAGAGTAGAACTCTGAGAGCAATCCTCTGATGAAGTCTGCAATGTTCAACAGCTATGGCAACTATCAGTCCACCAATAAACATCATATTAGATTCCTAGTAGTAAATATATTATACTTTATATAATCCTCTGATGAAGTTTGCAATGTTCCACAGCTATGGCAACTATCAGCCCACCAATAAACATCATGTTAGATTCCTAGTATAGTAAATATATTATACTTTATATAATCCTCTGATAGAGTCTGCAATGTTCCACAGCTATGGCAACTATCAGCCCACCAATAAACATCATGTTAGTTTCCTAGTAGTAAATATATCATACTTTATATAATCCTCTGATAAAGTCTGCAATGTTCGACAGCTATGGCAACTATCAGCCCACCAATAAACATCATGTTAGATTCCTAGTAGTAAATATATTATACTTTATATAATCCTCTGATGAAGTCTGCAATGTTCCACAGCTATGGCAACTATCAGCCCACCAATAAACATCATGTTAGATTCCTAGTAGTAAATATATTATACTTTATATAATCCTCTGATGAAGTCTGCAATGTTCCACAGCTATGGCAACTATCAGCCCACCAATAAACATCATGTTAGATTCCTAGTAGTAAATATATCATACTTTATATAATCCTCTGATAGAGTCTGCAATGTTCCACAGCTATGGCAACTATTAGCCCACCAATAAACATCATGTTAGATTCCTAGTAGTAAATATATTATACTTTATATAATCCTCTGATAGAGTCTGCAATGTTCCACAGCTATGACAACTATTAGCCCACCAATAAACATCATGTTAGATTCCTAGTAGTAAATATATATTATACTTTATATAATCCTCTGATAGAGTCTGCAATGTTCCACAGCTATGGCAACTATCAGCCTACCAATAAACATCATGTTAGATTCCTAGTAGTAAATATATTATACTTTATATAATCCTCTGATGAAGTCTGCAATGTTCCACAGCTATGGCAACTATTAGCCCACCAATAATCATCATGTTAGATTCCTAGTAGTAAATATATTATACTTTATATAATCCTTTGATGAAGGCTGCAGAATTCCACAGCTATGGCAACTATCAGCCCACCAATAAACATCATGTTAGATTCCTAGTAGTAAATATATTATACTTTATATAATCCTTTGATGAAGACTGCAGAATTCCACAGCTATGGCAACTATTCCCCCCTTCTTCCCCTACTATTTAAAACGATTTTGTTACTTTACATAATAGGATTATCACAATAATTTAAATAAATAAACAAAAATTGTTAATATTTACCTTCAGATACTTAACACATACGTCATCCGTACTCATAATTCCTAAACAATTATACAAATTCATGTTTAATAGTTATTTATCACATAGTATTATAGACAACTTTCTATGAATATTAAAATGAAAAAGATAAATAGTAACCAGTTTAGTTATCCACAATGTATTAATTTGATGGTTTTAAAAAAATATACGTGGAAAAATTTCTGTAATACGAGGCTATGCATGGTTTTTCAGTACGACTGGGAACCGGTTCTAATCTAGCGGATATTAATCGGTTTTGAAGCTATACTCGATTAACTTCCGTCACAGTAGCGTAAACCTTGATAAAAATAAATATATGAAAAAAATCATGATACCACCACCCTCCTAAGAAAAAGTCGCCTCTATAGAAAGAAAAGAATTGAATGCTTTGCTAAAATCGGTGCTTTCCCTCAAATTGAAAGGCATTAACGTCCACCCTGTCTCCACTTATTTTCAATTTATTTCAAAATACGGGGGGGGGGGCTGTAATACAAATAAAAAATATACTAAAAATTACCTAAAACTGGGAATAGAATAATTGGAAGTAGAGCTGTGACGGGCAAGGGTATGGCCTCTGTCACCCAGTATGTTGCCATCAACAGGATTACATATCCACATCTAAAATATATAAGAGTAACAGTATGACCGTGAAATTGTCTGTCTGTAGCAAAGGATCTTGCTAACTATTGGTCGATGTGGTACTCAAGTAAATCTTCTCTTTTAGCCACTAGTGTAAAAATGAATAGTTCAGCGCTTCTTTTAGAATAGGTTGTATAGGCATGCCCATTAGAGAATTAGGTTAACCTATTAGATAAGGTAGGCATACCTATTTATTTTATGAGATAAGAGCCAATATAAATGGTTTTATTAATTATATAATTTCTAAAGTATGGAATACGACAAATATACTATCATTAGATGTCTTCTTTTTCTTTGAGTTAATACTAGATATAAGACTTTAGAGTAATAATTTAAATTACATATTTACCTTGCCTCAGATGTACCAATAGTTAACAATGGAGATAGCACGATTGGAGTAAGCAGCACCACAATAGATATAAGACTATAGAGTATTAATTTAAATTCCATATTTACCTTGCCTCAGATGTACCAATAGTTAACAATGGAGATAGCACAATTGGAGTAAGCAGCACCACAATAGATATAAGACTATAGAGTATTAATTTAAATAACATATTACCTTGCCTCAGATGTACCAATAGTTAAAAATGGAGATAGCACAATTAGAGTAAGCAGCATCACAATAGATATAATACTATCATATTTACCTTGCCTCAGATGTACCAATAGTTAACAATGGAGATAGCACAATTGGAGTAAGCAGCACCACAATAGATATAAGACTATAGAGTATTAATTTAAATAACATATTACCTTACCTCAGATGTACCAATAGTTAAAAATGGAGATAGCACAATTAGAGTAAGCAGCATCACAATAGATATAATACTATCATATTTACCTTGCCTCAGATGTACCAATAGTTAACAATGGAGATAGCACAATTGGAGTAAGCAGCACCACAATAGATATAAGACTATAGAGTATTAATTTAAATAACATATTACCTTGCCTCAGATGTACCAATAGTTAACAATGGAGATAGGACAATTGGAGTAAGAAGCACCACAATAGTCCTCCAGAATTGAGCAATCTTCTTCATATTGTGTAATATTGTACTCGACCTTCCACTAAAAAAGATTAGATTTTTAAATTAAATTTGTTTAAATTTTTACCCAACCTAACCAAAGGCTCTGTCAGATGGATGCCATTAGATAAATTAGTAAAATAAGCGAAAAGTCTTGTTCTCTTAACTTTCATCAGTTTAAAAGACAAAGGTCCTGCAATTCAAGGTTTTCTTGTCTTTGATAGTTATAATGACCAAATTAGGCCGTGCAGTGGTTCTAGTCCTATGCCTTCGATCATTTACCAGAGATGGTAAGGTAAAGGACAATGTACGAAAAATTATTGTTTATCCTCTACAATGCATTGTAGAGAAAATTATTTATATATTTTATTTATAAGTGGAAAAGCTTGAACACTGATAGTCTGTACATTCCAATCAATATTTAATAAAAGTACCCAATGTGTGTAAGTCAACTAATGAGAGTTAGTTCAAATTTATGGTCAGTAAAATTGTTTTGTATTGGATATTGGGTTGTTTATAAGAGACAAATTTAAGCAGTTTGATATTATAAAGAATTTGATTGAAAGTAAGTGTACTGACACGAACGTATGTCTTAGATTTAACCCAAAACGCACTTTTATGGTCCACAGTCACAAGTTTGAATATAGCAATTGTCAAACATTTCATATATTTTACACCTTTTTGCCAAAAGGATTTGCTCAACTAAGCAATTTGAGAGAAAATGCCAAAACTACTTACTCTGTTAAAGATGAGTAACTGGAATAAGGCGGCAACATTTCAAAGATTTTATTTTTGTTGTAATTCACAGTTAAAATTCACAAACTTTATGCAACACTTGTATGTATTTTTTTTTCAACAGATCACATTTTTAAAAATTTTATTTTGAATATTTAAGCACAGTGTAATACTTTACATTTGACCTATTATTATTTACTGATCTAAAATTGGTTATTTATTTGAATAATTTAAGAAAAAGAAAAGGGTGGGGATTTGTTTTTTTTTGGGGGGGGTGGGGGATTGAAGTTAATTAAGGTGAGGGGGCTTTAATTATCGAAAGAAAAAAGTTTGAAGGGTTTTAAGATGGTGGAGAAGGGGTTGGACATTTGTTTGGTAGGCTTGAAAGAAAGGGAGAAGGGATAAGAAGATGAGGGGAATGGGTTAAAGAATACAAAAATGCACGTTTATAGCAAATTACTATTCATCTAGCGACTAGGCCTCATCTAGCACTCGAGATGGGGGAAGTCCATTCAACCAATTTTCATTTTTTGTTTCAAAAAGAAAAAGTAAAAGATTTTTTTGAGAGAAGTTATTTTTTCAGGGGCAATTTCTCTTGGGAGGGTAATGTTAATATTCCCAAAAAATAGCAATAGACCTTCCCAGGCCTATGAGAAACTACACTGTAAAGGAGAACCATATCGGTTCAGTGGGTACCAAGATTCATTGGTTCAAACATACAAACAGACACACAGATCCCATATTAGACTGCCCGATTTAATCTTTTTTGATAACTATAATTTTTTTTATAGTTAAATGTTTATTTGTAGCAAAAGAACTCTCAAACTGCTGGCAAGATAAGGCTTTCGTGTAAAAGTAAATTAGTCAGACAGGTCCATGAAAGGTTTTAGACTATTTTTGGGAATATTATAATTATTTTATATTCCTCCCTTCCAAGATAAAATACTCCTAAAAAATTACCCCCCCCCCCTTATTTTCATCCCATTTTCATCCCCCCCCCCCCTACTCTATATTCCTCTAAAAACTCAGCCGCTAGTGGTGCACTTAAATATTCCAAACAGCTGTTTGGCTAAAAGAAATTCTTACGTTTTTTCTTTGATTTGTTTGCCACTATGTTGACTTGATCCTACACTTGCTGTCTCATCCTTGTCAGTATCACCTTCCTCTACCTCATTGTTATTCACTTCATCAGGATCCTCCTCAAGATCTTCCTGAAAATCAACATAATATTCATCAACTATAGTAACACTACGCCACTAGAAGCCTCTAGGATATTTAAGGTGGGAGAAAGGAAGGGAGTCGACCCCCATATTTTCAATTTAAGCTTTAAAAAGAATTTTTTGAGGGGGGATTTTTTATTTGGAGGTTGGAGACATCTTCCCCCAAATTGTTAAAAATCATCACTGGACCCATCAGAAGTTTTGCTGCAAAAGAGAACCATATCGGTTCAGCGGTAAACGAGATTCTTCGCTACAAACAAAAAAGCTTACTACTTTATACAAAAGGATATCGGTGATTTCACTTAAAAAGCACAGAACCTCCCCTCCCCATTGAAATAAATTGAACTTAAGTTCTAAGAAAGTTTTCGACAATTTTTTAAAAATGAATGGGAGGTTTTTAGGCTATTCTACTGCCTCCTTTGAGAGGGACGCAGTTGCAAATTATATATAAATCTCTTAAATCTATTGCGACGATTTTATATAATTATTTTGATTATAATTATAACTAGAAAATATGAATTTATGCTAAAAATGTTTCGAAAAGCACAATAGTCAATATTAAACATGACTTAACATAAAGGTGTTAACTGATTAAAATAAAATCATTGACTATTTTATATTTTGTAGAGGCGATGACAATTACAAAGGAAAATTGAGTTGTTTTTCAGCGCTTTAACATTAGTTTTTTTATTAGCAAAGCTAATCTATAATTTAAGATTTCCGTCTGAACTTTTAAGGGAGAAGTGTTTTTTTTTCTGGGCGCTTATTCAAGACTTGAATATCTTATATATGCATAAAAAATCCATAGCGGTCAGACTGTTTTAGAGAAGCTTTTCAGCTGCTTTGAACTCTTACAACTAATTTCCATATATACATATATATTTTAACCCGATTTTTATAATTTATCTAGGTCATATCTGATAAGCCTTCAAACTTACATTTGTCTTAAGTTGCTCTGATTATAAAATTTAACCGCTGGATTTTTTTTAGCGAAGCTACTCATTATTGGAAATACCCATCCGTCTGTCTGTCTGTAAGACACCTTTTTTTTTTTGGGGGGGGGGGGATCGTGGTTTTCTCAGCTCCTCTTCAAGAAAGACGGCTAAAACTTAATATTAATTCAGATGTTTTCACTGATTTATTAGCATCTACTCTAAATGTTAGTTTGTTTTTCTTTGTCCTACACATCTATAAATATTTTGTGCTTTGCTACTTATGGATGCTGTTATTATTATTTGTAATTGTAATTGATGTTGACAAGATGAGATCTTTATACATTGTATCCTAAAAGCTGGGGGCACATAAGCGTAAAACTTTGTATTCAGTTATAAAGTACTAGCGGCATCGCCATAAGCATTTAGGGGCTCTGTTAATCAATGCGTAGAGATTTAGGTTGATGACACTTGTTGGTCAGTTCGTTTATCCAGTAGGAGGGCCGGGGAATGGATAGGGTAAAGTGTTGGATGGGGGGGATCTTTATTTTAGGCAGCTACACGTTTCACTGTATTAGAGTACATGATAATCTGGTGTAAGATACAAGCAATAATAAATCCATTTTTGTTGAACTTCAATGCTGGCATACTTTATTATTTTGAAACTTACCTGATCGTTGAAATGGTAGAAATAACACATAGGCACTGCACGTCCCTTGTTCTTATCCATAGCTAAAATAAATAAACCTTTTATTTGCAGTATTTATATGAGGGCTCGGCAGCAGCGCCTCAAATTTAAACCAGCTTGTGTGCAAAAAAGTCCGAAAATGTGGTTTGTCTGTTTAAGAAAAGGTCTAGACATTCAGCTGAATTTTAAAGTTATAATAGGACAATTTCACAGAGGCTTTCACGCGGCGGACACGCGGCTACCAAGCCCTACTTAACATCATTCTTCACAATACTTTTTTGTCAATACTTCTTCAACAATTTAATTAATGAAAATTGAAAAATATCAGGGGTAAAACTAGTTATGGGATTTGAAAAAAAAGAACATGGGCTTGGAGGAGAGATATTGATAAAATACAAAGGGAGAAATTTCCTTTGTATTGTTTGCCAGAAGTCTTTGTATGTGCTTTTCTAAAAAAATTAAAAGAAAAAATCCCGAAACCTTTCTGTAATTTTTTTTTTGTAAAAATAAAATGTAAGGCAACCTCGTTAATATAATCTATCAAGTAACAACATTTATAAGAAAAACTATTGGCTTCGCCCCTGGAAGTCTCTGTCAGGGGGCACATGAAATTATATGTGGGATGAGGGGGGTCGATCAACCTCCTTTAATGTGGAGTACAGAAGGGGTAATTTTTTTCTATTGACGATTCCTCTTAAATGAGAATTATGAGGCACCATACCATAAAATAGATAAAAACCTTTCTAGGATCAATATGAGTTTTCACTGAAAAGAATATCCAATTAAATCTTTCGGTTGGTAAGCTGTTTTGGTACATAAATTTGGATAGCGACATAATTTGACGAAAATCTCCCCTCTCTTTTATATATCCACATGTATTCTAATTCATCACATATATATGTAGACAGACACACACCGTGCATCATGTTACTTTTAAACATAAGACTTACTATTGAAAACTTCAGATGTCCATGGTACATGAGGATGAGTGAAGCCACTATTTGAGCTCTTGCTCGTCTTTCTAGGAATAAAGCAAAGATTTTAAGTTCTATCAAACAAATATGCAATAGATCTTTTGACCTTCTTTCCTCGCCTTTTCAGCAGTTTTTAAGCGTTTTTTATTGTGTAAAAAAGTAAGCAAAAGGAATAAAAATAATAAAATTTTTCACTCGGCTCGGCAGCTGCGCGTGAACCGCCTGTAAGCCTCAGGGAAATCAACCTTTTAGAAATTCAAAAATCTGCTGAAGATCTAAGCCTGACCTAAATATGGCAATCTCTGTTTCCAAATTTTTAAAAGCGAAGCTTTTGTATAATTAGGGTCGGTTCGTCCGTCCATATATTCAAAGCATTTAATTTCAGACGGGTTTAAATTGGAGGCCTAATTGCATGTGTAGCGTGGCTGCCGAGCCCTGATTTTTCAATATAAAACATATAATTTATAAAACATACCTTCTAATGAGTTGAGTGTCAGACATCTGCTTGTAAGGTCCCAAATGTTCTAAAATTAATTTTTTGTGATTTTTAAATTTTTTTTGACATTTTTACCATTTATGCTTTTTAAATCTAACAAAAAATCTAACAATCAAGAAGACAAATGTTTTCAGACTTTATGACCGATTTTTTGTCCGGCTTTTACTATAGACATATATCATGAATATCAAGGCTTCTATTACAGCTAGAGACCTATAATTTTTTTTGGTAAATCCTTGAGCAACAATAAACAGATAAAAATATTAATTGTCACCGCCAACCACCGTTTTACCGCCGTAACCGCCGAAAATGGCGGTTTCCGTTATTTGCCGTTTTTCGGCGATGATAAGAAAAAATAAATATGATCTCTACTGATCTTAAATACTTCAAATATAAGAATTTCCAGTTGTTGTTGAAGATAGACTGCTAAAATTTTCGTTTTATATGGTCACTAAGCAAATACACAATAAATCTATATTTCCGTCTGTCTGTCTGTTTTGCTTTCTTATTTTCCAATATCTGCTTGACTTGCTTCTTACTGTAATACTTCTGCTAATTATGTATGTTGTCATCCTTGTTTACTTACTTGGAAGTCTGGGTTTATTGAGTACCACATCTGCAGAGTGAAGCTTTTGCAGCTTTAGCTTTTCTACGTTTCTATTTGCTGCCATTTTTAATTTATTTTTGCATCTAACAAAAGTTTAAAAATTTTAGTTGGTAAAAATATTTGTGTAGACGATGACTGAATCGATTAATGTAAAATATACATGGGATGGGGTAAAGGAAGTGAAGGGTGTGGGGGTGGGGCAACGTTATTTTAACCCGCTGCAAGTTTCACTTTATTAGAGAACATGAAAATCTGGTGTAAGATCCAAGTAATAATATATCCATTTTCATATAAGATCCTTATTTAAGTTCTCGCTAACCGATCCTTAAAAATAAAGCTTCATTTAGATCCAGAAGAGGTTTATTTTAATTGAGGGTAACCCCACCCTACCAGAAAAGAAGGGGTAGAAAATAACCCTTAAACATCCTGGGACATATACGATGCTTCTTAAAATGAAAAATAATTGGGTTAAGCATTTTTCGAGATCATCATTTAATCCATTAAACCTTACTACTTTTTTATTAAAGATTATAGGCTACGCCCCTAGAGGCCTCTAGGGACACTTTAGAGTAACACGCTCAACTTTAGTTTTACTTTTAATAATAAAAAAGTACAAAAATATTTAGGGTTGAAGGGTATTATTTTGCAGGAACGAATTCTCTTGGAAGGAAGGAGATACCCTCCCCCAAAATAGTTCAAACGTTCCTTAGACCTATGCAAAGCTTCACTGTAAAGGTCAACATAACAGTCCAGAACCAAAAGACAAATAGACAGACAGACAAATATCTTGTAACTTTTAAATAAGGATATATAAATAATATTTTATTATCACAAATAAAAATCTTGTAATAACAATATCTGATCACTCATGGTTTACTACTAAGCACAATTTTACTACAACCACGTAAATTGGAAGTGATTTCTACTAGCAAATATGCGTATAGTATGTACGTACCAAAGTATATGCATTGCGTACGTAGACATATATTGCGTCAAAGTGTCTTTTGTAGATATGATTCCTTATTAAAATAGTTTTTAATTTACTTAATTTATAAATTCTAATTTATTTTAAGTTTTAGATAAAAGAGCTTGTCCTATTATATAAAGTAGTAAGGTTTTTCTGTTGTTCCATTAAGATCTCGTTAACCCCTAAACTGAATTAGTTCTCCGCTTAAAGAAAGCTTGATATGGGTCCTTGAATGGTTTTAGGCTATTTTATTGTTCAATTTAAGCATACAGATAGTTTTTTGTTTTTTCTTCTTCTACTATCTCCATTTTTGAATGTATAGCCCATTTGTCAGAAATTGGTAACTTTATCTTAATTTCTTTTGAATAAACCAAATGCATATATGTATGTATATGTATATATAGGTAGGTTTAATACTTATAAATGTTGCACTAACTGAAGATCTGCATTAAAAGCTTAACATTAAGGCAACAATAATAATAATACCCACCCGTTTATCAGGGGTTTAGTCACAGGTAAAGGATGGATTTTTGACTAACAAACAAAACTTGAATCTTTGGTTTATCAGGTAATTAAAGTACAAGGATAGAGGGGCCATGAGCTATTTGTAATTCTTCCCACAGGGGGGGGGGACCTCGTCCCGACTTTGTATTAGTTCTTTGAAATTAGCAATAAGCGTCGGAAATATAAACACAGCCAAGTCCTACAAAAGAACAGAAAGTAATTTGTTAACAGACAAAAGGGGCCTCTACCTCTTGAGTTAGATATTTGTCTGGGTTATACATACATCTATACTTATACATTCATTGTTTAAAATTCACATCAGTCTCACACCCTTTATCCCTGCACCGTTACTTTCCCCTTCCTATTCTTATTTCATCTTACCACCTCCCTCCCACCCCCCCCAACTTACAAGGAGTTCTAGGCAACAAAATTATTAGTGGAAGTGTAGACTTACTTACAAAACAGCTGAATAACACAGTAATTTTTAGCAAAATCTATGGCATATACAGATTTGTTTGGAGCTAAATATCTCAGTAATAACATGTTAGATTGTGTCAAGCTTTTTATTATATACCTTCTATGATAGTGTCTTAAAACTATTTTTTTTTTGAATTTTGAAAACTACATAGTTTTGAAATAATACATAAAGTGTAAAGCTTTGCTAAATATATACAAATCATAATTGTACTTATCCTATTATATAAAAAAGTAAGGTTTTTTGTTTGTAGCGAAGGATCGCTAAACCGATATGGTCCTCCATTACAATGAAGCCTCACAGAGTTCCCGGGATGGTTTTAGGCTATTTTTAAAAATATACTCAAGACTTGGGATGGTTGTAGGCTATTTTTATGCTACCTCCTTATCCCTTTTGATAAAAGAGTTTAACTTTTGCTGTATTATATAAACATAATAACCATTATTAGGAAAGTGTATTTATTTAGTTAGATTAATAATACGGGCATGACTGAAGAAATCATAGATTAAGAAAATCAGGGATAAAAGAATGTAAAAAAATATATTAGGCAATTTACCACAAAGCGCCTTGCTGAGCATAGAATCCACCCTCTCTGTAGCAAAGACAAATAGAATATTTAGTTTCATAGTTTTTCATTTGTTTTTGTTTGTTACTTAAGGTTAGGTTAGGTTAAGGGAAAGTTGCAATTATTAATACAAAATAGTTTCAAGAAATTATTTATTTAAAAAAAGTTATACATGTTGTATTAATTGATATTTTTGTTTTCTTTTTTTCATTCGATATAACAATTCTTTTTCTTTGCTAGTGCTTGCACATTCTTGTCAAATAAGAATTGGCCTTCAATAACAAAAGGACATAAACTTAAATAAATTGTTGATTTAGAGCATTCATAAATTTATTTGTAGTTGTAATTGAAATGTTTGATTAGTAATCAAGTTTACTAATTGACACCCACGTTGTTTCAGAATAATGGATACAGGATATATTGACAGGGGAAAATTTGGCGTTATTTTAGCTTCCTAATATGGAACTCATTTATTGGTTAGTTCGTTCATCTAGTGAGCAGAAAGTCTTGCAACATTTAAATTTAATTTATTTACAATAATTATTTAAATATTTTATTATTATAAAACAAATAACACACAATTAAGAATAAATAATACAATTCAAATTATAAGTCTAAGATTCTAAATTTTTAAAAGCGAAGCTTTTCTATAATTAGGGTCGGTCCTCCCGTCCGTACGTCTGAGACAGATAGCTTTTTTTCGTTAATTTAGGCATGTTATTTTTTTACTTTTTTAACAACAAATTTTTATGTGTTCTAATTATCCGAATGTTCTGATTTTTGGTATACTGATCATGGGACAACAAAGTACAATATCATAAGCAAAGCAACTCTATAATCAAGTCCATAAACATTATCCTGTATCAAGCATTTTTTTAAAACAAATTTACTCACAATTTTGCTTTGACTCTTATTCATTTATATTCTGATTATTCAGTTCTGACACTATACAAGTGATAATGTCCGTTTGTCCTATCGTTTCAGAGCTTCGCTTTTATGGATGCTGTCATCCTTGTTAGTAATAACAAATCACAAAGTTTTAGTTTTTTTGCTTTCAAAATTTTACCATAATTTCACTGTTTAATGTTTAAAATGCAGTGCTTATTGGAAGTTAAAACTACTTAATACCTTATCATTTTAAAAAAGAAAACAATAATAGAAATTGTATCATGGCTCAGCAGCTGCGCGTCACATGCGGCTAAGCCTCTAATTAAAACCCGTAAAGTTGCTTTGAAATTTTTTAAAAAGAGGGATTGCCATATTTGGGCCAGGTTTAGACTTGCAAGTGATTTTTAGAATGGTATAAAGTTGATTTCCCTGAGGCTTTTAGTCGGATAACGCGCGGCTGCCGAGTCCTTGTTTGTATATTGCTTTTTTCATACTTTAAAATTAGATAGCTCCTTAATATATATAAGGATAAAAATCCAAATTGAATAATATAAATTTCTAATAATATAAAGACAAGATAATTTAATTTGTTATAAATTTAAGTTGAATGACACCAACTAAAAGTAAATTTTAATAAGCAATGACAATATTATAATTGATATGTAGCAGATGTTGCAAAGGTTGAGCATGGTGGCTGAATTCATGGCTAGCTCTTCAAAATAATTGTAGTTCTTATACTAAACAGTTTTTTTCAACATTAGGATATTAAAAATAATATTTTACTTTTTTTTTACGTGATACAGCTAATATAGTGTCCTACTTGCGATAAGTCTGATACAATACTTTTTTTCCTACATATTTTAAATGTTTAATACAAAAATCACGGAAGATCTCTTTAATTTACTGAAAATGGCGAATTATTGGCAATAACTTACAAAAAATACTTCTCTGTCTTTTTTTTTCATAAAAATTTTAATAAAAGCTTACTATAAGTATCTTGTCTTAAATGTCAAATAAAAGGATGACAACATTCATAAGTAAAAAGACTTCATAGCAGTTCTAACGGTATGCATAACGTTTTTCTACTATTAATACAAGCCGCGCAATTTGAATTTTAAAAATGTCCGCATTTTTTTGCTCACCCTTTAGCAAAGCTCTCTAAATATAAGAAAGACAGCAAAACAGATATTATGAAAGAGTTAAAATAACAGCATTCTATCTTTGATAACAGGTGAGAAAAACACATATTTTATTTTTCCAGAGCAGTACTGATAAACCGACGGACAAAGTGAGTTATAGATGCTCATTGGTCAGAAGCATCTTAGCAAGAAAAATCAGCAGCCTATTTTAAATAATAGCCGAGAAATTCACGTTTTCTTCTTTAAAAAGCTGAAAGACGGACATACACTTAAAATTGTAGAGTAGCTCCGCTACTAAGGAGAAAGTTTTCTGTGAGAAAGTGTTAAAAACAAACTTAGAAAGACAAATTCTGGATACTTTGTTGATAGTTTTTAATAAAAAGTCAATAAAAGCTTTTATAAGATGACAAAACATATAAATAGTAATAAGTTAAACAATAGAGGGGGAAGGGGTTAAATAATTACATTTCCCCAACCCTTGGACCCTGTGCCGACTTTCAATTGTTTTTTAAATATCAGCCAATAGCATCGGAAATTTAAACACAGCCAAGTCGCTACAAAAGAATAGAAAGCAATTTTTGCTAGCAGACGAAAAAGGTCCCAAACAATGAATCCAGGTAGCTAAATAATGATGATGATAAATGTTGAAAAAAATTCCTGGTGTTTGGAAGTTGAGGCTCCTTTGTCTGTGTATTTGTTTCTGTCATCAACAATTCTAAAAATATATAATTTTTATATGAACAAGGATGGTAGTATGCATACAAGGAAGTCTCATTAAATCAAACAGACAATAGAACATTAACAAAATATCTATATGAAATAATCTTTAAAATGGACATCAAATTTTTTTTTGTAAAGTATAATTAAATAGATTTTTAAAGATTTCTAAATTAATCCCAACTCTTTCAGAAATCATCATGAAAAGTTTGAAATTAGTATGACAATTTTAACATTACTAAATTACAGAACCAAATCGAATAAAAATAATAATATTAGTTTATACTATCTAAAAAAAGGTATAACAAGATGTGTTATTTTTGATTGATGAGTCCAAACTTATATAAAATGAAATAATAAATCTTTATTTGATAAATATAATTTTTTTCTCACTGTTTTAATTATTTTATTCTTTTTGTAAAATGTTTGACAAGAAAAGGAATCATTTCCCCGTTTCTTGTGTAAAAATGTTGATTTATATTTGTTAAAGTCAGGTCACGTTGTCAAAGTTTATCGTTGAGTAAATTCAGGTATAAAGAATTAAGTAAACATTGTAGTTTATTTTCCAGTGTGGCTAGAACCAGTTCTCAGTCATACTGAAAAGTAATGCATAGCATTGTATTACAGACAATTTTCCACAAAAATTTAAAATAAAAATAATAAATTTAATATCAGTTTTGTTAGCCCTGGTTAGATGCACCAATATACATTCACTACAAAACTTTAAATATTAAGAGGATGTCTGCAAAGCCCCCTAAATAAGTTAATCAAATTAAATATAAAAAGGCCAGTTAAGATTTTTAAAAGTTATCAAAATTATCAAAGTCACAATAGGACATGGTGTAATTAGAAGTTTGTAAGATTTGTGAATTAAAATGATAAACTTAGAGAATGTTTTTAAACACATTTTTGTGTTCCTTTATCCTAAATATTAGATACAAACATAGATGACAAAAGTTCCCTACAAATAATTTTAGAGCATTACAAAGACATAACTTTAACACGTCAGTTGGAACTTTTTTGATTTCCCCTTAACCAGTAATTTAATTGGGAGTAAAAAAAGGGGGAAGACAGGCAATTTCAATTTAAGGTGGGTGTTGACACCCCATTACCCCACTATTGCCCTAAAAGGTATCCTCCTCTCGATTCCGATTCTTATTTGAATAATTCTCCATATGGTAGCTTAAAACTATTGGGGATTACTTTGCTCTTAGATTAGCTCTGATAAATTTATTCATGTTGAAATTGTCATATTCATTTTAAAACTTTGTTTGATAATTTCTCAATCATTACTGTACAATTTAGAAAGCGTAGTAACGATTGTAAGTATGATTGTTATGACTGTATATTCCAGGGGCGTCCAAGCTTTTTTTTGGGGGGAAGGGGTAAACTTTTTTTAAGGGGGGGTAATTTTTTATACCCCCCCCCCCAAAAAAAAAAACAAAACATTTTTATCCCGGGGGTAAAATTTGCTGGGGGGGGGGGGGGTAATTCCCCACCCTGAAATCTGTTGGCAGGGGTAAATTCTGTTTCCCCCCCAAAAAAAATTTACCCCCGGGATAAAAATTTTTGAGGGTGGTAATTAAAATTTTATTAAATATTTAGTATTAAAAATGCGAGCGAAGAGCGCAATATTTTTTTTTGTTGGAGATTTTTTTTTTTTTTTTTTGGGGGGGGTAATCCCCACTTTACCCCCCCCCCTTGGACGTCTATGGTATATTCTTTACTTTAAACAAGCAGGGTATTTAAACTTTTTATAACATTTTAAAAGATTATTTTTATTTTATATTTATCCATTATGAATATACTACGGACCTAATCTAATTATAGAAAAGCTTCACTTTCATAAAATATTTAGCGTTATAAAAATATAATTAACTGTGACACCTAGTTAATGAATTAACCTTGTCATTTACTTGACCATTACTCTTGTGTGGACAATATAATTATGCAACCACTCAATACTGATACTATTTATTATCTAAACCAATAAATCTGTTTTACACTATAGTGAAATGACAGACATCAAGTATACTGAAAATGTTTGCAAGTTTACACAGTACAAGGACATATAACCGCTAAAATTATTATTTCACTTTAAGTATCTTTTTATTCTGTACTAGCGGATTCGCCCCAGAGGTAATTAAAAAAAAATAAGTACCACGGTTCAGTGGTTACCGAGATCTTAAGGTATGGACAGACGGACGGAAAGACAGACAGACGGACGGACACGCATCAAGCTACTTTGTATTAAAGATAATTTAGTAGATAAACCTTATTAAAAATCGTTATAAAACTAATATGCATAAAAATTCATGCTTCACAAATAATATTTACTGTACAAAATCGGATCCTGAATTCACCCACCATCATTACTAATTATTGATAACTAACATTAATTGACTTTCAGTGTAAAACTATGACGTCCAGATGGCATATTCTTAGTATAGAATGTCATCGCTGTTAACAATTAATTTGATAAAGAATACCCAAATGTCCGAGAATGTACACAAATTCAAAAAGTACACAGGCAAATAACCACTAAAAAGAAAGATATCTTGTTTTGCACATTTTAGAAGATCAACCTTCAGTTAAAAATAACCCGAGAAAAACTCATGTGTACAGACTATTTACTGTACAAATCTAACCCCTGAATTGGCTGTGATCAATATTTGTGTAAGTAAGGTAATCTCCTGGAGACATATAAATGTAGCGGAGTAAGTCAATACAACCAATATTAACCATTTATCTAACCCTGGAGTGTCATATCACTACCGCTTAATGTTATATATTTTAAAATTTTATCATACAATGAGGTTTTCTAAAAAGCAAAACTTATGCAGATTAAACATATTCGAGATTATTTCCAACAAACATAATGTCTTACTATTTTATAATATATACTTTTGCTCCTAAGCAATTAAGCAATTCTTCTAAGCAATTAGGTTGAAAAAGGATTTTGGTTGAAAAATCACCTTCTAATGTTTTCATTATTTTCCATGAAAAGTACAACCTGATCGGTTCAGCGGTTAGCGAGCTCTAAACTAAAATCAGACAGACAGATAATGGTCTACTTTGCATAATAGTCAGTTTGTGAAAATAACAATTTGCGAAATTGATGGAACACCAACTAACCTGTCATCACCCCCAACCATGCCTCCGCTCCCTCTGCCCCCACCACCACCCAGTCCCTCTCCATGCTTCCACACAGTCCTGGAGAACAGCTCGTACGGGGGAAGGGTTGGGTATTGGGGCCCGATGTCCATACCCCCCTCCCCGTCCCCCTGATCACTACCCTCCACCCGTCTTCTGTCCCCAAATCCCCCGACAACTGTTCGTCTCTCTGTAACAGAAAATATACATTATATCGTATTATAGACAGCTTTCCGCAGATAGTAAAATAAAAAATCATAATTACAGTTTTGTTAGACCCAAAAGGCCGAAAGCCCGGACTTACACAATTAGTATTGAAATTATGATTTTATTGTACTTTCTTAAAAATTGTCGATCTAGATATTTCAGTGTAGCTAAGAAACAGTTCTAATCCAGCGGATATGAATCGGATTCGTAGCCATATTGGAAAAAGGATTATATTTGGGTGTGTGAGTGAGTGTGTGTGTGTAAATTGAAATAAGGAATGTGTGCAAATTTGGGGAAATGGATAAATGGTTGATTAGTAAAAGGATAAGCACATGAGTTAAAAAGAATGGGTAAATTTTGATTTCTTGTAAATGTTAAAAGTTCTTTCACTAAAACCTATTTCTTGTTCACTGAATCTCATCCCCACCCTACTCGTTTAAAGAGAAAAAATAATTCCCAGCTCCTTCGGGGTTCTACACTGGACAGGCTCTCCTAACTCATACTGAACTAAGTCTGACAAAAAATAATCTTAAAAAAATACTTTTGTTTCAACATAAATAATCTTATTGTACATACTGCGAAATAATTTTTAAATACAGTTATTTTTTAGACTTTTAGTGACATGTCAGACTAAATAGCCCATAAAGGTAATAAGTCTTTATGTCTGAATCTAAAGATCTCAAGAGTGGCTGGCATATATGGGTTTTACTTTTCAGGGAAGCTTTATAAATGTCTAAAGATGGTTTTAGGCTATTTTCTAAAACTCTCCGCTTCCCCTAGAATGTGGGACGAAGAAATTAGTAGATTTTGAAATGCTTCAAACAAATTAAGAAACAGAAATAAAAAACTTACATGCTATGGTGTAGATAAAGAAACAAACCCAGGGACAAATTATATGACCCTACATCCCTGTGTTTATTTACCATAGATGGAAAAGGGGTTATTAATGACTTAATTCCATCTTGAAACAATAAGACGCATTGTTTATATTTTTAACCACAACTGTATGTATATGTAGAAAAGACAGATTTAAATGAAAATGAGATGGATTGATGGCGGGGAATTAAAACAGTCTACAATTGAAAAGGAAAATAAATTTAAATTCTAAGATCTAGCGGTGTGAACAGGGTTTTTCAGTTATTTTTCCACACCACTGCCCTGCACCCTTAATCTTAAGGAATGCTTGACTTAAAAAAAATTGGGGGGTGTATCATTGGTTGGACCCCTGAAGTAGTGAATTCACCCCCCCCCCCCTTTAATTTTTTACATTGGTTTGAAATTAACTCCCTTTTTGAACCTATTCATTTTATAAAACATTGCAAGCACTTTTTAAAGTTGACAACATTCTAAGTACTAAAGTCCAAAATAAGTTGTAGTGCAGATGTTTTTTGTTCATAAATATGAGAGGAAAAAAAGAGTAAACAGGACAGTAAATATACTTTGTATTGCCTTAGCTTAAGTGAATGTATAATGGGTGCTTATAGGTTCATATAAAATCTTAAATAAAATTTCAAAATTAAATAGAAGTCGAGGAAAGGGACATTTTAACATTATGGATTAAGAATTTACGATTAGCTTTGCTACTAAAAACAATGGAATTAGAGCAGAAACCTACTGCTAGGTCAGTTGTTAAAAAAGGGCACCATTAATATAAAACAAAGTTAAAACTTCTTGACAAAGGTCTTGGAATTAAAGGGTTAGTTTCTGTAATTCATATGATGAGAAAAGCATTAAGTATTTACCTTCTAAGAAAATGGTTGATATAGCAGTTCCTAACTTGTTTTTAGCTAGACACTCATATTCACCTGAAATCAATATTTGTTAATACTTTTCATAATTGGGGATGTATATTTATTGTTCATAGTCTTATCTCTCAAAATCTCTGCTATAATTGAACTTGATTTAAATTACAAAACGTATAAGGATTACCGATTAGATAAGAAAAGATTCTTTTTTAAAAGCAAAGCTTTTCTATAATTAGGGTACTGATTCCTATTGTCACAAGGTACAATGTTATAAGCGAATAATCTCTATAATCAAGTCCTAAAAATGTAAGTATGTCCTTAAACAGTATCCCGTATTAAAGAAGTTTTGCAACATATTTGCTTGCAATTTTTTTTGTAGACTTATGCATTAATATTCTACTTATTTTGTTCTGACACTCTACAAGTGTTTTATGGATGTTGTCATTGATTATAATTAATCCTAATGTATAAAGTTGTAAGATTTTAGCAATCAAGCTAATTAGTGAACACAATTGACTTTTTGAGAGGCTTTACAAAAGTCTTAGGATGGTTTTAGTCAATTTTATTTACAGAACACAACCCCTAGATTCCAGGGGTACAGCCGCTAGTTGGATATGAAGAAGACGAAGAAAGTCTCTAAAAAAAATCAGCATGCTACGTTAAAAACGAGGGGTTATCCATCTCTTTTTTTAGGGTTTTCTTTCCCACTCCTCCTCTCCTCATCCCTCATTTTTATGACGTTATTGAGGGACTTTCTTCGTCTTCGATATGAAAGAATGCTTACCAAATGATTTATATGTAATATTTCTTAGTATCAGTCTTCCTTCAGTTACCTCATCACTAAAAGAAATTATATTTTATCTACGATTATGAGGCATTCCATAAACCAAAAGATTTATTATTTTGGGCCTTCAATGTTAAACACAATTTAATTATTTTCTTAGCAAAATAACAAGGAAGACAACAGCCATAAGCTGAAAAGCAAAAAGGAAACGTGGTTATACAAACAGATAAAGTAAAAATATAGAGAAAATATTTAGTTGTCAAAAAGAGAAAGAGAAAGAGAGAGAATATGCAAAACAAATAAAAGAAAATCACGAAACCTTTCTAATAAAATAAATGTATGTCCTTCGAAGGATAAACGACATACATAAGAGTAAAACAATCTATTAACTAGCACATCCCATAGAAATCTTTACTAAATCTAGGGCGATTTTCCTTGGGAGTATGTCGGTACCCCCCCCCCCCAAAAAAAAAAAGATACAAACCTTTTCTGGACCAAAAGGAGAACCATATGGGATAAGCGGTTAGTGGGACAGACAAAAAGAAAGACAGACTATTTTTACTTTTTTATAATGATAAGGTGATATAACCTTGAATATTTTATATTTTATCTTTTCCCGACCCTGATCATTTTTACCTGATATGTATAACTTGAGTATCTCCCAGGACGTCTCCAGGTAACTTTTGCCAGGTTATATCTGGCACAGGATACGCCTCTACACTGCACATTAAACTAAAATTTAAACAAGATTGGTTGTTATGGAAACTTGTGACTTTTTAATATGAAATAAAGATTATTGTCTTTTTGAATACAGACATACAATCCTCTGATGAATATAAAAATGCAAAATTATAAGACTAAAACCATTTTTTTTTACCTCAAAGGGCCGAAGGTCCCGGCTAACAAAACTGGCTTTTTTTAATATGCGTAGAAAATTGTCCGTAATTCGATGCAACACATGGTTTTCATGGAGAACCTATTCTAATCCAGCGGTTTCTGAGCCATACTGGAATAGTTATTTCTTTCATCGTATTATAAACTGCTTTCCGCGGATATAGAATGTACAATTATAAGATTAAAACCAGTTGATTGTACATTTTTATATTCGTTGAAAGCTGGATATAATACGATGCTAGACATAGTTTTTTTTCGTATGGATGAGAACCGGTTCCTATCCACCAGATTAGAATGAATACGAGAAATATTATTAACCAATTAATAAGTAGAAGTAAAGTGACCAAATGAATAAACTATTAAATTATTACCTTACTGTAGATCCAAGTTCAGCTGTTATTCTTGACTTAGCAACTCTTACATGTGGTTCAACTACGAGCATTATTATTTTTAAAATACATAATAATATATATTTGTAAAGATTTATTTGTAAGCATGATTAACACATTTTTATCCTAAAAAGTCCGTACATCCTGATAATTAACTTTTTTGACAACAACTTTTTGTATGATGAGCACTTCTTAGTTTCTTATACAAAAAAATCACGCATGAACAGAAAAAGCCTAAAAACTATCCTAAATTGTTAAACATACATAAACCATTGATAGTGTATCAAAGAAAATTTTTTGTATTGCTTAAATACTACAAAATAATTTTTTTTCATTTTGACTTTAGCAACGCCATCAACTTTAACACATTGAAGAGGAAATACTAATTTTGTTCTAAAATGCGTAATTTTCAGAGTTAAAACATGATTAATACCTTAATCTTTTCCTTTAAACTTGCTTGACAATCGAAAACCTTTAAATCAACACATTTAATAATGTGTATGAGTACAGCTCTTCACAAGTGTTTTTTACCTGGAGGTCGATTGTGGAAAAAGCATGGCCTAATATAATTTTTTTTCATAAATGGAATAGTCTGTACTTGGGTAAATTATGGTATCAGTGCTAGATTGGCTACGTTATTCTAACTAGTTCTATAACTAATTAATCTGTTTCCAAAAATCTAGCTTTCTTTCTTTGCGCTTCTTTGTACTGTTTTTTTTTGTCAAAATGATAAAATGTTTTAACAAATAGTCTTAAATATATGAGATAATATAAATAGAAAAGGATATCCAGGAAGGTTGGCTAAATCTTCCCTTATTACCTCCTAGCAGATGAACTATCCCTTCCTGTTAAATCTACGTAAATGGGACACAAAAAATACATTTTACATAAAACAACTTTACAGTAGCGAAGCTACTTTAAAATTAATTTTGTTTAAACCATAGATTACCAAACAAAGCTCTTTACAAACGCCCTCTGTTTGCTAGTGGAACAAGGTGGGGGGAGGGGACAGTTTGAACACTTTCACATAAACAGTAAGCTCTGAGGCACATGTTTAATTGGGTGTGTTTTAGTTGATTATCAGAAAATATATCAAAAGTAACGAAAAACTGTAGAGCTGCAAAATTGTTGTAATATTTATTAATAGCCACCACCAGCGGCTGGTAGTTTGCAGCTCAACAGTTTTTTGATACTGTTGATATATTTTCTTATAATTAACCAAAACAAACCCCCAAAAAAACAAGATTACATGTTCAATTTTACAAGTTTAGTTGAATAATTGAACCAGCGGTCAGCCGCCAAACCACCAAATTAAAAGTTTTGCAGAATATTTCTAGACTGACCCATAGTATTATATTTCAGAGCTCTATCTTGTATATGGGCCTCAGAGCGCACTGTTTCTGTGAAAGTGTACACCCCCCCCTTATTTAAGTTACATAAAGACATAGAGTCATTCTAAATGTTTTAAATTACAAATCCATTTATAACTGCTGAATTTTGACACTATTTAATAAGAACATTTATTTGTATTAAAAAAAACAAGGTTCACAACATCCATAAGTAGCGAAGCACAAAATCTATTGTAAAATAGACAAATAGACAAAGTGAGTCATAGAGCTGATTATCTGTTAACACAAAAAAGAAAAAAAAGAGCAGTCTGACCGCTATGGATGTGTTATATTTAATTATGCTCCATATTTATGTGAATAGCTACAAGAATTTTCAGCCTTCTATCTTTCACATGAGCTGAGAAAATCACGCCCCCACCTCTTTTTGTTTCTAACAGATGGACTGACAGATGGACGGACGGACATTTCGAAATTTAGAGTAGCTTTGCTACTAAAAAAATAATACATTGAGAAAATCAGTTGTAAAAATATTAAAAATAAAAAATATAAAAGCAGTCCGACTGCTATGGATGTTTCATAGTTAATTATGCTCCATATTGATTTAATGTTTACAAGAAGTTTCAGTTTTCTATCTTTTATAGGAGCTGAGAAAATGATGTTTCCCCCTTTTTGTCTCTAAAAGACGGATAGACATTTTGAATTATAGAGTAGCTTCACTACTAAAAAATTTTATTTAATAAGGATGACAACATCCATTAAAGCAAAGCTCTTAAAATTAAATAGAAATTGATTTATAATCATGGTTGCCGTTTAAGATTTGTAATTTTTACTATACCTTATTTTAAACATATAGAGAAATCATGGATGCTTATATTCATCACAATTATTTGATCTTCGTTTAGGAAGGCCTAAACAGCTATTTGTTAAATCATTTTGACTAGAAAAACAAGTACAAAGAAGTGCAAAGAAAGAAAATTGATTTTTGGAAAAGAAATTAATCAGTTATAGAACTAGTTAGAATAGCGTAGCCAATCTAGAATTGATACCATAATTTACACAAGTATAGACTATTCCATTCATGAAAAAAAATTTGATATAAGGCCATGCTTTTTCCACAATCGACCTCCAGGTAAAAATGACTTGTGAAGAGCTGTTCTCATACACATTAATAAATGTGTTGATTTAAAGGTTTTCGATTGTCAAGCAAGTTTAAAGGAAAAGTTTAAGATATAAAACTCATGTCAACTCTGGAAATTGTTCAAATGAGAACAAAAATACGGTTTCAATATTTTTGTGTTGGCAGCCATGACTTCAACTAATTATATTAGGAAAATAAAAAAATCTCTTTCTATTGTTAGAAAAATTATTTTTTTTTCAACTCACTATCATTTCTTAATGTATTTTTTACAATTTAGGATAGTTTTTAGGCTCTTTCTGTTCATGCGTGATTTTTTTGTATAAGGAACTAAGAAGTGCTCTGATATAATAACTCTATTATCTGATTTTAAGATTTATTATGTCTAGGAGAACAAGGTACGATATTATAAGTGAAATATCTTTATAATAAAATCCTAAGCATGAAAGTATGTCCTTTTACTGTATCATGTATTTAAGCACTTTTGCAACAACTTTATGAACAGTTATAAGTTCAGACACTCCACAATAGTTATTGTTCGTCTGTTCTACTTCTGATTTTAGAGCTTTGCTTCACTGGATGTTGTCATCCTTGTTAATAAATGGTTGATAATACAGCAAACCTTAGTAAAAAAAGCTAAAAATCTTTAGAAAAAGCATTTGGATGTAAGAGAGTTAGTGATGATGTAATTTTTGGAAATAAAGATAAACCTTCTTACATTTATCTTAATTTAACAGTGTTGCTATTTTTCTTTACATTGGTTAAGTTTCGTAAGATTAGTAACTCTTATGTCAATTTAAAAAAATAGGATGCAAGCATCAATAAAAAATAATAAGAAAATGGATATATAATTATGTGGATATTGTGACAGGGAAAATTGTGGACACATTTATTGGTCAATTTATTCATCCAGTACGTAGGAGAGGAGGTGTTGGGGGTATCATTACTGAATAAATAAAACTAAATATAAAATAATGCAGAAAATATGTGTCAAAATATATTAATGGATCATGGAAAGAAAACAAAGTCATTCCTAATTAGGACAGAAGTCACTGGAAATTGATCTAAGGAAGGCTACTATGTTTTGCAAGAATTTGCCATGTTATGCAAGAATTTGCTATGTTTTGCAAGAATTTGCTATGTTTTGTAAGAATTTGCTATGTTTTGCAAGAATTTGCTATGTTTTGTAAGAATTTGCTATGTTTTGCAAGAATTAGCTATGTGAAGGACAGAAAAGCTAAGCTTTTCAAGAATTTGCTCTTTTTTGCAAGAATTTGCTATGTGAAGTACAAAAAAGCTAAGTTTTCCAAGAATTTGCTATGTTTTGCAAGAATTTGCTATGTTTTGCAAAAATTTGCTATGTTTTGCAAGAATTTGCTATGTTTTGCAAGAATTTGCTATGTTTTGCAAGAATTTGCTATGTTTTGCAAGAATTTGCTATGTTTTGCAAGAATTTGCTATGTTTTGCAAGAATTTGCTATGTTTTGCAAGAATATGCTATGTTTTGCAAGAATTAGCTATGTGAAGGACAGAAAAGCTAAGTTTTCTAAGAATTTGCTATGTTTTGTAAGAATTTGCTATGTTTTGCAAGAATTTGCTATGTTTTGTAAGAATTTGCTATGTTTTGCAAGAATTTGCTATGTTTTGTAAGAATTTGTTATGTTTTGCAAGAATTAGCTATGTGAAGGACAGAAAAGCTAAGTTTTCCAAGAATTTGCTATGTTTTGCAAGAATTTGCTATGTTTTGCAAGAATTTTCTATGTTTTGTAAGAATTTGCTATGTTTTGCAAGAATTTGCTATGTTTTGTAAGAATTTGCTATTTTTTGCAAGAATTTGCTATGTTTTGCAAGAATTAGCTATGTAAAGGACAGAAAACCTAAGTTTTCCAATATTTTGCTATGTGATGGACCAAAAACTAATTTTATGCAAGATTTTGCTATGTGAAGGATCAAAAAGCTAGGTTTTGTGAGGTGAAGGGAGGCTACTTATGTCCTCAATCTTGCAAAATCTTTGTTAAGGGAGGGATGTAATGCCCTTTATCTAACAAATTCTCACTTAAGGAAGGCTACTTATGTCCTTCCTAGGAAGGTGACTTCTGTCCTAATTTAGGAATGACTTTGTTTTCTTTCCATGATCCATATTAATTAACATTTGGACTTTTTTCGTAGATTAAAGAGTTACTGAGCTTTCTAAATTATGTCTAACTATTTCATGAATCACCATATCAAGTTTGAAATCTTTTAAATGATAAGTTTATGAACTTACATTCAACATTGACGATAAAAGTTTTCATGATGATTGGTGGATAACCATTGTCTGCTATGCATATATACTTCCCAACATCACTAAAACATATTCAATGAATTATTACAATAGTTATTTATCGCATCGTATTATAGACAGATTTCCGCGGAAATTAAAATGAAAAAGTATAAGATTAAAATAAGTTTAGCCCCGACAACAAAACTGACTAACGTTAGGAATTTATTAATTAATATTTGTGGAAAATTTCTTGTATTACAATGATATACATGATTTTTCCGTATGGCTGAATATAGCGGATATTAATATGTTTAGAAGCTATACTGGAAAAAAATACCCAAACATAGATAGGTATACCTATCTATAAGTTAAACTAGCTACTATTAAAAAGTAGATAGAAAACCTTCCCGGGAAATAAAAGAAGTTTTTCCTAAGGCCATACCGATCCAACAATGAGTGAGATCTTTCTACATACACAAATAAAGATATCCGGTTACTTTTTCAGATGAACCCAGTGGATGGTTGTTAATAAAATTTCAAGTTTAGGAAATGATGATGACGACAATCCCATATATAAGTGGCAGGGTATACGTCCATGTTTCTTTGCAATTGAAGATATTTTAAACAGCTTTTTTCAGCTTTAAGTCATACGTTCTTAAGAACACACAGTTTAAAGAGCTAGAATATAATAGAGCTATAATAAAGTTCTCTGTAACAATTTTTTAATTTATTTTTGTTTTGTTAATGTCAATATTACCAGGGAAGGAGGGGACATTGGGCTTTTTACTACACTAGTACCCAAAGTATTACAATGACGTTTTCTTGTTTGTTGGCTTAATCACTTTGGGAACTTTTATTGAATTTTGATTGGTTGGTTCCTTAAGCTGAGTGTCCAAACGTTTCAACCACTAAATGTAATGAAGGGGAAAATTAATATATTACAGTGTCTTATCCCTTCACATCCCTGCAATAATACAACCTTCTTGTAAAAGATGCTAAAGGCAGAACCACCCCCTTCCACTTAGCGACACTGCCCCTGTCCACAAGGGTCATGTTCTTCATCCCATCTCTCTTCCAATGCACTGTGGGACGGGGGACTCCTTCTGCCTAAAACATTTTTGTATCATTGAAGTCATTTTTAAAAGCGAAGCTTTTCAATAATTAGGGTAGGTTCCTCCGTCCGTAACGGATAGCTCTCATAGTTAAGTTAGGCATATTAGAATTGTCCCATCGAATTCAAACTTGTGTGGCCACCCTCCAAAGATATATCGCCCTTTGAAAATAACCGTCCTCCCAAAACAAACTGTATTTTTAATGTTGAAAAACTCTAGCCATTAGTATTTTTAATTATATAAACTAAAAATTATATATTGTGGTAATTTGAAATTATAAATTATATAACTCATAAGAGGATTGCAACTTCTGAATAATTTCAAAGCCAAATGTTCTCAAGAATGTTGTTATGTTTTCTAAATAAACAGTTACAAACTTAATGAATATATTTAGATACGAACATAGGAAGAGTAAGTTTAAGTGTAATATGGAAAATGAAAAAAATGAAAAAGAAAAGAAAAAAAGCTTCATTAAAAATTAAGAAGGAACATCTATAAAATCGAAGCTCCTAAATAAGACAGTACGACAAATAAAAATTAACATTTGTCAGAACCTAATACGAAGACCAATAATATGTAAGTCTAAACAAAATTGTGTGTGAATTTGTTGCAAAATTGCTTAAAGACAGGATACTTTTAATGAACATACTTACAATTGTAGGACTTAATAGTAGAGCTGCGCCTTACTGTAATGCAAAGTTTAGAATTGATAGGACAAATTTTACAAGCCCTAGTAAACGATAATATTTATTTTTAATTTTAGAGACTGCATTTTAGAGGTTATTTGACCTTTTTAAACTTGCGTACATTGTCAGATTATTGGCTATCTACCAATTGATAAAGGATAAACATGTCATGGCTATATTGACAGAGAAAATTTTTCGTCAATTTAGCTTGATAATGTGGAACAACATCATTTTTTGGTCATTTCGTTCATCCAGTAGGAGGAGAAAGTGGGTTATATGAATAGTATATTTATTTTAGCCAGCTAAGACCATTACTTTATCAGAGTACATGAAAATCTGTTGCAACATCCATGTAATAATACGATTATCTACCTTGCAGTTTAAGAATAAAGGGTTGCCAATTTCTACAGTGTTGACTGTATCACTTGTATTGGTGAACCATGGTGACGTCACTACAGATACATTCGTTTCCTATACAAAAGTATTGAAATGGATACAGGATATACATGGATATGTTAAAAGGGAAAATTTGTCGTCAAATTAGGACCTCATTTACTGGTCAGTTCGTTCATAGAGGGGAGATGATTAGGGTAAAGAGGGAGAATGGGGGTCATCGTTTTTTTAGCCAGTTGCGAGCATCACTTTATCTAGGTATGATAATGTGGTTTAACATTCAAGTATTAATATATCGATTAACATATTTGACAAATATTCTTAGAGTTAATTTATTACTAAGAAGGAACAATAAACAAATATTTATACATTGTACTGTATTTCCTTGGTCTCCTGTGTCCTTGGTCTTTAAGCGAAGCTTCACAATAATTTGTTGGGTCTGTCTATTCAACTGTTATGCTCAAATGTGGTGTCTCTAAGGGATATCAAGGGATAAGACAATGGCCGATAAACTGATAAACATCCCCAATGATTGATTAAGTACAAAATTACCTCCTCTGTAGATTACAATTAGTGGCTAAAACGCTCGAACAATTAACTTAATGAACCAACCAATCAAAATTCGATAAAAGTCCCCAAATTTGTTACGTGATAAACCTTTGGGGACTAGTGTAAGAACAGACCAATGTTCCCTTCCCTCCTTGGGCTTCTCTTTTTTTTCTCTTTCATTTACTTAGTTCTGTGCTACTGAACATAGTCGTCCTTGTTTAAAGTGAAGCATTTTTATAATTAAAATTTTACTTTTAAAGAAGTTATCCTAAATAATAAAGAAACAAGTTATCCCTCTGTTTGTCTGTCTGTCTGTGTGTACCAAAGGATCTCGCTATCCGCTAAACCGACAATGTTTACAGTGTAGCTTCTCATAGGTCCTGGAAAGATTTATAGCTATTTTTGGGGAGGTGATCACCACCCTCCCAAGAGAAAAAAAAACAAAAAATTTAACTAACTAAATAATATTTTCTGGTAAAAAGAAATAAGAAAACATTTTACGCGCCTCTAGAGGCGTTAATAAGTTACCTGGTTGATAGGAGGTTCTGTGTTAACTTGGCATATATAAGTACCATTATCATCCAGAGTTACATTTGATATTGTTAACTGAAAATTTCCTGTCTCCTGTAAAAAAAATTACGTCATACAATACAATTGACCAATGATAGGCTAATACAAAGACTAAATTACCAAAAGCAGGCCAACACAAGTTTTATTTGACCAATGGTAGCCCAAATTGGATCATTTTTTACATGCACTAGAATTAGCTTCTAAATTGATGGATATTTACAATGATGAAAAATAATAATACCCCTTCCGTATATTAAAAGTTTTGGTTTAGATATTAGGACACTGCCTTTTTAAAAGCGAAGCTTTTCTATAATTAGGGTCGGTCCGTCCGTCCGAGACGGATAGCTTTTTTCGTTAATTTAGGCATGTTAGAATTGTCCTATCAATTTCAAACTTTGAATGGTGATTTCTGTAGTATTTAGGTACGCTTTAGAAAGCGTATCAACTCTATAATCATTACCGGAATGTCCTTACGTCCATTTAAAACATGTTAATATTTTTGCTTTTTTAACAACAAATTTTTATGTGATCTAATTATCCAACTGATCTGATTTTTGGTATAATAATTCCTGGGACAACAAAGTACAATATTATAAGCGAAGAAACTCTATAAACAATTCCTAAAAATGTAAGTATGTTCATAAACATTATCCTGTATCAAGCAGTTTTTCAACAAATTTACTTACAATTTTGCTTTGACTCTTATACATTTATATTCTGATTATTCAGTTCTAACACTATTCATGTGTTAATGTCCGTTTGTCCTACAGTTTTAGTGCTTCGCTTTTATGGATGATGTCATCCTTGTTAAACCAACAAATCAAGTACCCAAAATGTTTAAAACTTTAGGTACAAGTATACTGAACAGTCCATTGTCCCCTCCCTCAAAGACAATTTATAATATTTGGAGTAAAGCTCAAATAGTCAGAAATATTTACTGATCACCAATTCTTTATTTAGTCATTGTATCATCATCATCATTGCCTTTTAGTTCTCGGCAGAACGTAGGCCATGCACAATTGTTCTCCAATCTTCCTTTGTTTCGGCACGTTTAGAGGCATTGCTGAAAGATGGAATATCCTTAGCTTTCAGTTCACTTAAAAGTTCCCTCCTCCAGGTTGTCTTTGGTCTACCTGGTTTCCTCTTTCCTATGTGGGGGTTCCAAGTCAAGGCTTGATTGGTTATATCATCATGACCTTTCCTTAGAGTGTGCCCCAACCATCTCCATTTTCTCTGTTTTATTGTCAGTTTAATGTCTGACATATCACTGCGCTCTAGAAGTTCAGCATTTGTGATCTTATTTGGCCAAAAGATCTTGTGGATTCTCCTGAGACATTTATTGACATATGTCTGTAACTTGGAGACGACTGCTGTGTTTAGGAACCAAGTTTCAGCCCCATACAGCAAAACAGAGAGAACATTTGACTTAAACAGTCTTAACTTAGTCTTTATGGAGATGTTGTTGGAATTCCAAATTTTGTTCAGGCTGGCAAAGGCTGTTCTAGATTTGTTAATTCTAGCTTTAACATCTGTTAAAGTGCCTCCAGCTTCATCAATTTTACTTCAAGATACTCAAAACAATCTACATCCTCAAGAATTTGGTCTCCAATAGTAATTGGTTCTTGGGAATTTGCATTAGTATTTTGGTTTTAGGAACATTTATTTCTAGTCCAATTTTCTTGGAGGTTTCAGCTATCCTGTTAGTCCTTCTTTGCATTTGACTTCTATTGCTTGTTAACAAAGCAATATCATCAGCAAAGTCCAGATCTCCTAAATATTTGGGATTGCCAAATAGCTCCCAGCAAATGCCATCATTACTTTCGCAATTCTTCATGATCCAGTCAATGGCAAGGAGGAAAAGGAAGGGAGAAAGAAGGCATCCTTGTCTGACGCCTGTTACAATCTCAAAAAAGGTTGATAGTTTACCTTTATACATTACATTTCCACCTCCTTTATGATAGATAGCTTTAATGATATTGATTATCTTTTCTGGAATGCCATAGTGTCGGCAGATTTTCCAGAGAGATCTTCTGTCTAAAGAATCAAATGCTTTTTTGTAGTCAATGAAGTTTACAAAAAGCTCAGAGTTCCATTCCTTGGATTGCTCTATGATGATTCTTAGAGAGGTTATCTGATCAATAGTGGAACGATTTGGTCTAAATCCAGCCTGATTAGGTCTTAGCTTTTCATTAACCTTCTTTATTCTATTAAGAAGAATCTTACTAAGGATACGGCCAGGTACTAAAAGGAGCATTATCCCTCTGTAGTTTCCACATTGGGTCAAGTCTCCTTTTTTGGCTAGTATTGAGATATGTCCATTCTTCCAGTCCTCTGGGCATAACTCATCATTCCATATCTTTGTGATCAAAGGTAGGAATGCCTCAGCAGATGTATCTAGGTCTGCTTTTATGACCTCAGCTGGGATGTTATCAGGTCCAGCGGCCTTGTTATTTTTCAAACTTTTAATGGCCTCCTTGATTTCCAATAGATTTGGCGCTCGACAGTCAATGTCAAGTGCATCTGAGGGTGGAATCTCAGTTTCTTCCTTTGGAACTGGAAGATTCAGCAGTTCAGTGAAGTGCTCTGCCCATCTATTTAGAATATCTTCATCAGTTTTAAGGAGTGAACCATCCTTGTCCCTGATGTGTGATCCTGATTTGTGTACTTTACCTGCAATGCTCTTAGTAATCTCATAGACATCTTTCATTCTATTTTGATTAGCAGCATTTTCTGCTTGCATAGCAAGGTTTTCCAAGTGTTCTTTTTTGTCAATTCTGACACTTCTTTGGATTTCCCTGCTAAGCATCTTATACAGGTCTTTATCTTCTGGAGAGTTTCTAGAGGGTGTCTTTTGTCTTACCTCTCTTCTTTGATCCATGAGATCAATGGATCTTTGAGTGATCCACGGCTTTTGGTTAGCCTTTTTGAAACCTAATTTTTCTTGGCTAGTATCATTATAAACTTTTTTGATACCTTGCCAAATATCTTCAACTCCATCATCCTCTTGAAGAGTCAACAACTCAAATCTGTTCTTTAGAGTGAGCTTAAACTCTTGTAGCTTTTCAGAGTTTTGAAGGGTTGTTAAATTATACTTTTTCCTGGGGTTAGGCTTTGTGTCCTGCTTTTTAAATCTAAGCCGAACTTTAGAAGATAGAAGATAATGGTCTGAATTAACATCAGGTCCTCTTTCAACCCTGACATCAAGGAGAGACCCTTTAAAACATCTAGATATACAGATGTGGTCTATCTGATTAAAGGTTCTTTGATCTGGTGATCTCCAGGTGGCAGTATGAATCTTTTTGTGTTTAAAGATGGTTCCACCAATGACAAGTTTGTTTTCAGTACAAAAACTTACAAGTCTATCACCATTGTCATTTTCCTTGCCATTACTTAAGCCTAGGCCATATCTGCCCATGACTTCTTCTAAATTCTCATTATTACTCCCCACTTGAGCATTGAAATCTCCTAGGAGCATGGTCAGGTCCTTCTCTTTATGACCATTCTTAAATACAGAGTCAAGCTGGTCATAAAATTCATTTTTGACCTCTGTATCTGCTTGTTCTGTAGGAGCATATGCTACTATTATTCTCAGATTGATGTTTTTATCTGAGGATTTGAAGTAAGCTTCCATGATTCTTGGACCATGGGGTTGCCAACTGATCATGGCCTGCTCTGCTTGCTTGGTCAGCATAAGAGCCACCCCTTGGTTATGTCCTAGATCCTCATTCATATGGCCTGAGTAAAGTATTTTCAAGCCAGAATGATGTTTAAACTCTCCATTATTTGTCCACCTTGATTCGGTAATAGCCAGGATATCAACCCTGGCTTTAAGCATTTCTCGGCAAATGTTTTCTGTCTGGCCTGACTGAAACATTGTCCGAACATTCCAGGTGCAAATTTTTGCTGGTCTGTGGGAATTCAGAATCATCCGCCTGACTGGTCCTTTAGCGGTTTCCCAGCCAAACATCATATTGTTGTTTCAAACCTCTACTTCGTTCCCGAGCCCAAAGTTAAATTGGTCTTTACTTTGTGCAGATTGAACGTGAGCAGGTTTTTTCTAGGGAAGGATTGTTAGCCCCACCCAAACCCCCTGAACTGGGGGAAGTGACCAGAATTCAGTCTGGCATCTACCCTAAGACCTTTCCAGCACAGTAGGACTCTTCTGGTGTAGCTCCTAGGGTCATTGATGCACGGTGCAGGAAGTCATTGTATGAAAGTCCTTAATTGTATATGGAGACATAAAATTTGTGCTTGTTTTGGGCCAAGACATTCTTTAATCCATAACTTTTAAAGTATGCATATATAGCTAAATTAGAGGAAAATCAGTAATTTAAGTAAGAACACAGTAATAGTGTCTGACTGATTATGACGTAACAAAAAAAAAATTAGCCAATGAGAGGCCGCTATTGACCAATGGTAAAATTTATAGTGGCCTCTCATTGGCTCATTTTTTTTGTTACGTCATAACCAGTCAGACACTATTACTGTGTTCTTTAAGTAACTTACTTTAGATTCTTGAACAAATAGTTGATATCTAGAATTTTGTGTCACTAATCCCTTATTCAATGCAAGAATTGCTTTTGTGTTTGATTTTATCCAGGATACCTAAAATTTAAAAATATCATAATTATTATACTATATTGATATATATGTAAGTATAATTTAGAGATATACTTAAGAAGGATTTTATTTCTTACTAGCGACGACGCATCTAGGGGACCTTTTGTTTTTAAAAGAAAAGGTAAAACAAATATTTTTTAGGGGTGATTTCTCTTGGGAGGGTGGTGGTACCCTTATTCAAATAGCTGTAAACCTTCCCAGGACCTATGAGAATTTCTTTAGAAGTAAAGTTACAGACAGACACATAATACTGCTAGATTATAAAAAAAAATCTATTTGGACCGACGAATTAAATATTATTTAGAAAATATCGGGTACCAATACGATCTACATTCCACGGTCCGGAACGTGTTACACTTTAGGATAAGTAAGAGTGGTAATTATGAAAATCTAGTATGAATAAACATAGAGAATAGAATAGTTAATCATCGCATCGTATTACAGACACCTTTCCGCGGATATTAGAATAAAAAAAAATATGATCAAAACCAGTTTTGTTAGATCTGAGGGGCTTAAGGCTCTGGCTAACAAAACTTTTACAAATTTTATTGTATTTCATTCTAATATTCATGGAAAATTGTCTGCAATAAGATACTACACATGCTTTTAAAGTATGGCTGAGTACCGGTTCTAATCCAGCAAATATTGATCAGTTTGGAAGCCATACTGGAATGACTAATTACTTACACTGTGTGTTCTGAGACCTGATACTATACAATCCAATGTGATACTTCGTCCAGCTACACATCACATTTCAACAATTGGAAACAAATATAGTTGTTGTGCTACTTTATAATCAGAACTAGCTGCTTCATACCCCAGGAAAATAGCCTAAAACCACCCTATGAAGGTTCCCTGAAAAGTTCCACCAATTCGGACCAGCAATTTTTAGGATCTTAAGCTTCAGACATAAAAATCTTACTACTTTTTTAATAAGATATATGCATATGTCCGTCTGTCCGATTTATGCTATTAAATAAAGTGAGATACTTTGGTCAGCAACACATGCGCTTCAACATTACACCAAGAAGTTTTTCTTTGTTTTTCCTTTAAAATATTTCTAACCACTGTACCTCTTGAGTTCCCTATTTTAGGACGGCTTTAGGCTATTTTTCTGTCCCTTTAATACTGTCCAACCAAAAATTTTAACTTTTATAACAGTTTTAACAGGAACCTAGTAATAGTGTCTAACGTTTTATCTTTGTGACGTAACAAAAATCGAAGGATGAGAGGGGAGGTGGGAAAGGAAACCCCTAAAAAAGAGATGGATTTTTGTTACGTCACAAAGATAAAAAGTTAGACACTATTACTAGGTTCTTTTAACAGTCTATTCAGCAATTTTTTTCTTTTGTTAATCTGTTTTTTTCTTGTATTATATTAAAAAGTAGATGCATTAACTTTCTAAAATTGTTATTCTTACGGGCTTATATACAAACAAACTTTTTCATTTTTATCTAAAAAGCATAAAGTTTTGACAATTTTTTGGAATATCAAAGATATATGCTTAAACTTATAGAAAGGACAATTTCAAAAAAGTAAAATTTTATTTTTGGATATTACAAAAGCATTTGACTCTGTCTTTTCCCCTTCAACTATTGCGGACTGTGGTTGTATTCACACGATTGTTTACACAGACAGATTGCCTCCAAACTTTACTAGGATCAGGATTCACTAGCTGCAAATAAGTTAATAATCATTTCTGGCCAGATTTATGTAAATTGTTTCATTTAGAAGGGGGGGGGGGGGATATTATCATAACAAGGGTAATTGTTTCCATAAGAAGATAAACCTCTTGATTTAAAGGAAATTAGAAAAGCTTCGGTAAAAATGAGTTGCATTACTTGGCAGGGAAAAGACAATGACTGATAAATTGATGTTCATCCCCAATGATGATGCACAAAATTACCCTTTTTGTTGATTTAATCAATTGATAGTTGGTAGTTTAACCTAATGAACCGCCCAACCAAAATTCAATAAAAGTCTCCAAAGTTATTGATCCGACGAATAAAAAACATTATAAAATTTTTGGGGACTAGTGTAATAAACAGCCCATTGTCCCCCCTCTCTCTCTCTATCTGGATTTTAAGCAAAATTAGAGAAGCTCCAGTAAAATTTGTTGCATTACATACTATGACTTATCTTTCGAATAATATTAAAATTTATACTCTTATTTTGATAAAAGAATATTATTATTAAAATGTTTAGTGTTTTCTAGAGAAAAATTTTGCGTTTTATGAATAAAAGTTCTAATTTGTTATTTCTTAATAATTAAAGAAATTCATAGTTTTCAAACTCTAATTTAAAATTATAAGCTTATTAATAAAACCTACTTCAGCTCGCCAAAATAAACAGGGAAAAGGTGCCTTCCTCATAATATTCCCTTTCACATATTTGCCATATTTTCACTGGTAAAGCTGTAGACACAACAAAACTCACGGATCTTAAGGGATAATATGATGGACGTTAAAGTACACCCACAATGATGACAATTAAAATATTGGTTGAAAAACTTAGACAACGCCAGTTTTTACAAACCCATTATGAATTGACAAAGGTATCTAAAGTTTTAAAGCTAACCATTAGCTGAGAGAAAATGATAATATTTTAATCTAATCTATATTCCAAGGACCCCTCCCTCCCTGACAAAACTGTATACAATTAAGAATACATATAAATAAATGTTGAAATTGTTCCTTGGACTGGCTTGTGACGGGCTGAAGTGAGAAATCTTGGTGAGTTGGCACCGCAACCTAAAATTGTATTTATCTTAGCAACATTTACCAATATCTCTCCATCCCTCCCACCTCCACCTTCGCTCATACGACAATGGATTTATTATTACCTGGATCTTACACCAGATTATTAGGTACTCTACGGAAGTGAAACTTGTATCTGGCTAAAATAACGACCCCCAACCCAATCCTTCCCCTTTATCCCATCCCCCTTCCTCCTACTGGATGAAGGAACTGACTAATTAATAATGTCCACGTTAGCAACTAATATTGACGACAATTTTTCCCTTGTCATAATATCCACATATATTCTATATCTTTATCCGACTCTGCACACTGGTTAGACCGGCCACAGTTACCCAGTTGTCAGAAAATGTACACACGTTTAAAAGTTCAAGAGCAAAAAACCACTAAAATACTGCTTATATATTTGAACTAAAATTTGGTTGCTTTAAATAAACAAACATTCAAAAATATGAAACTTTTTATAGTGCCTATAAAAAAGGGGATAAGTAATAAACTTTGAGCCAAAGTTTCCCGAATTACGTCATATTAGACTAATAGAATATACTAATATGACGTCTTAAAGAGCTTTACAAAATCGACCCTGATTTTGCCTGTCATTAGTAAGACCAACAACTTTTTCTCTGCCATCTCCCCATAATTTCTTTCTCCTTAAAACTAGTAAAGCTACTCTGTAATTCCCGTCAGTCCGAATGTCATAAAATATAAGGTCAAGGGATAAATTGACGTACCATTCCCAATAATGATACACCAAATTACCCCTTCTGCTGAATAAAATGAGTGGTTAAAACGTTTGAATAATCAACTTAATAAAACATCCAATCAAAATTAAATTAAAGTACGAAGAGTTGCAAAGCCCAAGAATACGAGAACGTTATTATAAAACTTTGGGGATATGGGGAAACCGACGAATGTCTCCACCTCTCTGCATAAAAACGTTTTTTTCTTTGATGCTATTAAAGGTAAATGTCTGAAATTTTATATTTCCATGAAGTATCTACTTACTCGAATACCATGGTAAGTGTGTAATTTTCTCAGGTACTATTGAAGATATATGTATGTATATGTGAAATTTCATGTAAATATTTTAATGATTCTTCATTTTTAGTAATATTTCGTTATCAAAATCTTCGCATTAATCGATGTTTTCATCCTTGTTTCTTCCTTTAACGTGTTAACCTTTTTTTTTAGAAATATGTTTTAAGGTTGAAATGAAAGTTATTTTTGTCACATTTGAAAAAGTAAACATTGAACCACAGTGAGAGTTTCTAACCATCAAAATTCAGAATGCAAGTTTTTGAAAGATTTCATAGAAAAATCTTTAAAAAATAATCTAGGTTCGGATGCCGATTTTATATCAATGGCTTGGCTGCGGATTATTGAAGATTAGACGGCTTATTAGCCAGTATGTTTTGCGACTGCGGATGCAGAATGCCTAAAAAACGAGCAGACGGCTTCGGTTGTTCGGATAGGACTTATGTTAATTAAATTTATTTATAGCATTTATCTGGGCTTGGCACTGAATTTAAACCCGCTTGTGTGCAAAAAGTAATTTCCAAAAATCTGAATTGTTTGTTTAGGAACTAGTTTAGAAATCTATGTGAATTTTAAAATTATAACATGACGATTTCACAGAAGCTTACTCGCGGCTTACCCGCGGCTGCCGAGCCTTGGTATTTATCAGATCAAAACTTTTTGAACACAATTAATAAATCCAATTGATACCTTTTCGTTTTGATTACATTTTAGAAATCTTTACATTATTAACAAGGATGACATCATCCATAAGTAGCGAAGCAATAAAAATTCATGGGAGGACAAACAGAAAAAATGTTATAGAAGATGTTGAGTTTATAAATATGCACTAATTCATAAAATAACTAAACCTTTCTAAAAAAAATCAAAGGGATATTTATAATATATTTTTATGCATAATCGACAGACTGGCTGACAGAGTAATTCATACACTTGAGGCTAATTGTTATAGGGAATCTTTAATAAAAATTTCACCCGTCTATCTTTAATAGAAGCTGAAAAATTTCATTTAGTTTTAACATTTTTAGAATTTTCCTTGATTCTGTATGGCTCCTATTGCCGCTAGGATGGATGGATTAAAAGCTTTTTTGTTCACCAAACATTACGTATTAAAGTTACTTAAAAAGTCAGAATAGCTATTTATTGCTTCGTATTATAGACAGCTTTCCAAAGATACAGGGTGTTTCAATAGAAACGTTTTTTTTTAAATCTTAATTATGCATAGAAAGTAAAAACATTATATAAAATGCTTTATATATTTGGAAAACCTATTCTGGGACATTTATGTTTCAAAAATTTAAAAATTATTTTTTTAACAAACTATGCCTTAAAAACCGGTTTTTCCAAAGACCTTATTTTTGAAGATTTACAGATTTAAAGATTGTGTAAAAAATGTTCACATTTTTTAAATTCAAATTGCGCGGCTTGTATTAATAGTAGAAAAACGTTATGCATATCGTTGGAATTGTCATAAACTCTATTTTTTGGAAATATAAGTGCCATTTTTGTGCTATTTGTAGTTTAGGAGCTACGTGATAAAATGTTCCAACTTACTTAAAACTTTTCAACCTTTCTCACAATTTTCAACGTAGCTCCTAAACTACAAATAGCACAAAAATGGCACTTATATTTTCAAAAAATAGAGTTTATGATAATTCTAACGATATACATGGCGTTTTTCTACTATTAATACAAGCCGCGCAATTTGAATTTTAAAAATGTGAACATTTTTTCCACAACCTGAAATCCCTAAATCTTCAAAAATAAGGCCCTTGGAAAAACCGGTTTTTAAGGCATGATTTATTGAAAAAATTATTTTCAAATATTTGAAACATAAATGTCCCAAAATAGGTTTTCCAAATATATAAAGCATTTTATATAATTGTTATATTTTCTATGCATAATTAAGATTTGAAAAAAAAACGTTTCTATTGGAACACCCTGTATGAACATGGAAAATTAAAAGATTAAGATCAGTTTTATTAGCCCCTAGAGGCCGAATACCGTGGCTAATAAAACTGGTATTAATTTCAATTTTTTTTTTGATATTCGAAGAAAATTGTATGTAATATGATGCTACACATGATTATTCAGTATGGCTGAGAACCAGTTTTATCCATAATATCGATTTCGAAGCCATATGTACCTTTCATGCAACTATTTAATTTTATACCTTAAGAGGGGGCTGTAGGGCCCTCCCCCATAATAGGATTAAACCTTACCTGTAAAACAAGCCAATAGAAGGAGCGAGGCTGTGCAATGAAGCACCTTATCATGAACAGTTCCACGCAATAAATTCATTTTTTACTTTTAATTCTTTTATTTCTAACTACAAGTCTATAAAGATATACTTTTAAGACATTATTTATTATCTAAAAACATTTATAGATTTGTCATATAAGTTATTAATTTAAAAAAGCAAAGATTTATTTATATAAGCTAAAATTAAGAAGACATTGTGATAGACAATTGCTTTAGGAAAAATCTTGTTCAATTTTTAAAAAAATGGCCAATAAACAAGAAAATATTTCACATGAAAAATATTTTTGAGAGATAGAGTGAGAGAGTTAAAGCACTTAAGAAAACGTTTTTCAGTATGGCTTTGAAACTGATTAATATCCACTCGATTAGGACCAGTTCTATGCCATACTGAAAAATAATGTATAGCCTCGTATTACAGACAATTTTCCACAAATATAAAATAAAAATCAAGTTTGAGTTAAGTCCAATCATTCGGCCCTTCGGGGCTAACAAATCTGTTTTAAATCTCATATTTTTTATCTTAATATTCGCGGATAGCTGTCTATAACACGATGAAAAAACTGTTATTAAAAAAAAGCCTGACAACAAAAAATGGTCTGAACATTGTGAAAATTGAGAAACTATGTTTGTCCACAATTCTCCGGAAAAATTTGCCGCCAAAAAGACAAGAAATATTCTAGCGGAGAAATAAGTTGATTATCGAACAATTACATAAATATAATTCACAGTTGGTTCAATTCTATTGCAAATATATAGGACAAAGCAGTGGATGTTATCAGGTTATAATCTAAGATGATACAAATATACAATTGAATTTGACTTTGACTAACTTATATCTCCGCTGGGACCCCTATAGTGGCTGCTCTACCTCTCGGAGTATAGTTGTCTGTGCCATTGAGAGCGTGGCGCACAAATAAGGAAGCATCCAATATTGTTTATGGTTCTGTGTGGGATGTTGGCATTTAAGATATGGGAAAGGGTTGGCAAAGTAACACAAACACTATGGAAATTGCAAGGAAACTAATATTTTACAGGGATTAGACAATAGGAAATAAATTGATATAATCCCCAATGATGACACACAAAATTACCCCTTTTGTAGATTAAAATTAGGGGTTGAAAACACGTTAGAACACTCAACTTAAAAAACAAACCAAGTCCCCAAAGTTGTAAAGCAAATGAATAAGAAATCATTATTTTAAAACTTTCGGGACTAGTATAATAAACAGATCATTGTCCCCTCCCTTTTAAATATTTTTCTAATAAAACTTATAGTTTACCTACTTCGCCGCCAGGATTTAACGTTTAGTCACAGAAGATAAACTGATTTATTTGAGAGATTCTGTCTTTGAAAACGGGTATACTTATTGTAAAAATCTAATCAGTTACTGGCATTCTAACTTTGTGCTCAAAATAAGCTTTTAATTTTTTTTTTCTCTATCTGGTGTATTTTAATATTGAAATTTAAATTTCAACTACCCAAAATGTCATTTCTAGATGCCTAAAACATTTTGCTAAAGAAGCTGGAGGTTTCAAATTTGGGGTATAGCTTCTATTTGTGGCAGTCTTTCAACAGGTAGGGCGGTATATTTCCTGCAGGATTTCTTAAGAAAACGTTATCATAAAATTTTGGGTATTAGTGTAATACACAGCCCATTTTATACTCTCTTTCTGAAATTTCCACCTATTAAGCAAATTTTTAATAGTGTATAGGATTGGCGTTAATATAAGAAAGAGTTATTCACAATGGTACAAAAGGAATGTGTTCAGCTTATTTTTATTCACTGCAGCTTCTCTATAAGTAGTGAATGTTCACCCGTCCATAGTTTTTTTCCTTATATAAAGTTTATATAATTCTATTATGTTTAATTTAGTTAGCACCTTTCTGTTTTTTTTTTACAGTTTACTGAACTTTTTTTATTCAAACTAATTTCAACTTCCAATGGTAGGGACTCATTTGGCCTTGCTATTTTTATTTCATTAGTCTAAATGTTAATGCTATCTACGCTATTGTTTTTATATATATTTAAATTATTTTTTATCTTTATTTGTCTTATTCATTTTGCTTTAATTTGAATTAAGCTGTTTTATATTTATTTAAAGTACTTATTTCACAACATACACCATGAAATTTTAAATTAACTAAATACTTATAATAAAGTAAAAGGATGTTTGTCTGTTTGTCTGTATCGAAGGATCTTGCTAACTCCTAAACAGGGTAGCCTCTTATAGGTCCCGGTAAGGTTATAACTATTTTGGGGGAGGGTACCACCATCCTCCCAAGAGTAATCGCCCTAGAAAATATTAAAACCCCCCACAAATTTTTAAAATTTGTTTAACTAAAATTTAAAATATTTGGGGAGACACCCCCCCTCCCCCCCCCAAAAAAAAACCCCTTCCCACACATAAAAAAAACTTTCTTTAAAATCTGAAATAAGAAATTGGGTTATCAAATTCGACTCTCCCCTCCTCAAGTGCCTCTAGAGGCCTCTAAGGGGTGTAGCCGCTAGTATATAAATATTCTATTAAAATTCATTAATTGTTAATAAAAAGTTGTATATTGTATTTTTTACATAAACTAAGTAAAAAACACGGAGAAAAAATAAATTTGGACCAATGTGCAAAAAGAACATATTTAAGATCCACTGCGGCAGATCAATGAACCAAAATCCAACCGGAGACTTGCTCTGAACAGCGGAGAAAATATTCTTCTGACCATCGGAGTATAATTACCTCTCAGAGATTTCCCCATTTTCACCCCCCCATCTCTCATCTCTGTGGAAACGTTTGTAAAATTGGGGAAAGAAAATTGGTCAGGGTAATATGGGGGGGGGGGGGTTTAAGGGCAATTAATGATAAGGTCCTTTAAAAGCCTATTTTAGCTCAATTATTCTTGTTTGTGTAATAAGTAATCAATTTAAATGTCTTTTTATTGAATAGAATAAGCACTCTTTTAATCTTAAACAATAAACTTTTTTAGAAATTAGAAATATATTTACAAATATTAGACAGAATACCCGATTTTAAGCTTATAATTTTTCATTTAACATCCGTGGAAAGCTGTCTATAAAATGTGATGCATAATAACTGTCATTAACCTTGAGAATGCACATCAATTAATCGTTAATTCTTTAATCCTTTAAAATTTCTCTGCAAATTGTTAAACAGACTAGTACACAAGACTTTAGTTGTAAGGTAACGCTGCTACAAATAAAATTGGTTCTTTAATGAAAATCAAATTCAGGGTCTAAGTTTGTAAAAAATATATCTTCTGTACTTATTTTTTTTCACGATTTAAATTCTTCGTTAAGGTAACTGGACAAAGTGTTTCAAAAATCAGCCATGTGACGTCATAAAAATGATCGATTATCAATCTCTTTTTTAGGGGGTTTCTTTCTCACTTCTCCTCTCATCTCCCTTATCTTTATGACGTCACATGGCTGATTTTTGGGACACTTGGTCCAGTTACACTTTAAGAAGTATCATTTTATAGGTAAATGTCCTGTACTTTTAAACTTGCGTCCATTTTGGGACTACTGTGTAATATTGTCAAAGGAAAATTTGTCGTCAATTTAGGTTGCTTACATGGACCTCTTTTATTGGTCAGTTCGTTCATCTAGTTAGAGTGGAGTGTTTAGGATAAAGAGAGTGGAATTTTTAGCCAACTGTGGGTGTCACTTTCTTGAAAATGAAAATCTGATGCAATGTCCAGATAATAATATGATTATTTTAATCTACTTATGATTTCTGCGACTCAAAATTCTAGACTACCTGAAATATACAATGGATGCATATTTAAATTTGTATTTTAGTAATGTTCTCTAAATCTGACTGTATATGTAAAATTGAATCTCCGCGTAAAATATACATCCCACACTCCACTTTATATTGATACAACATCAAAACTTTATCAAAACCCAAAACTTTGTTGGTTTATTTTGTATGTGTGTTGTTTTGCAGGAAGGAGATAGTTATAACTGATTAATTATTCATCTACATACATTTCTCCATCGAAATTAAGTTTTAGCTATGAGTTTGAGGGGTTAGATTGATTTATATTCTTTGCCAATCCCTGTATCCCTAGTTGTATAGAGTGTTGGTATTCATAACTCATGGGTTGAATTTATGTTTAGGATTTTGTATCATTTAGCTTTGTAAAATTGATTTACTATTCTAGATAGTCAATAGGACACGAAAATTCGTCCAACTTATCAAAAACTAGCTGATTCTCGAAGTGGCAGAGAGGGGCTAGAAAAATATCTTAAAACCATCCCGAAGCCTTAAATCTAAAAATAGAATGGCCTAAAAACATTATTGTAGCTATGTGAAGCTTACATAAAAAAGAGAACTTATGTGGTTCAGTATTTATTGAGATCGAAAGCTTCAGACAAAAAAAGTTCTTACTACTTTATATAAAGATTTTTGTTTGTATTTAGTCACGTAAAATTCAATCCCATAATACGAGGGAAGACATTTTTGGAAAATATAATTTCCCTAAGCATAGCTTTATCAAGCTGTTCATTTGATTTTACAGGGATGAAATATGTACACTTTCTAACTCATAAAGTGGTCAGATTGTTCTTACACTGTGATTCTACTGGTCTAACTAAGGGAATGTCCATCTAGAATCTCTATATTTATTAAATTAGGTTTGTCCATTCCTTTATTATGATTCCATATACATTGTTCTTGGATGCTTGGTGGGCTTAGCATTTATTGTTTTATTTTTGAAGCTAACTCGAGAGTTATTTGATTTAAACTAGAAATAAACTTTTTCAACAATAATTTTGTTTAAGATGTTTGGGGTGTACGTTGTACATCAATTTGTAGTCCATAACTCATAAGATCTCTCATATTTATATGTACTCTGATAAAGTGATGCTCGCAGTAGCTATAACAACGAGGAACTCCATCCACCCCTTTACCCCATCCCTTCGCCTCCTACTGGATTCACGAACTGTCCAATAAATAAGGCCCATAATAGCAAGGTAAATTGACGACTAATTTCCCCCTGTCAATATATCCAAGTACATATATCCTATATCCATTAGTTTAATATAATGAATTTAAAGCTTAAAAACCTGCATAATGTCTTTGAAGACACAGCCAAAAAACATCTAAAAGCAACAAGAAATGGCGATATTTCACAATGCATATGCTTCAAATAATACACTCCTCTATGGTATATGAATATATATATTTTGTATATTTCATATGTATCATATACATTATATACATGCTTACCAGGATTATTATATCCAGAGTAGCGCAGCTTAACAGGAAACTGACAAAAATCAGTAAATCAAGGACAGTTTTAGTGAAAAAATCTGCCATATAAAATACCAGATGCTTCAAACCTAGACTCAAGGGGAGGGCGGTAGAGACCTGGGAAATAGCCTAAAACAACACTCAGACATTTACAAAGTCCCCCTAAAGATTACAACACATTTGAAACAGCAGTTTGTAAGATCTTTAACTTTAGAGGATATAAGATCTTATGACAAGTTTAGAAACTATTAGTTTAAAAGACGAATAATTAAGGACATTAGACTTTAAGTTATACTTATACCCCTCTGTTTATAAACACGACGAAGCCCAAAATACATAACATTTGCACCACGTCGTCTTCCTGTGACGTCATATTCTCCATCTCTTTTTTATTGATTTTCTTTCCCGCTTCTCCTCTCATCTTCCTCATTTTATAAAGTCACAGGAAGACGACGTGGTGCAAAAGTTATGTATTTTGGGCTTTGTCTATAAACACTTTTTCTTTGAACATTGTATTTGGTTGTATAAACCTTTAACGTCTAAACTTTTATTACTAATAATTTTAATCCAGGAATAGAATAGGTAAGTATGTCTATCTTAATAGTGATATCTCATATTATAGAGTAGCATCCACTATAGCATCCAAACCTAGTGTTGCAACTGAAATGAATAGATCATAATAATAAACATCCTTTATTCATAAGGAACAATTAGTTTGCAATTACAAATAATATTTTCATTTACAGATTTGAATAAATCTAAATCTAACAGTACATTTTAATAAAATCATAAAAATATTTACTAGTTTTATAATAATTAGTATTTTTTTTGTTTTTTAAGTGACTAGATTATGAGATTCAAAACTGGACGGTTTTTTGGTAAGACTCAGTGATAAGACAATGGACGGTACATTAACGTTTTTAACAAATATAAAAAACAAATACCACATAAGTATAATTAATTATTGGTTGAAAAGTTTGTACAAACAATGGATGTAGAATATACGTGGATATTATGACAGAGGGAAACCTGTCGTTAATTTAGCTTGTTAACGTGGAACTCGTTTATTGGTCAGTTCGTTCACCCAGTACGAGGGGAGGAGATGGGGTAAAGTTTCACTTTATTAGAGAACATGAAAATCTGGTGTAAGATCCAAGTAATAATATATATTTATTGTACATACCAATCAAGATTAAATAAAAGAACCCACAGCTATTAAGCCAATCAATGAGAGAACGTGTTAATATAAACCATTATAATTTACAGTCTAATGACCCTTAATTTCTATATTTAAAATGCAAACATAACATCATAGTGTTGAGTTCTTGTGTGTAGGGGTTCTTTACCATCATGTTGATCAATAAGGTCCTGCAGGCCCTGGATATAGTCCAGCGCTTTCTTCAACACCTTTACCTGGAATGAAAAGTGAATAAATTCAGGGCTCAGCAGCAATGCAAAAGCCTCAAATTTAAACTAGCTTTTTTTTTGCAAAAAATAGAATTCGAAAAGTTGAATCAAAGAAGATATCTTCTTTGAGTTTAGACATCTACCTTAATTCCTAAGTTATAACATGTCGAATTTTACTGACGCTTACAAGTGGCTGACGCGCGGTTGCCGAGCCCTGATTAAATCAACATTTAGCGGCCTAAGGATCTGAAATGTAATTTACAGTACAATGTTCCGTCCTGCCCATTTACATTAGTATTGTTATTACTCTCAATTCTCTATTTGACAGAAAAAAATTTGAGGAAAAATTTTACGGTTGCTATTTTAGATAGAGGATAAAAATTTTCTATATTGATTCCTCTGCATGATACGTCACAGGAGATATAAAAATATATTAAATTCAATAAAATCACGAAACCTTAGATCTTCGGATATATCTTTCTGCAGTAGAATAATAAATATAAAGTCTAGATTTTCAATTCCTTAACGTAGAACACAGGATAGGAAAGTTCCGAAAACTATTTATTAATTATACCTTGCTTACTCTCTTCCCGCGTTTATTTTCAATTGGAACAGCTCTTCTTAGCCTGACAAATGCGGAATTCACTGCCTCTACACGTCGTCGTTCCCTTATTAAAGTAAAATAACAGAGTTGGCAGGGGTTATATAATTGTTTGTTCACGGGGTTGGGACCCTGTGCAAACTTTCAATTGGGTCTTTGAATATCAGCCAATTGCGTCGGAAATTAAAATACAGCCAAGTCGCTACAAAAGAACAAAAAGCAATTTGGTAGCAGATGAAAAAGGTAACCACCACTGGAACCAGGTAGTTGTCTGGGTTTACTTCAAAACATTATTTTCTGTGTTAGGATAGGAAATTTAAGTTTAGATTTATATAGCTGAGTTTATAAAACTGTGACTAAAGAATACCTGGCGTTGCGTTTTTCAACAATATGAGGTGGCTTTTCTTTATGTGGGACATGCTTGTATGCAACTTTCTTACGCACTTTTCTGCTCTTCTTCTGTACAGTAAAGCAAATATGGATATATTATTACTTAGATGTGAAACCAGATTTTCATGTTCTGTAATAAAGTGAAACTCACAGCGCGTGATAACCCCCCCATTCACAACCTGTACCCAATTCCTTCCCCTCAGCTCTTATCGTATGAATGAACTGACCAATAAATTAGTTCTGTGTTATTATTATTAGCGTGTGGGATTGGGTTTTCAACATCTCCATAGAACTAAAAATTTTTGTTTGTTTGATAAGATCCCGCTAATTATGATCTGAATATGTTTCCAATTTTAGAGAAGTTTCATATAGCTTCTGGTCTAATTGATTTCTAAAAAAGTCTTGTATTCAGTTATTGGCAATTTTGTACCCCTACTTCCGATGAAGAACCCCTTAATGCTAGGGGCGAAGTAAATGTTTTTATGTTTCAACTTTTTATTTACCTTAAATGTCGTTACGGCTGGAGTGAATATGGGCATACATTCATTATGCAGCTGGTTGTCTGGTGGAGGCCAATACTGGGCCTCGCAATCCTGTAGTCCATCCACACAAGTAACTGCATATCCAATGTCATTCTGAGTCTATACAAAGAGTGGTGATTTACCTCAATCAAGAACTAAACCCAACCAAACCCCTTACTATTTTTGGAAAAAAATGAAAAGGAGGGGGGTGGGTAAGTTTACCCGTATACTTAACCCTGTTGGGATAGCCAGTAACCAATTTAACCTATCCTAACTTCACCTAAAGTTATAAAGAAACAAACGAAAAACTAACCCCTCCTATTTAAAAAATGGATTGTCTCTTAATTACTAGACTAGATTATTTTAAGGGAAACCGCTAAACATGTTTATTAAGAATACGAAATTTATAAAAAAAAAATTTGGCAGTCTCGACTTCAGTTTCTGAGGGTGGCATAGGCTAAGTTAGGCTGTATTGACTAAAAAAATACCTGGTAATTTAGAGTAAATTCTCCGATAATCTCAACCTATATTGAAATACATATTCATAGTAATAAAAATATTTGAAAGGCCAGGTTTCAAAATATCAATAAATTTAAGTTTTAAAACATTTTTTGATATTCTTTGTTTTCAAATATTGTCTTGCTCATATGGTTAAATCTTACTTGTTGTGACATTTGATGATGCATAATTCCATGATCAATGGGCGGGGCTATATTATGTATACAATCGTTGTTCATCAATGAAGGTGTGGATCCCTGAAATCCAGGGGGAGGGAGCTCCTCCATCCCAGGGGGGCTGGTTGCCTCCTCAGTTCTGTCCAATATATTTTCAACCATTCTAGAAATATAAAAATTTTGTAAAGTTAGATTTAACAATATTACAAGATTGAGTTATTTCGTTAAAGGAAGATTACCTTAGGTCCTAGAATTATTTTAGGATATTTTATTTATAAATCTTAATCTTGGGATGGATAAAGGCTATTCTCTGCTTTATTCTAAAGTGCTAGGGCGCAGTTGCTACTCCAATAGCCTCTAGGATAATAATTAATTTTAAAATATAATGCAGAAAATAACTGGCCTAGTGGTTAGTAAGATCTTACAAAAACCTTACTACTTTATGCTATACCAGAAGCTATAAAATAGCCTTAAACCATTCTTAGACCTGTGAAAGCTTCCCTGGTTTAGTAATAAGTGAGATCTAAACGTAAAAAAACAAAATCTTATAACTGTATGTATGTAATAGAAAAATTAAAGGTTTACACTTATTTATAAGAAACCGGCTCCGAGAGCCAGTTGGTTCCGAAAATTGAAAATATGCCGTAGTATAGTAAACTTTATTTAATAAATTTTTACCTTTTATTTTTAAATGCACTTGATTCACAGCCCTTTCCTCCTCCGACCAACCTCCTATGCACCTCCGACCATACTCAACCCAGAGATGAACAACATTGAATGACTAGATTTGATTAGAAAAGTTTTGCTTAATTAATGATCATACTTAACTAGAAGGCAACCTGTGCTTTCTGCCATTTGTGAACAATACATATATGTTAGACTGGTACAAAATGTTGCCTAAATAAAATATAAAAAATCTTAAGGTTATGTGCTTAACTCAAATTAATTTGTTTAAATAAAGTAAAAATGTAAGATATTTTAAGTTGGGCCCAATTTTGGAATTCGTAATCTTAATTATTAAAAGAAATTAACTCATTTAAAATCCTTATCTTCAATTAATTTATTTTTAAGGTTAATATTTAAATAATTCAAAATCATAATTTCTTTTAATGTAGCTTGCATGTATTTTATATGATTTTGATTTAATGGGACCGGCTAATATAGATACATTACAAACATGAAAATCTTATCTTTTCGAACATCTAATCAAGTAGATAATTAAAAGAAAGCTAGTTAATTGTTTATTATTGTCAAAGTAAATAAACTTATTTGGTTGATGGTTTTCGAAAACAACTTTAGTATATTAAGCCCTGAAAACATAAAAAAAATTACCAGGGAGGGAGGGGATATTAGACTAAAATTTAATTTGTTCTAGATGTTGTATAGTTTAACTCGGCCTATTGGTATAAAAACTTTGGGGACTTTTATTAACTTTTAATTGGATAGTTTTAACTAGCTGTTTCCAAACTGAACCATCCAATAAATTTACCAAAGTGGATATTTTGTTTATCATTATTGGTTGTGATATAATTTATCGTCTATTGTCCTATCCCTTAGAATCCCTGTAAACAAATATGTTTTGTATACCCGCATATTTATAAATTGTTAAACTTATAAAGAGTGAATCAATCCTTATAATAAAGTAACAGGATGTCTGTCTGTTTGTCAGTATGTTTGTACCGAAGGATCTCGCTAACCACTGAACCGATCAGGTTCTTCTTTACAGGGTAGCTTGTCATAGGTCCTGGGAATTTCTACAACTCTTGTGGGGGAGTGTACCACCCACCCACCCAGCGAGGGGGCGTAGCCACTAGTTTTATATATAGAGCCGACGGCATGTTTATCTGTAAGAACCTCCGTAACAAATATCTTTAATCGTTAATTAAACATGTTAGAATCGTGCAATACTTTCCAAACTTTGCTTTGTGTTATTTAACAGTCCTTAATTATTGGCTTTTGATTCATAGGCCTTTTCAGGTTTAATACATTATAAGCGCAGCATCTCTAATATCAAGACTTATTTTGTTTGTATGTCCGTATTAAGCATTCAGAATGAAAGCAATATCTATAGAACAATTGTTTTGACTTCTAAATAATATTAAAGCGCTGGCACTTTATTTTTGACAATTTTCAAATTCAAATATTTATTAGGAAAAAAAAACATATACACTTAATACCAACATTAAAGTTGGATTGGGGGAGTGGGATTAATAGCTTATTGGCCTGTTTATCTTTTCCAATATCTTTGATTAAACCAACTGATAATGGGTATTACTTTGTATTATGTATGTATACATACAGGGAACTAAAGGGATAAGACATTGCCCGATAAATTAATGTTCATCCCCAATGATGATAGATAAAATTACCCCTTTTGTAATTACAACAACCATGTTGGCTTTGAAATCATTTTGTTTGATATGGCTGTTTTAATCCTTGTTAACCATTGGAGATAAAAGTAAGAAAAATATTAAGTAAAGTTGGGCCACCATTTCCGCAAAACATAAGATTGGCAACATATTATTTAAGGCTTAACGAGACTTTATTCATATTAATAACGCCTTTCAATTTTACAGGAAAGTATCGTAAGCACATCATTTTCAATATTAAATTAATAGTATTTAAATTATAAACTAAAATATGTAATCGCTTTTATTCTAAATAGAAAAAAATCATGAAATGACTTCATAAAAGCAAAGTTGTTCAAAATTTAAAATAAATGCAAAACACAATGTGTAAATTATTTAGTATAAAGTGGATTATTAAACACTAACATTGTTATCATGCGGTAAAAAGAGATCAAGCCCTATTAAGTATATAATACAATAAAATAAAAATGAGATGAAAGTTAAATATAATAAGGGAAAAAATTTGTTTTTCTTTAAAAAAAAATAAAAAGTAAATGAAGCATGTAGTTCAAAAAAAGAAAGATAGAAATAAATGAAAGGAAATGTACGGCGTTGTAGTATGTTTAAAACCTGGCAATTTTTGCATTCTAATATTTTTTGATCACAGAATAATAAAATTATAGAATAATGGCAGCATTCCAACCAACAATAGTTCAAATTGCATTTAAATGGCAAATATGACAAAGAAGTCTGTTGCAGTTTGTTTCAATATTTTCAATCAATGTTTTTTTCAAGTGTTGTTTAAATAAATTAAAATTTGGCTTATTTTTTAGATCTTTCAAAATTTCTACATAATTATTCCATGTTTTTGGTAGAGAAATAAAAGGGAATCTAGAAATTAGGGCAAGTCTGGAAAATAGTATAGCAAAGTCAGCTTGAGTTCTTAAAGCATAAGGAACATTTCTGTCTCAATTCAAAGTCCAATAATTATCTATCCTGCATGATTTAGGCTGCAAATCTTTTAAATAAAGATACATAAAGTTTAATTTAAAATAATCTATTAGGGCAGGAAATGGCAAAATACCCCATCTTTTAAACAGCGATCCTGTATGTGAATTATATTTAGCATTAGAAATACAGCGAATAGCTTTCTTCTGTTGTTTAAAGACATCATTAATAAGACTATCATATGTTGAAGAATATGCTATAATTCCATAGATTAAATGACAATGAAAAGTTGAATAATATAAGGATCGCATTGCTTCAGGGTTTAATATTTTTTGACCTCTTCGTAAAACAAAAAGTGATTTTGAAAGCTTAGCATTTAGTTGTTTAACATGGTACTTAAAAGTTAGGGCTGGAGCAAAGTAAACTTCAAGAAATTTTATAGCAGGTATATCTGATTCATGATTTACATATTCTAATTTTTTAATAAGTTGCTCATTGGGGGAAGAACAGTCAATATTATTTTCGTTAATATAAATATTTATTTCATTCCATGGAATTAGATGAGGGGAGGGATGGACAATAGTAAACTTTGTTTTTAACGGATGAAGAGACTTTTGTTAGTGCGAAACCAAGTAGAGACTTTTTGCAGTTCTGAATTTACAAATGAAACTAAATCTGCTAGATTAGGCCCAGATGCAAGTAGTGTAGTGTCATCACAAAAAAGCAAAGTATATAATAGAGTAGATTTGGGTAAATCATTAATAAAAATAAGAAACATAATTGGGCCAAGTATTGATCCTTGTGACAAGCCAAGCTTAATTTCGCGAAGAGTGGATTTGGTAGAATCAATACAAACAAATTGTTGCCTATCTGTTAAATAGTTTCTAAACCATTTAAGATTAGTCCCCTGTATACCTATTTTTTCTAATTTTTTACACATAATGTCCACAGGAACCATGTCAAAAGCTTTGGTTAAGTCACAAAAAAACTCCAACTGTATATTCATTATTATTCATTGCGGTTGAAATTTTGTTTAGCATATGAATCATGGGATGAATGGTTGAATTGCCTTCCTGAAAACCAAACTGATTAGGATGAATAATGTTATGTTCGTTTAAATAATCTTTCAATTGAATTGAAACTAATTTTTCTAAGATTTTACTAAATACTAACAATAAAAATTATGGATCTGTAATCATTTAGGTTTTCAGGATTTCCACCTTTTTTAAAAACTGCTGACACTTTAGCTATCTTAAATTGATAGGGGACTAAACCATATCTTAAAGATAAATTAAAAATGTGTGCAAGTGGCCTAGAAATTATTGGCAGAATCTTTTTAACTAATTTAGTGGAGAGACCAGAAAAATCAGTGCTAGATTGCTTTCAAGTTGGCTAAAAATTTATATTATTTCTTCAGATGAAGTAAGATTAAAACTAAAATTTGCACCAGCTTCATCTAAATAACTATCAGGGGGACGATCCGTGGGGGGGATCGTCTGCTGGATATTAGTAGTAACACTAGTAAAATGTCTATTAAAATACTCAACTATCTCCTCTGTTTGACTAATAATATTGCCATTAATGTTCAAGGATTTAGGGGATGAATTGGCCCTCCCACTCTTATTACATGCCTCTTTGATAATGTCCCAAGTTTTTTTTTTAAATTACCTTGATGAGAAATAAGTTGCATATTATAATTACATTAATGGTCGAAACGCTATGACACTGAACTTTGTGAACTTACCAATTAAAATTTAATAAAAACCCCAAAGATGATAAGACAAGAAATAAGAAAACGTTGTTATAGAACTTTGGCGACTTGTGTACTAAACAGCCCAGTGTCCCCTCCCACCCTGGTATCCATACAATTAAATTACATTACTTATATTTCGTAAATGGTTAAATTTTAAGAACTTTTAGAAGCATTTTAAAGTTACTTAGTTTATCATAAGTAAATCATATCTACATTATGGTCGGTCTGTTTGACTGTCCGTAACACAATGTTTTTTTTTATCGTTGATATTAAAATGATAAGATTGTCTTAACGATTTGCACACAAGCGAGTTTAAATTTGAGACTTTAAAAAATCTTAATCTAAGTTGGTAGCTACGGCTGCAGATAGTCTAAAATTTAGGGGCTTACAGATCATTCGGCAAACAAAAATAATATTATTAAAGAACTCAATAAAATAATAAAGAATGTATAATAGGTGATAATGTGATTTCAATTGTTATCTATGCCTATTTTGAATCTGATATATAATAAAATTACATATTAGTATCGCCTACAAATCAGGGAAAAAGAGATCAATGACTTTAAATTGTATATGTATATTTTTTTCTTGTTACTTACATTTACATGAATGGATGTAGAATATACATATAAGAATATTATTACAGGGGAAAAATTGCTATTTCCCCTGTCATTTATTGGTTAGTTCGTTTATCCAGTAGGAAAGGAGGTTGATGGGATACAGGGCCGGGATGTGAGAGTATGTTATTTAAGCCCGCTACAATGTTCACTTTATTAGAGAACATGAAAATCTGGTGTAAGATTGAAGTAATAATAAATCCATTATCTTATGGTACTAAAGGCCGAATTTAAAACATAAAATTGGGGGTAGGGATTAAATCATTCTCCTTTGCCATATCCCTTTATCCCCACTATGTTACCCTTCTATCTCCGGGTTCATTTTGTGTATCATGTATGTAGGTTGAATCTAGGACAGTGCAAAAGTTAGGGCACTTTTGCGCAATTTAGATGAAAAAATTTAAGTAACTCAAATAGATATGGCCTAAAATCTTCTATATCTCAAGTTGTTTTAGTAAAAAGTTTCTATTTTCATGAAAAAGCTACCGTTCAATGTTTAAAAATGGATGAACTATCAGAAGCTCAAAATTATAGTCATGGTTTCCTAAAGTCGTAATATTTTAAAATTACATTATTTTTCTATTGTGTTGTTATATCGATTGGGTAGTGTGGGATAAAAAAAAGGAGTTGCCATGCAATGGATGTATTACCATAGATGATCAAGACACTAATTATTCCGGTACACCGACAAACCTCCTAAAGGGACAAACGTCCTAAACCTCATAATGCGACATACATCCTAATGCGACAAACCTCCTAAACGACATACCCCCTAATGCGACAAACCACCTAAAGGGACAAACATCCTAGGACGTTTAGGACGTTTGTCGTTTAGGAGGTTTGTCGGATTAGGAGGTTTGTCGCATTAGGACGTTTGTCGTAGTAGGACGTTTGTCGGTGTACCATTATTCCAACTTAAATACGAATTTCTAGCAGAGGAATATTTTTAATTTATATTTAGTCACATAAGTTTCAATCTCATAATAAAAGCTACGAAATCTTTGGACGAATGGATATGTTATTACTTAGATCTTACACAAGATTTTCATTTTCTCTCTAATAAAATGAAACTCGCAGCGGGCTAAAATAGATATACCCCCTTCCACCCCCTTTACATCAGCCCCCCTCTCATACAGCATGAACAAAATGACCAATCACCAACCATTCCATTCCATGTTAGCAACCTAAATTGACGACAATTTTTCCAATCATAATATCCACGTATATTCTAAAATCATATTGATAAAATTTGAAATAAAAATATCTGTTCGGACAAAAAATGTGAACAGCATCGAATAATGTGGTCAGATTCTGACACAATCAGTCCAATCATCGGATTGTCCATCTAGGCTTAATATATTCATTGTTGCCACGCCCACTCAACAGCTCACAACAGCAACAACAGCCTCCCACATCCACAACTTTATAACTGCACAACTACAGTTGCTCAACTAAGAGTGGGAACGGTTTCTAAACAAATATTCATAAGTTTTGTTTTGCAAAAGTGCTTACAATTTTTAAAAATCATTTAATATGATATAGTTAAGTTTTTAATTTGTCCGTTTAAAATATGAATTTTTAATTTTAGGGAAGATTCTTCTAGATAACAAAATTGTTTTGGGCTATTTTTCAACTTTTCAGCGTTTTTACCCATTCTTCGAAAATATAAAAATGTTTTATTGAAATTAAGTGTTTTTAATTTTAATTTTTTTGTGTCAAATTGTAGGGTTTTGGGCTATTTTTCGGACCTTTAGCCTCTTTACCCATCCTTCGAAAATATATGACTGTTTTATTGAAATTTAGTGTTTTTAATTGAAATTTTAGGTGTCAAATGGTAGGGTTTTGGGCTATTTTTCGGACCTTTAGCCTCTTTACCCATCCTTTGAAAATATATGAATGTTTTATTGAAATTTAGTGTTTTTAATTGAAATTTTAGATGTCCAAATGGTAGGGTTTAAATCTTATCACCGTTATTTTTGTAGACTCGATTTACACGGAGGTGGCATATTTGGTAATGTCAAAAATATCTGCAGGGAAGGCGGGGACATTGGACTGAAAATTAGGCTGGTACCCAAAGTCCAAACTCTTTAACTAATAATTATAATCTTCAGAAGGGTTAATATTGTTGTATCGTCCATTGTCTTATCATTTGAGATCCCTGAATATATAATATAATCCTATTATATAAAGTAGTAAGCGTTTTTTGTCTGTCCCGAAGGATCTCGCTAACCACTGAACCGATAATGTTCTCCATTACAGTGAAGCTTCTTATAGGCCCTGGGAAGGTTTTAAACTATTTTTGGAGAGGGTGTCTTCACTCCCCTCCACCCCAAAAAAATTGTTTTAACTCTTTTGAAACTAAAATTTAAAATGGGATAAGGTCGACTTTTTCCCCTCCTGCTAGAGGCTTCTAGGGGCGTAGCCGCTAGTATATTTAAAAGATATTATCTATTTTACATATCAGATAAAAATGAAACAAGAAAACAGTCAAAACACAATGATATTAACAGTTATTTTTAGATTTTAACCTACAGAATGGCTAATTTTGTGTTATTGTTCATTGGCTTATCCTTTGAGATCCATGAAAGTAAAAAAATCTATCTCTTTTACATATCAGATAAAAATGAAACAAGAAAACAGTCAAAACACAATATTATTAACAGTTATTTCTAGATTTTAACCTACAGATGGGGTAATTATGTTGCAAAGTTTTCTTATCCTTTAAGTTCCCTGAAAATATATGAACAAGGATGACAATCCATAAAAGCGAAGCACTGAAACGGTAGGACAAAAGGACATTAACACTTGTATAGTGTCTGAACTGAATAATCAGAATATAAAAGTATAAGAGTCGAAGCAAAAGTGTAAGTAAATTTTTTGTAAAACTGCTTGATACAGGATAATGTTTATGGACATACTTACATTTTTAGGACTTGATTCGCTTTTAAAAATTATCTATTTTACATATCTGGTAAGAATAAAACAAGAAAACAGTCAAAACACAATAATATTAACAGTTATTAATTAGAGAGAGAGGGGGGACAATGGGCTGTTTATTAAACTAGTCCCCAAAATTTTGTTAATAAGTTGGTAATAGCCTTTGTCATATCATTTAAAGTAGTAAGGTTTTTTATTTGTCTGTTAAGATCTCGGTAACTATAAAGCTATTGATTTTTATTTTGATAATGAAGTTGTTTGTTGGTTCTAGGGTTGTTTTGGGCTATTTTCTGCCCGGTTCTTCTACCTTCGAATACATAGATCCTAAATGCCGCTCTATAATTTTATAGAAGTATAATTACACTAACAATTACAAACAAATAATGAATTGCAGCTTCGCTTTGGGATATATTAACTATCCTTGTTTTTCTTATTTTTTAAAAGTTGTTTTTATCCTGCATTACGTCACATATAAGTGCATGACAAGAAATAGACAATTTGAAGAGAGGTGGCTTTTTAGGTGGTGGCAAGGAGTGGGAGCCACTAAACCCCCCCGGTGGGGGGGGGGGGGGGAGGTTAATTTTAAATGCACGATGCTTCCTTAAAGTGTAGGCGAACTGGTTAAAATTTATCGCAATTAATTATATAAATAGAATAACATTACTTTAATGTGAAATTGGTATCATATAGATTTGTAAAATTTTGTGAAATAGACCAAAAAGATATGAAACAAAGAAAAATTGAACTATGTAAATGTTAAGAATACCATGGAAATACCAAGATGTTAAATTTGACGGGTGTGTATTTAACAACTATTGATATTTGATTAGATTTATTGACACAGAAAGAAAAACTAGCAAAAAGGATAAATATATAAGTACAAATTTTCCTTTTTTAGGAGCGATTTCTCTTTGGAGGGTGGTGGTATCCTCCCCAGAAGTAGTTATTATGAGAAGCTACGTTGTAAAGGAGAACCATAACGGTCCAGCTGTTATATCCTGGTATATCCTTTGGTATAGACAGACACATTCTGCTACATTTTTTTCACAATGTAAATTCTCGTTCTTGGGAAGGTGACGCGTTTGAAACTTGGCTCAAACTAAGGACATTTACATACTTTTTCCTTTTTCTTCTTTCCTTCTCTCTATTCAATATATGCAATTATAATAAATATTTAAGCAGCTTCTTTGTTTTAAATTGAAATCATGATTTTTCTAGAGATTAAAAATCCGCCCATCATTGCGTAGGGGGGCAAGAAACAGCCAAACCGAGCATTGCTTTAGCGGTGAATTCAAGTCAGTCAGTTTGCGTACATATGAGTATATGCATTGCGTCAGCTCAAGCGTATAAACTTGTGTTTTCTTCAAGTTTTTGTGCGTAACTGTGAATTGTTTTAATGTTAAGTTGAAGTGCCCAATTGTTTTCATTGATGTGTTATTTAAAAGATATTTTGTATATAAAATAAACTAGTTGATATATATTTATTTTAATACTACTAAAATGATTAGATTGAAACATTTTTTTACATTTCGTAGAAAGTTACAACCCTTCCCTAATATAGTTATTTATTGCAACGTAATATAAACAGCTTTCCGAGGATATTAAAATAAAAAAAATATTAAAATGGTATTGATCTTATTATTTATATTTTAATATTCATGGAGAATTGACAAAACCTGTGACGCATACGGAGCTTTATTGTAAAGGAGAGCCACATGAATCTCGAAGTTGACGAGATCTCTAGGTACACAAATACAGGCAGACATCATGCCTCTTTTATACAAGAAAAGATCACAGATTTGTAATTTACATTTCAAATATATGATATCCAAATCACCTTATAGTCATTTTTAGAATCGTTTTATTGCGCTTCTGTATCTTAAAAGTAATAATATACTAGCAGCTACGCCCTTAGAGGGAAATTTAGGTGGGGGAGAGGGAAGTTGACCTCCCCCCTAATTTTAGTTCTAGAAAAAGTAATACAGATATACAGATTTTTTTTTTTTTTTTAAGGGGGCTCATTTTTTAAAGGCGACTTTTCGGAGGGTGGTCCCTAAAAATGGTTATAAACCTTCCTTTATGACCTTTGAGAAACTTCGCTGAAAGGGAGAACCTTATCGGTCCAGCGTTTTGTGAGAACCCTTCGTACAACACATATCCTGTTATTTTTACATAAGCTTTGCTCCAAATGATTGAAAGATTGAATGAATAGATAAACCCACCTAATTAGCGTGTTATTGATTTCCTTTTTTATGGATTTATCTTGTCATAGTAACATTTATTTCCACTATTTATCAAATAATTAAATGGGTGTGGCTGGTTTTAAATAATTAAAGAAATGTCACAATTGAAAACATTTTTAATTTAACCAGAAGGAAGGGTACATTAGGCTATTAATTATACTGGTGCCCAAAGTTCGGGGTAAATTTGCGTGCATCCCAAATTATGATACTTAAAATTACCCCTTTTGTAGATAACAATTTGTGGTTGAAGCGTTTGGACACTCAACTAAATTAACAAAAAAATCAAAATTTAATAATTGAGCCAACGAATAAAAAAAAGTCGTTATAAAACTTTGGGGACTATTGTAATAAACAGCCTAATGTCCCGTCCCTCCCAGCCAAAGTTGCATACGATTTCTTCTTCGTTAGCTTAAAACATTGGATACTTCTTTTTGAATCTTTATTTGGTTTTATAAACCGTTAGTTTCTTAACTTTTCCAACAATATGATTTGAATCTACAGAAAGTGTATTTCTAAATTTATGGTTGTGAATACTTTATCGTCCATTATCTTATCCCCTTATTTCCCTGGTTATACTCAAAGAAGAACAATAATGTCCTGCAGAAGAGCAGTGCAATAAAAAAAGGTTGTTCAAAGAAGCATGATATGATTCAAATAACTTATGTACAATGTACTTTCAATACTTTCTGTGTAATACAATTCTTACAAAAGTAACAGGATTTCTGTCCGCCTGTCTTAACATCTTACGTGTTCCTTAACAACTCGCTAACCGCTGGAACAATATGGTTCTCCTTTACAGTGAAGAATATTATAGGTGCTACATCTTCTTTTAAAGGTCGTCAACCTCCCTCAAGTACCTTTATAGGCCTCTAGATGCGTAGCCGCTAGTTTAAATGTAATGCAATGATTCTAATCAGAGCTCCTAACTCATGTAAATGGACTTATTTTTGTGAAATACAACATAAAACTATACTACATTTTAACAGTTAAAGTAATGGATATATGATATACGTGGATATATTGACTGAGGAAATTTTGCCTTTATTTATTGGTCATTTTGTTCCTATATAAAGAGGGTAGGGGATTGGGTTAAGGGGGTCGGGGTCGGGTTATCGTTATCCTAACCAGCTGCAAGCATAGCTTTTTAGTGTTCATGAAAATCTGGTGCAACATCCAAGTATTAATATATGGATCGTTAATTTATATCTACATGTATGTATCTTGAAATATATATTTGTTTTCAGACAAAATGAGGCGCGGCTTTAGATTGGTATGTAAAAGTGTATAGCACAATTTTGCTTTACAATCACTATAATTTGATAAATAATTTCATAACTTAAAATTACAATTTTGAATCATCCAGTAAGAAAATTATACTAGCGGCTTACCTGTTTTTGTTTATATTTTTTATGCTGGGGGGAGTATTTTTTTTTTTTGTGTGGAGAGGGTTAAGGTGTCACAGCACCCGAGAAAATAGCTAAAAACCACCGCGAGACCAGTAACTACATTTCCTGAAGAGTAGGGCAAAATCGGTTCAATGGTTATCGAGATCTTAAGCTAGACGGACATTTTGATATAGCTATACAAATGGCCCTTATAAAAGACTGCCTAAGCTCCTGAAAATTGAAACGGTAGAATTAGAATGGATATATTTACAGGGGAATATTTGTCGTCCATTTAAGTTGCTAATTTTGACCTCATCTAGTTCCTTCATCCATAAAAGGGAGGGTGTAGGATAAGGGGGTGGATGAGGAGTATCGATTTTTTAGCCATCTGGGAGTACATGAAAATCTGGAACAACATCCAAGTTATTATATATCCATTGAACTACTTTAGGTAGTACTATTTGTGAGTGCGGTGAGCGCTGATTTAGGGTATACAGACAGCTATGGTGCACCTTATGCCCCTAGGAAACTTATTTCATCCAACAATAATTATATAATATTTTGTCTGCTAGTCCGTAATGGTGTATTTTATCAGAAGATATTGAAGATAGACGGCTGCATTGTTTTTGTTGAAGATCAATAAGCATCTAGTTCATTATTCACTTGGTCCGTCAGTCTGTAAATCATGCTACAAAAATATAAAAAGTACATGTGAAAGGTTTCGTGATTTTTCCAACTATTTTAATCCCGATTTATGACAACTGAGCATCTGCTCTTTAAAGCACTTTGTCTGTATTTCCATCCAGGATTTTTGTGCTTCCCCCTCAAAGTTTAACACCTAAATGTACATTCTCCATCTACTGAGAGCCTGTAAGCCTCGGGGAAATCAATCTTTTAAAAATTTTAAAAATCAGCTCTAAATCTAAACCTTGCCAAAATATGACAATCCCTATTTTTAAAAGATTTAAGCATCCAAACAAGTTTAAATTTAAGTCAACGACACGGCCGACGCGCAACTGCCGAATTCATGTTTTGAAATAAGTACCCATCTGTAGTTATGACAGCTATACAGCCCCCGCAGCCCCCCAACAGTACCACCAGCCGGCAGTACAATATCAAAACCCAAACAGGTCACCATACAAATCAACTAAATGTTAGACTAGCAAGTTTGTATTAGCAATTTGAATCATTTAAGACAAACTACTTGGTTAGAAAAAACACAGCAACATATGTTGGTTTTCGCTGAAGCTTTTTATAATGTCTATACAAAATACCGTCATACTGGCCTACTATTGACAATTAAAATGTGTTCTGGAATGCCATTTCAATTTAGTCTGTTTATTGGTCATTTGTATGACGTCATTTTTTTTATAGACACGACAAAGAGCTTCTTTTTGCTTAAATAAAAAAACATAATGTATAATTTCTAATTTCAATATGGAAAAATTTATTTGTATGCTCATGATTAATTTGTTAGTGTAAATCACGACCATGTCCATCACCATTACTATCATCCAAGCAATCCTGTTGTCAGAGTTCCTGTCACCCAGCAACCATATGTAGTTAAGGTTAGATATTATTATTATTATCATAGTAATCCTGTTGTCAGAGTTCCTGTCACCCAACAACCATATGTAGTTAAGTTTAGATATTATTATTATTATCATAGTAATCATGTTGCCAGAGTTCCTGTCACCCAGCAACCATATGTAGTTAAGTTTATATATTATTATTATTATCATAGTAATCATGTTGCCAGAGTTCCTGTCACCCAGCAACCATATGTAGTTAAGTTTAGATATTATTATTATTATCATAGTAATCATGTTGCCAGAGTTCCTGTCACCCAGCAACCATATGTAGTTAAGTTTAGATATTATTATTATTATCATAGTAATCATGTTGCCAGAGTTCCTGTCACCCAGCAACCATATGTAGTTAAGTTTAGATATTATTATTATTATCATAGTAATCATGTTGCCAGAGTTCCTGTCACCCAGCAACCATATGTAGTTAAGGTTAGATATTATTATTATTATCATAGTAATCATGTTGCCAGAGTTCCTGTCACCCAGCAACCATATGTAGTTAAGGTTAGATATTCACAAAATTGTATTTCTAGAAATGTCTTCTTCAAATGGATATTGTTTAGAAGAAAACAATAAAAATTCAATAATAATTGTTTGGGTGTTTTTTCTTTTAGTGCCTGTCGACTCCCCCAGGGAAAGGGAGTTTTTTTGTTCAACAACGCACTTTAATGGATAACGCATATGTATGTGGTAGGTGCCCCAGAATGTTCCCGTCAAGTTTATACCTGTCAATGTGCCCACCCAGGCACCTCAGTACCAGCACCTTCCTGTACAGTATGCTCCAGCATATGGGTACCACCTACAAGGTACAACTATACAATAGATTTGCATGCACATTTACTTTTAAAAAAAACATAGTTTCAGAAACAAAAATTTCTTTGTTTTTCAAGAGAAAAAAGCACGTTTTATAAAAAAAGCATGAAATTCCAAAACGTACACAAAAGCATTTTTTTATCACATATCTTTCTTTTGCTATCTCATTAGAATAATTACGATCAAATAATAAATGTCTTTTTATTAGATTAGGATTAGATTGCACAAAGTATCAGTGTAAAAACTTTTCAACCAACAATTATATTCATTATGGGGTACTTTTAATGTTCTATCCCTGTATCTATGATTTTACTGTTAGATCAAAGTAAGAAGACATTTATTATTTGATTGTAACTATATTCAAAATCTCTGGAATCTTTACTGTAAATGTATAGTAACATATGACTTATTTAAAACTTGACCTAAAACACAGTGGATTTAAAGTTGAGAAGTAAAAATAACAAAAATGATTTGTCTTAGCTGTTTTATTGAGGCCTTCAGCAGTTACAGATGCTAAAAAGCTTATTTGCCATTAATGAGGCTTCGGGTGGCTGAGCAAAGTAAGGCTTCGAGCTGCATAGGCTTAGGGTGGCTGAATTTGAAATTTTATGGCTTTGGCTCAAAGTGACTTTTTATTTCTTTCAACCGTGTGTCTCAGGCTGAGGCTTTATGGGTGAATTAATAAGCCTCGCGGTTAAAGACAGATGTAGCTGCCGAGTCCTGTTAATTTCCGTTAAAACTTATTTAATTTTCCTAAAACCTGATTGGGTGGAACAAACTTGCAGTGTGCAAACAATAATTTGACTATCATATTGAGAATGGGGTGTACACCAATTTAGCGTCCATTGTCCAATCCCTGTTAAACTTTGACTCCACTGTGCATGTGTTGCCTGTATGTCTAGATAACGAATGTCACGACACAGACCTGGACTGTTTCAAAAAGATTGCCAATGATTGGTTTGGCGACGGCGACAGTGGTTACGCTCCCGCCCCTTACGCCCCCTCGCCATACGCTGCCGCTCCATACCCTCCCGCCGCTGCCCCATATCCCGCCGCCGCCCCCGTCTCGCCGTACGGCGCCTACCCCTATCCTTATCCAAGTAATCATTTCTCATCAATCCTTGCCTTCCTATCCTATCAATCTAATCTATCTATCACAAATTTCTTTAATTTATAAAAATCCTATCTATATCCTATGCTTGATGATTCATATAACAGTTGGGTAAGATTTAGGAAGCGCAGTCACTCTATGATCGTTACCAGAAAGTCTATACGTCTTGCTGATTTATAAAAAAAATGCTACTTTTGTATGATTTAATTGTTCTATTCATCTGATTTTTGGAATAATGTTTCCTAAGACAACAAATTTATGTACAATTTTGTTTAGACTTTCAAATTAATGTCCTGCTTATTAACTTGTAACACTCTATAAGAGTTATAGTTCGTTTTTCCTTCCTTTTTTTCCTGATTTTATAGTTTATAGCTGTTATGGATATTTTCATCCTTGTTTCATTTTAAATTCCTCTTATTCTTCTTTTAGCTTTCAAGTCTTTTTTCAAACCTATCTATCATTCTTCTACATACATTTAATTGAAGTTTTCAGTAGTTAGTTATTTTTGAACCAGGATAAATAGGTTCATAAGAAACACAGCATTGTAAGTATACAATAGATTAAAAGGTTTCATGATTTTTACGATTTTTTATTAGCAGTTGATTTAATTCTACTAATTCTGCTTTTTATATTACCATCATTCTGTTTTTCGTATATTGGAAGACGAAGAAAGTCCCTCAATGACGTCATAAAAATGAGGAATGAGGAGAGGAGGAGTGGGAAAGAAAACCCCTAAAAAGAGATGGATAATCCCTCGTTTTTATGACGTAACATGCTGATTTTTTGAGGGACTTGTTCATTTCTCATTTCAGCTATTTTCAACATCCAATACTTAGCTTTTAATGGACATGATTGTCCTTGTTTGAAAACTAAAACTGCATAAACCCTTTAAATTGAACACTGTAAACGTATACATACATATATACAGTAATACAGCGGCGTGTTCCCTCAAAGTGTATAGCTGAGCATATAAACAACCCCACCCCTCTTCATTTTATAATAAATTAAAATAGATGGGGATGGAAAGTTTTTTTTGTGATTTTTTGTCAGGTTAGGTTAGGTTTACATTGTGTACTGGTTCATAGATTCCGAACGCCACTGGAACAAGCCCCTAAAAGTTAGGGTCCACCGACCCAGGATCGAATTAATACCATAAAAAAACCTAGTTTTTACCACTTTTATGGTAAAATTTTACCAGCCTATACGATTTAAAAGGTGGTAAAATTTTACCGTAATCGTGGTAAAAACACTTTTGGTGGTACTCTGTGACGCTTTTTACCAGCGATTTTTACCACAATTATTGGTAAAATTTTACCAGATTTCCGGTAAAATATTACCATTTTAGGACGCAAATTTATACCAGATTTTGACCAATTTTTACCACTTTTTTGGTAAAATTTACCGCAAATTTCTGGTAGATTTTACCGAAAAAGTGGTAAAACTGTTCAACACCTGGTAATATTTTTGCCCTAAACTGGTAAAATTTTACCAGAAATAGGGTAAATATGGTAAAAATTTACCAATAATTGTGGTAAAAACGGGTGGTAAAAATCACGAGAAAGTGGTAAAAAACGACCTTAATTATAGAAAAACCTCGCTTGTACACAAAACGCAAAAATAAAAAAAAAATTGTTTTCATTATTATCTTTATTGATTGAAACACTTAAACATATTTTTTTACATAATGATTTACATAGGTACGATAGCGCGATACTATATAGGTATATATTCACAGAAATTTTCTTAATTAGTCTATAATTCTAGACGTGGTTTAAATGACCAAATATTACATAGTTTTACAGATAATATAACTGCATGTTTAATCGGTTTAAGCTGAGAAATTAACACAAATATACATAGGTTTTAATTGCTGAGATCTGGATTCTAATTGTACTTTATACTAGAACATTTTTATACACAAGAAAAATATATTACGAAGTTACTTTCCATTATTAAATTTTCAAAAATTTGCTATATAGGAATAGCGGTTTCAAATATAATATTATATGAATATTCTCATCGTCAGAACAAAACTGTCAAAACTGTCATATAGATTAATGTACGTACAAATTAAAGGTGGTTAAACATATTTTTGACTCAAGATATCTTGATATATATCACTTTTTTATCACAAATAGTTTATATATGATCTGACTGGAAGGACTATTATACATCAGCTTACTTTTGTCCTTCTTTTCTTTGTTTTTGCCTCTTGTGAAAGAAGACGCGGCAGTCTGGACACATATAGGTGCATTCGATGAGTCTTGTGTTCAATGGCAGCTCGCTTCGGGGACTGCGTCCATGGGCGCAGGTCTTGATTTTCCCCGGTGTTGCACTTCTTTTGCGCCTACTGTAACAACTTTTGTAACACCTCCGAAAAATATAAACCACAACCATGCATACTGCGCGTGCGGACAACCAGACAAGAAGGAAGCACAAACTACCTGTAGAAGAAGCCAGTCTTTTTAACACACTCAAAGTTTAACCATATATATACTCTAGTTGAAATGTCAAATTAGTGAAATATACCTTGTTGATAAAATATCTTAGTTAGTTAAGTACGTAAAAATGTAATATGGAGGCAAAGCCACCGAATCTTTTTGAACCGGTAAGATTTCTTTTTTGATTTTTTTTCTTCATTACAATTTTAGTATCTTTTTTTCCGCGGGGGTGCTGTCCCTTCTCAGTTCCTCCACATATAAAAGACTCAATATATTATCTATAGTCACAATTTGTCCCTTTAATTTACCTTATATTACCCTTAGAGTTAACTTAACCTTATTTTATACATTTACATATTATACATAGCTTCATACTGCTATAATTATATGTAGAATTTTGTTGAAATATTTATTATCCAAAATCACAATTTCGTCCCTTATATTAACCTTAGAGTTAACTTAACATTATTTTATACATTTACATATTATACATAGCTTCATACTGCTATAATTATATGTAAAATCTTGTTGAAATATTTATTATCCAAAATCACAATTTCGTCCCTTATATTAACCTTAGAGTTAACTTAACATTATTTTATACATTTACATATTATACATAGCTTCATACTGCTTTTGTTGAAATCGTTCCACTATTATTAAACAATATATCTTCTAATATTATCACAAGCTCCCTATTGAATAAAAATTTTTTTGCTATCTTGCTATCGTTATACAAATATATTCATAGTAAATTCAACTCTCTGTTCATAATAATTTCCAAAGCTTCATTCTGCTTTTAACAAAAATTATACCAAAATGGACAGATATAGGGATTATGACGTCAGTGATGACGAGGCGTCTATAGGTATGAGGGGTAGATGGAGAACGTTTGGACGGAAATTCATAAAAAATGCACCTAGAGCCCCTTTACTAGCCCCTTCTGCACCTGCTCCTCAGGTTAATCCTCCGGTTAATTCCCATAACTCTACTTCTAATAATGAAGATCAAATTAATGCTTTAAAAAATAATATGGGAGATATTGTAAACAGTCTTAATAAAATGGCAAGTGACATATCCAACCTACAGGTTAATTCTAATAATGCAATAAGGAATGATTTCAGCCAACCCCCTCCTAGCCTAAACCCTATACTTAGTTTTGGCCCTCAGAATTATCGCTACGCTACAACTGATATTCCCGTCTACAGGTCAAACCAGCGAGATTTATCTCCTACGGGATTATCCACAATTCATGCTAGGGAACTTCTCTCTTCAATAGAGGACCATATAAATAAGGCTAAAGGGTTGGATAGAATAAACAAAGAATTGCTATTAGATCAAACTAGCCAACAAATAAAACAAATCTTTAAAGCACAAAACTCAGAGAATACTTACAACGCCCCTCATTTAAAGTGTAACACCTTTAACAACCTTGAGCCCCCTTTCTTAGCAAATAGAAAAAACACGTACAATGCAGATAAACTTTTCCAAAAACAAAGAGTTATCCATCGTCAATTGATGTCCATAGAAACAGTAGGGCTAAAAGCTTTTTTAAATCAGTTGGATAGTTTTGATCTTTCGGACTTTAGCCCATGTGAATATAATATGTTAATTCACATGTCCATATCTAAGGAAATCAAAGAAAAATTGGAAATGGCTGGGGGTAACCCGTTAGATCTCCCTACTAGCGAATATTTAAATAAAGTAAATCGTGTCCTTAATGGGTCAATTACAAACATGTTTGAAGTAGAGGAAAAATTTTATAAATTTAAACCTTCCTCTAAATCCGTTATGTCCATTTTGTGGGAATACAAAAAATACCTTGAAAATATATCTGACACTATTATTTCTGAGCGGGAAAAGCAGAGAAAAATTATTAGTGCGGTATATAAATATATTCCCTATGACCTTCGGCACCTGCTTAATTCGACCGCTGCCATGCAAAATGGCCAGCTTACGCTTTTCGGCTTTGAAAATTTTTTGCGTACCCACGAAGCTACCATTGACAGTTTTATATCCAAAGAATCTAGGATACAGAAAAACATGATAAAAAGGGTAGATGTTGACTGGGAGCAATTTGACATTTATGCTGAAGACTTATATGATCACCCTGTAGATGCATGTCTAAAGAACAATTTTTTAGAAAAGTTAAAAAGGTCAGAAAAAGACACGTAAGAAAGCGTCGTCCTAAAAATGCACAAAATAACTCTTTTAATTGTACAAATAGTGTGCCATACTACACAGTCCCTGTTGTAAATAATGATACTATGTTGGAAAACCCTATCAACATTACAGATAGTAAGTTCAGTAAGTCAGTCCCTGTTTTAAATCATTCTGTTGATGTATCTTTGGAGAACCCTATCAACATTACAGATAGTAAGTGCAGTAAGTCAGTCCCTGTTTTAAATCATTCCGTTGATGTATCTTTGGAGAACCCTATCAACATTACAGATAGTAAGTTCAGTAAGTCAGTCCCTGTTTTAAATCATTCTGTTGATATATCTTTGGAGAACCCTATCAACATTACAGATAGTAAGTTCAGTAAGTCAGTCCCGTTTTTAAATCATTCCGTTGATGTATCTTTGGAGAACCCTATAAACATTACAGATAGTAAGTTCAGTAAGTCAGTCCCTTTTTTAAATCATTCTGTTGATGTATCTTTGGAGAACCCTATCAACATTACAGATAGTAAGTTCAGTAAGTCAGTCCCTGTTTTAAATCATTCTGTTGATATATCTTTGGAGAACCCTATCAACATTACAGATAGTAATTTCAGTAAGTCAGTCCCTTTTTTAAATCATTCCGTTGATGTATCTTTGGAGAACCCTATAAACATTACAGATAGTAGGTTCAGTAAGTCAGTCCCTTTTTTAAATCTTTCTGTTGATATATCTTTATCAAATAAGGTTAATGTAATCAATCTTGAAAAGAAAATTTATCGACATCATCTTTTTGAAAAAAATGATTTGAATACTAATTTTACAAATAATACACAACAAATTAATAGCAGTAATAACTATCAGTCTTTACATAGTTTTACTAAATTCATTTTTAATACAACATTCTTTCTCATATTGCTAACATACTTTAGTTTAATTGACGTTAATTTTGCGTTATATCTATTTGTGTTAAGCTTTAATGTAACGAGTTTATTTCCCTTTAATAACATTAAATTTGGTATACCAAACAAGTACAGAAAATTAAAAATAGGTAGACGTTATAAAAGTTTAAAATGTAAATTTAAATCCTTTTTAATAAATTGTCCCCTAAAATATGGCTATAATATAGCCTTACCTATTTTCCCCTTCACTCTATCTTTTGTATAATAATTTAATGTCTGTCTCTATTTCTTATAACTTTTCATCCTAAGTTATAAATATATAGATAGACAGTTATACATCATACTCATTAAACCATTTCCCTGATTATAATTGTGACTATTATGGCATGTAATTTGAATTATCTATTAAACCATTTCCCCAAAAATTGTGACTTATGGTTTATATATTCTGAATGTTAATAAAAAAATAATTGTAGAGATTATCAAACCTCATAAACATTTTTTATAAAATTGCCTTTTTCTTTCAGACGGAAGGATAACGCACTCATCGAGTTATATCATCAAAATAACACACATCCTATACTATTAAAAGACTTAAAGGTGAATATTTGACAGAAATTATTTTCGCTCAATTTTTATATTGTTATATTTTAAAAAACAACCATCTTCATGTTTGTAATAAAATCTTTTCTCCATACTGAAAAATGTCTTTTTAAAAAAGAACAATTATATCTTTAATGTTAATCTTTTAATATTATAGGAACCCTGAATACCCCCGTGTCCTACCTATCTTGTATAAAGGCAAAAAAACTACAAAAACATAAAAAGGTAATTATTAAAATATATTTAAAATACGCTAAAACGATATTTATCAAACATAATGTGTAAAAATTTGTAGTACATCCATAGCTAGCCTAATGGTTTAGTGGTAAACCTATCCGGTACGGTACGCACTTTCTAAAAAGGCGTTTCTGTGCCAGGGCAAGCTATGCGGGCCCGCCGAATATTATTTAAAAATAAATGTTTTGCAAAACTGGCTAAAAAGGCTTATATACCAAATATTAGTATCACGTCATTATACTAGTGTTTTTGTATTTTAAATCGTTATACAAGTATATTTGTTCTAAAGCCAATGCAAATTCTTTTATCAATTATTTTACACATAATTCCATCCTTTATATTGTAAATTAAACAATTTGCGGAAAAAGTAAGAACACCTTCTTGTGCAAAACAAGATATTCTACCTAGCACGATTTAGCATGACAAAGCAACATAAAAACTAGCTTTACTAGGCTTGGCATCCGGGTTAGGCTAAGCCCTACTAACGTTTTACAATTTCCGCAAGTTAAAAACAAATTTGCAATATTATTTTATTTTTAAATTTTATTACGTGCAATGAATTTTAATAACATATCAATAGGTTGTACATTTTTATAATAGATAACAATTAATGATTGACATACAAGAAAAACGTCAATTACAAAACAATTATTTTATTATTAACTTTACTCCTTACATCTCTTCAGGCTGAAACCTACAGCTGCTAAAACAACCGCCGAAACCTAAATAAAATTAAAATAAAAATAGAATTATTTAGACCCTATTTTTCTAACTTGTTAGTATATTATCTTTTGTTGTTAAACAACTAGTTCCCAAACTTCTTTGTGTGTGTAAGAAAATAAAGGCTTGAAAATTATTCTTTGTTATGTACCATAAATAATATATAAAACTTAGTTAGGAAATTATGTTACCAACATTATAAAAAAGGGGGGTAACTAATCACGTCCGCGATTGCGGCAAGATAATTGAGTCTTACAGTTTCGCCTAGCCGTTGAATGAAAAATTTTTCTCCCCTTTCGTTCACAAGGTTCTTTTTTTGCTTGCGGAATTGATTCTTATCTACGCAATTAAACTAAATCAAATTACTATTCTTTATGATACATAAATAAACGTTTTTATTTGCTTATACCGCATCTTTTATATTTACACAACAAAATGCTTATTAATTATTTATTATGAAGTAAAATAATAATTATAAGTATTTGCTTTTAAAGCCAGTAAAAGTGTTTTGTAAATTATCTTACCAAGAAACATGAAAGTACAAAAACAACCAGAAGTAACCATCCGTTAACTTCATTCTTGCAAGCCTGACGTCCTTCGAGTCCATAGGTTTCCTAAAAAATTAACTATTAAAAACTTTTTCATAACAAGTTGTATATTGGATATAAAAATCTCTTGCAAGTCCATCGAGTCCATAAGTTTCCTAAAAAATTAACTATTAAAAACTTTTTCATAACAAGTTATATATTGGATATAAAAATCCCTAAAAATATTCTTATTTTTCAGGATCGACCATCCTCTATAAAACATCTCAGATTGTACCTAATATTGAAGAATTATATAAGGTAAAACTCACCTTGAATCCCAATAAAGCATTGAAGACCGCTTGTCTAGTATCCGAGGTCAGATTCATCTTGTTGTACTTGATCTCATCACCGGTTTCTTTTTCCCTTAAAAAATACGTAAATTTATAATATGTATCTAAAAAATATATCTATATAAATACAGATGTAAATATATATATTACATAACCAATCTGCATTAAGATATATTATTTTATTTTCTTATGTCTGCACAATACACAGATATGGAATAAATATTTCAGAAAGTATTTGTCTACACATTACCATAACGATCGATATGGTCTTATATTTGTAAACAATTTGTAACGGTTTTTAGTTGGGTTTCGTGAATATCGGAAAATTCAAATCTCAAAAGTGGTCAATGTTTTTACAATACTCACACAAACAATACAGTGTGCGCTCATAAAATACTATCTTCCTGATTTTTCAAGTAAATAGCGTTTTTACGCTTAAAAACATACCAAAAAATCGCGAAAAAGTAATAGAAATTGCACATTAATGTACATAAATAATATTTTTGAAATAAAAACCCCAAAAAGTTCCAACCCTTTAGGTATAAAATTACCGGTTTTTCGAGTGCGCACTACGTTTATTGGAGCGCCAAATATCAAGGTACATTATGAAATACAACAACCCCTTTTCGAGACGCAAAATATACATACATATATACATACATATATATAATATACACATGTATTATATATACATGTATATACACATAATATACACATGTATATAAATATTAGACATATTTCATTTCAATTACATAAAAGTAAACGTAATTTTTAAATTCATTTCAAAGATCAAATGAGTAGTGGAGTTAAGTTTCCCTGTTCCTATCTTCTTTAATGGTCTTGATTTTCTTTTTTTAAAAATGGCTTAAAGATACCAGATAAGATTTTATAATAAGATCTTGCTTTTCAAGTTTCTAGTTTTAAATTATTTTTGTCCAAGACAACCTTTGACGACGAAAATTTTAGACAAAGCCTGCATGATTAATATCTACAAACCTTGCCCTTTCTCGAGGTTTTTACCTAGACATTGCCTGGTTTCTGTTAAACCATCTCACTCTGGGGGGTGATTCTACTCAAACATTTATCAGCGCCATATTATTACATTTTTTACAAATGTGTTTGCTCAAATTATAAAGTTATAGGGTTAATGTCCCTAAGTTATACAAGAAGGAGTGCAATGTATACACCAGCTAATACACAAGAACCAGTGTTTATATCTCCTTAAGTCAATGTAAAATGTATCAGCCGTTAATTCAGTCTTTAATTGGCTAATAATCAGTATGTAAATCAATCAATAATCCCTTCTTTATTCGATTGAATAATTATTATAAAAAGATAATTCAAACTTTATCTAGTTGTTGTAAAACATGTCAGCCGTTAATTCATTCTTTAATTGGCTAATAGAATCGAAAAGTAAATCAATCAATAATCCCTTCTTTATTCGATTGAAGAAATTATTATAAACCATTCTTTATAATTAAATACTTGTTCGAATCAATATAATAACCAAGTTGTCATACTTTATTTGGTTATAATATAAAGAAAATCAACAAAACAAAAAAAAAAACAATAATTATGATATTCAATTCTTATTATAATTATAATCAACAATTCGTATATACTATAATTTTGGCGACATTCATTTATCTTTGTTCTTAATTTTTTATTGTGTTACATAGTACTGCAAAAATAATAAATTTTCTTTAACAATTCAAACATTTTCGCCAGTAATTATGATACAAAATTAATATAATTCACTGATAATTGTAATACAAAATTTATGTAATTTAAAACATTTGTCAATATGTGATCTATGTATTTTAATATGTTAAATATAAATGAAAACTCAAAATGAAAAATTGAATCAACTTTTTGCAATAAAATTAAAGTTACAAAATCATTTACTTTTGATATTTTTTATGCTTAGTGACAATTACCAATTAAATACAAATAGTAAATATTTCCCTTTGATTAAGAAAATGATATTGATTAACATTTTTTAATATTTTGTAATATATATTATTGCTTACTATGTAATGAACCAATCATAATGATACGAAGCAGCGCCACTTCTTCACAATTGTTCGTTGTAGTTCTCCTTCAAATTATTCATATTTTCCGCGAGCTTCTACCTTGCAATTTTGGTTGAATCATCATATTGTCATCGAAACCTGAAAACAAAAACATTTACTATGTTGAAGACGACTTTTGAAAATAACTTCTAAATCTACAAAAGATAATCCAGGTTACTGAATGATTGTAAGTTCCTGCCTCGTTGGCCTCATAAAGAGGGGGGAGCATGTAACAACTTTTGTAACACCTCCGAAAAATATAAACCACAACCATGCATACTGCGCGTGCGGACAACCAGACAAGAAGGAAGCACAAACTACCTGTAGAAGAAGCCAGTCTTTTTAACACACTCAAAGTTTAACCATATATATACTCTAGTTGAAATGTCAAATTAGTGAAATATACCTTGTTGATAAAATATCTTAGTTAGTTAAGTACGTAAAAATGTAATACTACTCAGTTTTGATGCTGGCGGGATTGTAGGAGGGGGTGGTTCAAACATCTCCTGCTCATCATCTGACACCCGATACACTGAAATTAAAATATTTTTTAAAATTACTTTTTTTTACAAAAAAATACTTCAATTTTACAATAGTTTTTTTTTCTAGCCTAACCTAACCTAGTGTATTAATAGAAAGAGTAATATTTCTAGTTTTAGCCTAGCCTAGCCTAGCCTAGCCTAGCCTAGCCTAGCCTATTCTAACCTAACCTAACCTAACCTAACCTAACCTAACCTAACCTAACCTAACCTAACCTAACCTAACCTAACCTAGTGTAATAATACAATGTATTACGGCATTTTCTTAGTGCCTAGTACAGAAATGTTTCACTATATGCTTTGGGCACAGTCGCTAGTATAAATATTGTACTATACCTGGGCTTTTTGGTCCTGGATTCTTTATGTTCTCATAAATTATATCAAAATCCGGTTTGTCTTCCATCCTGAAATTAAACAATCTATACTACAAAGTAAAACGATTTTTGTTTGTATGTAGCGAAGGATCTTGTTAACCGCTGAACCGATCGGGTTCTTCTCATAGGTACCGGCAAGGGAAGGGAGTGGCAAAAGAAACTTTAAGGATATACTTCATATTAGAGGGTTTAGCGTACAGAAAAATCATTTACAACACAGTCGCCAGGATAAAGTAGTAAAAACAATTTTTAAAAAATCTTACTTTGCTGGTGTTTCCATAACAGTGACTTCCTTAACCTCGTTCTCATCCGAATTTTCTGGAGAGCCAGCTGCAGCTGTTTTGTTCCTGAATTAAACAATATATATATAATAATCTATTTAAATTAAGTAGTTAACTTTTTGGTTCCACATTTACCCCTTCCACCTTACCCAGCTAGAGGCGTACTTGCTAGTACTCGCTTTTAATAAATAAAGGAACACGTTGAATTTGTCTTTACAGAAAAATCATTTACAACACTGTCGCCCGGATAAAGTATGAAAAAATAATATTAAAAGAAATATCTTACTTTGCTTCTCCTTCCATAACAGAGGCTTGTCCGACCTTCTGGTCATCCTTTTGTGCCGCCGGACATTTCTCGGATTGCTCCCTGAATTAAGCAATCATATTATTATTAAATAGTAAACTTTTTATGGTCCACATTTACCACTCCCACCTTACCCCTAGAGGCATACTTGCTATAGTTTTGTAATATATAAAGGTGAATTTGTCTGTACCGAAAAATCATTTACAACACAGTCGCCCGGATAAAGTATGAAAAAAGATTATTAAAAGAAACTAGTGGCTACGCCCCTAGAAACCTCTAGGGGCACTTAAGGTTGGAAGGGGAAAAATCAACATCTTCCCATTTTCAATTTCAGTTTCAGAAGAGTAAAAATATTTTTTGGGGGAGGGGGTGAAGACACCCTGCACAAAAATAGTTTAAAACCTTTCCAGGACCTATAAGAAGCTTCACTTTAAAGGAGAACAATATCGGTTTAGCGGTTATCCTTCGGGACAGACAAAAAACGCTTACTACTTTATATAATAGGATATCTTACTTTGCTTCTCCTTCCATAACAGAGGCTTGTCCGACCTTCTGATCATCATTTTGTGCCGCCGGACATTTCTCGGATTGCTCCCTGAATTAAGCAATCATATTATTATTAAATAGTAAACTTTTTATGGTCCACATTTACCACTCCCACCTTACCCCTAGAGGCATACTTGCTAGTTTTTTAATATATAAAGGTGAATTTGTCTGTACCGAAAAATCATTTACAACACAGTCGCCCGGATAAAGTATGAAAAAAGATTATTAAAAGAAACTAGTGGCTACGCCCCTAGAAACCTCTAGGGGCACTTAAGGTTGGAAGGGGAAAAATCAACATCTTCCCATTTTCAATTTCAGTTTCAGAAGAGTAAAAATATTTTTTGGGGGAGGGGGTGAAGACACCCTGCACAAAAATAGTTTAAAACCTTTCCAGGACCTATAAGAAGCTTCACTTTAAAGGAGAACAATATCGGTTTAGCGGTTATCCTTCGGGACAGACAAAAAACGCTTACTACTTTATATAATAGGATATCTTACTTTGCTTCTCCTTCCATAACAGAGGCTTGTCCGACCTTCTGATCATCATTTTGTGCCGCCGGACATTTCTCGGATTGCTCCCTGAATTAAGCAATCATATTATTATTAAATAGTAAACTTTTTATGGTCCACATTTACCACTCCCACCTTACCCCTAGAGGCATACTTGCTAGTTTTGTAATATATAAAGGTGAATTTGTCTGTACCGAAAAATCATTTACAACACAGTCGCCCGGATAAAGTATGAAAAAAGATTATTAAAAGAAACTAGTGGCTACGCCCCTAGAAACCTCTAGGGGCACTTAAGGTTGGAAGGGGAAAAATCTACATCTTCCCATTTTCAATTTCAGTTTCAGAAGAGTAAAAATATTTTTTGGGGGAGGGGGTGAAGACACCCTGCACAAAAATAGTTTAAAACCTTTCTAGGACCTATAAGAAGCTTCACTTTAAAGGAGAACAATATCGGTTTAGCGGTTATCCTTCGGGACAGACAAAAAACGCTTACTACTTTATATAACAGGATATCTTACTTTGCTTCTCCTTCCATAACAGAGGCTTGTCCGACCTTCTGATCATCATTTTGTGCCGCCGGACATTTCTCGGATTGCTCCCTGAATTAAGCAATCATATTATTATTAAATAGTAAACTTTTTATGGTCCACATTTACCACTCCCACCTTACCCCTAGAGGCATACTTGCTAGTTTTTTAATATATAAAGGTGAATTTGTCTGTACCGAAAAATCATTTACAACACAGTCGCCCGGATAAAGTATGAAAAAAGATTATTAAAAGAAACTAGTGGCTACGCCCCTAGAAACCTCTAGGGGCACTTAAGGTTGGAAGGGGAAAAATCAACATCTTCCCATTTTCAATTTCAGTTTCAGAAGAGTAAAAATATTTTTTGGGGGAGGGGGTGAAGACACCCTGCACAAAAATAGTTTAAAACCTTTCCAGGACCTATAAGAAGCTTCACTTTAAAGGAGAACAATATCGGTTTAGCGGTTATCCTTCGGGACAAACAAAAAACGCTTACTACTTTATATAATAGGATATCTTACTTTGCTTCTCCTTCCATAACAGAGGCTTGTCCGACCTTCTGGTCATCCTTTTGTGCCGCCGGACATCTCTTGGATTGCTCCCTGAATTAAGCAATCATATTATAATTAAATAGTAAACTTTTTTTTTGGTCCACATTTACCCCTCCCACCTTACCCCTAGAGGCATACTTGCTAGTTTTGTAATATATAAAGGTGAATTTGTCTGTACCGAAAAATCATTTACAACACAGTCGCCCGGATTAAATACCAAAAAAAGAAGTGAAAAAAATTTCTTACTTTGTTTGTGTTTCCAAACAAGCGATCTCCTCTTCCAAAGAAGCAATTTTTTGCTTTGCTGCCCTAAGGTCTTGTTTTATTTTCTGCATTGTCTCCCATCCATCGTCGTCCCTGAAAAATAAAAAAAAATAATACTAAAGTAACAGGATGTCCGTGTTTATGTACCGAAGGATCTCGATAACCACTGAACAGATCGGGTTCTTCTCATAGGTACCGGCAAGGGAAGGGAGTGGCAAAAGAAACTTTAAGAGATATACTTCATATTAGAGGGTTTAGCGTAGCTGCTAATTTGAAATATCAGGGGTGTATATCCTATATGGGATCCCCTGTTCAGGTGGTGGGGGGAAAATAACTAAAATATGTGTGGTAGGACCAAAAATTTTAGTTCTTTCAATATTTCTCCATTTCCGTCCCTACTTGGTGAGATAAAAATAGGTGGGAAAAAAATACAAAATTTTGTACCACGGGAACAAAATAAATCTTGTGCGTAATGTACACCCCTGAATGAAACTATAATTATTCGCCATAACAATAATGTTTATCCTACTCTTTTCAATCCGGCTACTACCACCTTCCGAACAGAAATAGAATGGTAACAAAAATAAATAAACTTACGTAGTGCAATCCAAAGTTAGGTTCAAATCTTCTGTATCAGACGATTTAGGAGGGGTATCAGGCAGGTCAGCCAGCTTAGCAGGCAGCTCAGGCTCAGACACACTCATTTCGTTCTTCTCTTTTTCGCTATCACTGAAATATATAAATATATATTATATATCCCAGGTAATCGGACCTTTGCCCAAAGAAGTAATTACCAAAAAATATGTAATATGTATTTATGTAATTATGTTGTGATGGATTGTCGAATCCGATTCGATGAATGGTTACCAAAATATAGCTAGGGACGGACGGACGGACAGACAGACAGACAGACATCATTCTACTTCGTTTTATACATATTAAAATATTACTCACCCACTTGTGGTTTCCGGCTTCTGTTCTTCGTGCTGTTCGTCTCTCTCTAAGTCGGCTGCTGCTGTGGCTGACATGGACATGTCGGACATTCTATATTAAATTTGAAAAGAAACAAATTATCACTGGTAATTATAAATTTTCATGAATAAATGTCCAAAAAACTGACGTAGGGAATTTTAATATAATAGGGTCCAGCAAGATCACATATTGGTATATCTTATATTGTAAACAAGTATATAGACAAATTTCATTTACAAAAAGTTAATACAAATTTGAAACGTTCTCTTTTTTAATTACAGCACAGAAACATTACGGATTTTACCATGGAAATCTACCACCGTATTAATTAAAACATTCCCTACGATAACTGTCATATATATAATATTTATATACAAAATTAAACAAATATATAAAATTAACAAAAGCTAGTTGTGAATACTTTTTTTCCTTAGTTTAGGGGGTAAACTACAACTGCTATATACTGAATTACAAAAAATGCAACAGATTATACAACAAAAAATTTTCAGTTTAAGCTCTTAACTTTAAGCTCATTAAACTTAATTGGTGGAAAGGGGTAGTTTCACAAAATGCATTGGAACTTAATTTTGTGAATTGCATATTTTTCTTTGTTAAGATGGTAAAAGTACGTAGTAGAAAATTTAACTTTCTTCAAATTTATGCCATATAAATAAAGTTTAAACACATTTAAACAGGTTCAAATATACGGTTCACTAAATTAACTTCAAATGCATTTTGGGAAACTACTCCTTTCTAGATATTATAAAAAAAAGTTGAAGATGAAACTTATGACATAAAAAAAAATTACATATAAATATATATATACGTAAAGTCCTGGAATTATTGGGATTGACTGGGAGCTATCAGGTCTTCGTCTTGTTCTTCGTCTTGTTCTTCGTCTTGTACTTCGTTTTCAGACGAAAGTTCCGACGAATAATACTTGTCTCCATTCTGCCAGGGATGTATATTCTACATGGTTCGGATGTGTAATATTTTTTCCAAGTCTGCACAGGGATGTATATTATATTTCATTAAATATAAATAGATGGAGGTAAGAAAAAAAGGTAATAATTAAGAAAACTGAAAACATTTGTAAATTTTAAAAATTTTTAGCCGTGGACAAACAATATTTCTTGTGCAGAATATACACCCCTTTCCCGAATCAGCTGTAATGTAGCTGCCAAAGATACTGTAATTGTTTATGTTCTGAGAACATTGTTGAGAACTTGCTCTCTGTGGTGGTCTGGAGCTTGATCTTTTCTTCTTCTCTAACTCTTCATCTTCAGGCCTGATTCCCTGTTCCCACAATCTTTGCCTCTTCATGTTGGCCTTTACTCGTTTGTTGGCATCTCTTCTTGTCCGAGTCTCACCACGCTGGCCGAAATCGGGCAAATGTGTATTTGTTCTGTTCAACATTTGCTGCATCCTAATTTGGTTAGGTTGCTCACTGAGTTGACTATTACTACAACCTGGCTCTGCACTGAGTTGACTATAACTACAACCTGGTTCTGGGTTTACGTCTTCATCAGGATTTGATGTGCCTCCGCAACTTTCAGCATATTCCCGGCTTTCATTTTGTGCTCTGCTCGTGCTTGCTCTGCTCTGGTTTCTGTACAACACCGCTTCAATTTGATTCGTTGATGGAAATTTTGTTTGTTTTCTGGGACGTTTAGGAACTTCTTTGGTAGGCTTTGGCTTTTGGGCCACTTTTGCTTTTGGCCTGCGTTCATCTTCTTCTTCTTCACTACTACTACTACTGCCAGTTCCAGTGTCTGGGTCTGATTGATGACCTTGATCTGTATCATCACTTTCTGGTGCTTCTTCTTTGATGTCAGAAATTAAATCACCTTCTTCTTCATCTTTTTTCCACTTTGCTTTTTCTCCTACAAAGAAATAAAAAATGTTAAAGCAAATGTACATAATTGTAGCTTCAATATTATTTCCATACCTATATGAACATTAGTTACTATTAATCAGATTCAAATGAAAACAAGCAATATTTTTTACCCTATATTTATATGCCAATCAAAGATAAAAGGGGGAATTTTGCATTGGCAGTTGCTTTATAGGGGTACAATATGGAACTGTGAAGAAACGGCGTCGCCACCGCCGAGAACCGCCAATAAAAGCCCCAAAAAAGTGTCACTTTCGCCCACCCCCCCCCCCCCCCATTTATTACATTAAGACCTGTAACTTACCGTCAATGTTGATGAGTTCTAAAATTTCCATTTGGTTGTATATAGAAACATTTGAGCCTACTGCAACAACCTCATAATGACCCGTGTGGTTTTCAATTATAATGGCAAGTTTGGGTAATATTATTCCACATGGATGTATCCGAATTTCCTTACTTGCATTGCCGTCATTCTTGCCCTCAATGTCCTCAACCTCCAAAATTTCGTCACTCTGGTTTCCGTCATCTTCGTTATCCACCTCGAATGATGGTTCATTTGAGTCCAGCTGTAAACTTCTCTTGGTTTTTGCTTCGGCTTCCAATGCGGTTTGCCTTCGCTCCCGGTTCTTCTTTGGAATGATCGGCACATCATCTAAATAATTATTATAGTCATTATTTCAAATAGTATAAATGTTACCCAACCCCCCCCCCCCCCCCTCCAAGGAAATAGCTTAAAATCACCGCAGGACCAATACACAGAAGAGTAGAATCCGATCTCCAGGATACAATTAATACCATAAAAAACCTAGTTTTTACCACTTTTATGGTAAAATTTTACCAGCCTATACGATTTAAAAGGTGGTAAAATTTTACCGTAACCTCGATCGATTCAGTGGTTACTGAGATCTTAAGCTTCTGACGGCCGGACAGACATTAAGCTACTTAGTATTATAGATAGCGGCTGCGCCCATACAAATTTTAGCCTAAAACCCTGTCAGGGCCTGTACGAAGTTTCCCTTAAAACAAAATTAATCCACAGGGTTTTTATCTAAGACTACTTCTCAACTAAAATATTAATAAACTTAAATTTAGGTGATACAGTTCCTACGTTTTTCAAACTATAAATAACAATACCTTCGGCATCCTCATCATTCTCATCACTGCTGCTTTCCTCCACGACACTTGTTGCCTTTCCAGTCACCTGTCTCTCGTTACTGTTGCCTGTAAATAATTAATTTATACATTAATTTTATACGTTTCCAAACAAAAAGCAAGTACTGAAAACATTTTTTCCACCCCCCCACCCCCCCTACTTGGTTGAAAAAAAAATTTTAAAAGGAAATGTGTTGTAGGAGGGATAGAATAAATAAATCATAGAGTTCTTTAAATATTTTTCAATTTTCCCCCTACTTGGTGAAAAAAAACTAGGGGGGGGGGGAAGAAAAATTTAAAAAAAATTAGTAGCAGAGGAAAAAAAATCTTGTGCAGTATATACACAATACGAGGAAAGATAAAACTTATAAATAATAATTAATGTTCAACAAATATGTACCTGTGATTGAATTATTTCGTCCATAAAATTCTTTCTGTCTTTGCAGTGGTGGAAAGTTTGGTGGTTGTTCATCATCTTGCATTGGCACTGTATCATCAAGATTTCCCACATTTTGGCCCTCATCGTCTGTTTCAGAAATAATTATCTTCTTCGACTTTTTCGAGCCCTTTCCATGCTTCTTCCTTTTGGAGCTTGTGATGTTTTCAAATACATTTACTTTGGGTTTATTATTGGACTGGCTGTTGACAATTGGATCTTCATATAACCTACGTGGCTTTACTGGTTGCTTTACTGGTTCTGGAGTTACTGCTGGATTCTCCGCGGGTGGTATGCGTAACTCATTCCCAATCTGATCATCATTTGAATTCATTTCAACGTCGTCGCCTCCGTCATCAATTACAAGCTCCTCACCATTGTTGCTTTCTTCATCAGCAATGTTTTCCATACCATTTTCTTCAACAGCATTGCCTTCAGCATCATTGTCTTCAACAGCATTGCCTCCACCATCATTGTCTTCACCATCAGTGGATTCATCAGCAGTGGAATCATCAGCAGTGGAATCATCAGCAGTGGAATCATCAGCAGTGGATTCATCAGCAGTGGTGTTCATTCTTCCGATCTTTCTATTTCTGGAAATTTTTGTTGCTTTCTCACTGGCATTGTGAATCTTTGTCTGTTCTTCACTCATTTCTGGTTTCAAATTGTTTGTGGCGTACGAATAATACATTACAGCTCTTTGTATAACCTTCTTATCACTATGGACTGTCTTGAAAAATTGCTTGGATTTCTTTGCATTCCCAATGTCTGCATAATTTTTGATCTGAAATGTAGTACTCGACCTGTCATTGTTTCTTTTCAAGTAAATCTGGTTCTTTCCTTGAACTTCGTGGGGTAAGCAACCCATTGAGTGGGCACCTAACATGTAGTAAAATTTCTTGTCTTCGGCTGTAACACCTGGTGTTGAAGTTGTGATTGTCTTCGGTTTAATACGCCGCTTAATTCTTTGTATCTCTGCAGGGGCCAGATACAATTCACACATCTGTAAGGCTGATCGTTTCTGTGGCTTTTCCTTCTTGTCTTTCTTGTCTTTCTTGTCTTTCTTGTCTTTCTTGCCTTTCTTATTCCTTGTCTCCTTGCTTGGCTTGATTTCAAAAACCTGTTCATACTTGTAGAGGGGGGTTGACAATGCGCGTTCTTGTTTTCGCGTTACCAGCCCTCGAAATAACCTCCAGCAGACAGGATCCTCATTAGCAATCATATAATCTTCGGCCCTCTTCATATTTTCACAAAAACCAGTCGCGTCCTTTTTAAAAGTGTGTTCGAAATTGCGCTTGAACCTAGATAAAAAAAGGGTTTATATCAAAACAGTCTCAATATATAACATATAACATATATCAAGAAAAGATGAACTAAAAGTCTTGCCACATAAAAAAATACATGGTACAAAATTGAAATTCTTTGAAACATATGCCATAGAAATGTAGTTTAACAATTTAACAAGAATACAATATGCAGTTAACATTTCGTGAAACTACTTTTTTAACTAAAGAACATTGAAATGCATTTTGTGAAACTACCACTTTCACATTAAATAGACGCGGAATAGATGCGATAAATAATTTAATTACCTACAAGCTTGTATGTGGTTCCTCACTAGAAAAAGGTCGCTTGAAGACACATAGGTTCCTGTTCTCCACAAATTTGGTGGGATAGCTTCATGTAGGTACGTCTCGTTAAGCACTAACTTACAATGATCCAAGAAACGTTCCACTGAAATAATAATGAAATTTTCAATTAACTATGCATAGGTACATGTTTATTATTGTACCAGGGGTGTATATTCTGCACAAGATTTATTTTCACAAATAAAATATATATATAAAAAGATTATTGTACATGGTCACCTGCTAGCAAGAATAGGAATGCCCCTTTTATTCGGTTTATTTCCCTTGCCCCCACCTCCCTTCTCCCTGTTTTAAACGTTTTCTCATCATGTCAAATTTACAAAATAATATTTACTTACCAGTTTCGTCATCAATAAGTTCCGGAGCAGTCCAAAAGGCAGCGGTGATGCGGGCGTCAAAGGTGAACTGCTCAAACACGACATATAGGAAGGTTATGATGTCTCGGCATACTTTCAGTAAGGTTTGCCAGCCTTTATCCACTTTCAGTGAGTCTTCGAAATTTTGGATGAAAAAGACAATTTCTTCTCTTCGCATATAACCATCTTTTTCCAAGGGGTCATGGTTCTTTATTCTTTCTTTGTAAAATTCTGGTGAGAAAATCTGGTCCACGACAACATCCTGATTCTCACTAGGCCCTTTATTCGCCTCCTCCTCATCAAGCTCATCCACATTGGTCAGTCTTCTTAGATCAGTCACCAAGGTTTCCACAATTTTGCCGGTTTTCTTCATTTCTGTTGTCAGGGTTACAGTATTTTCAGCCATATCTCTTGATACACTGTCTTGCAGGTCTTTGATTTCATTCTTCACTAATTCATGGTTTGTGGACGTTTTGTTTACCAAGTTTCTGATGGACGCATTAATGGGCTCTATTTGATTTTTCATTTGTGAGGTCAAGAAAGTACGTAGCTGCTGAAATTGGTTCTGAATTTGGTTCATAACGGCCCCGGTGAACAAATCCTTAAAATTAAACATATTAAACCACATATTTTCAAGTCTTGGTATTTTAAAAACTACGTGGTAGAAAAGAAGACTATCCACAAACAAGAGCAAGTGATCCTAAGCATCTTCCATCATTTTTGGACTTTGACAAACAAAAAAACTTGGTAAAATTTGACCAACTTTTTGGTAAAAATTGACAAGGTAAATTTTTAGGCTAAGTCCAGATTTTTGGACTTTGACCAAAAAATCAACTTGGTAAAATTTGACCAACTTGTTTGTAAAAATTTACAAGGTAAATTTTTATTGGTCAATGTTTACCAAAAATTTAGTCAAATCTTACAAGTTATTTTTTCCAGGCTAAGTCGATATATATCCTAAATAATTGTAATTTGTATCCTCTGGATGACAAAATGAAATAAAAATAATACCTCGCTTTCTTCCATCTCACCAGAAGGGCCAGATGATCCCTGGGGTCGTGATGACTGGGACTGGGATCGTGATGATGTTGCAGGAGGAACTACAACTCTCGCGGTCCGTTGACTCGCGGAGTGGTGCCGTGCCCGTGGAGATGGAGGTGGGGTAATATTTATTGGCCTTATTGGAGATGTTGTGGTTCTAGTTGTGTTCTAAAAATAATATAGATAATTATTGTAAAGCATTACTTACCGAGGATTATAGTTTTAAACAACACCGGCATTATCCTAATTTTTTTCTTCTATTTTTTAAAACTTTACCCTCCCCCCCCCCCTCTCCCGACAAAATGACTGTGTTAGGTTAGGCTAGGTTAAGTTATATGGTTAGAGGGACCCAATTTGTTCAACGGTTAACGAGATTTGTTGGTACCAACCCACAAACAGACATCATGTTAGTAAGTTTAGTTTAACAACAAAACACCAACAAACCAAAAACCGATAACAATAAAACTTAAAATTCTACCTTTGCTGTTGTACCTTTGCCACCTCCAGTAGATTTGTTGCTTCCAGGTTTGGCATTTGCAGCTTTGGCACTTCCACCTCTGGCACTTCCATTAGGTTTGCCACCTCCAGTAGGCTTGTTGTTCTAAAGCAAGAAATAATTGTTGTATTTACAATGCATAATAAGATATTAGATAGCAGTGGCTACGCCCCTAGAATTTTAATTACTAATATCAAATGTTAAACACACTGTGGAAAATTAATAAATAATTATACTTGGTCAATAATCTTTTGTGGTCTGTTAAGCATGAACCGATAAGGTTTTCCTTTCGATCCGGTAACATGCGAATTTATAAGTTTTAAGAGCGAAGGGTAGCAGCAATTTGTACAATAGTAAATTAGGCCTTAAATATAATTTTTACCTTTACAGAACTAGCACTCTTTCCAGTCCTCGTCATTTTGGGATCTAGCTTGGTCAATTGCCAGTCGAAATTACGCTGTTGTATCCAGGTCGTTGGCATGGGCAATTTGCATAGTTTTAAATCTGAAATGTGTAGACAGAAATTAAAATTTTATGTAAAATTAAATTAAATTGCAAACATGTACTCTTTCAAATTACAGACTAGACTTATAACACTTTAACTTCATACCCATCGATGGCCAAAAAGGTAGGGTTTTGCTAAATTAAGTTGACATGCCTTTTTTAAAATTAGCTATAAAAAATAATTTTAATGAAAAAAATATTTTAAAGTACATTTCACATAAATTCCAAATAAAGAGGGAAGGGCCTTCAGTTGAATTTTACAACATTTTACATACATATTATAACAAAAGGGGGGGGGGGGGGGGAAGTGACACTTTTTGAAACCAAAACTAAAAGTCAAAGGAACTGAACTAAAGAAACAGTTACAGATCTGTCATTTTGCATGGCAGTTGTTTTATAAGGGTACAATATGGAACTTTTAGTTTTGGTTTCAAAAAGTGTCATTTCCCCCCCCCCCCTTTCTCTGCTTTCAATGTACAAAATTAAATTCCGATAGGAATTACGATGGAGACATCTTGATGCAACAGGTGTACGGAGATATGTGCTACTCTGTACTTCAGTAGGTTGGAGGCTAGTTGTGTTGGAGGATGGCTATAGTCTTCGGGATCGTCAGTCTTGCCTACTCCTAATACCAGGGGTGTATATTTTCAGTGTTTAAAACCATAAAACTTAATTCATATTTCCTAGACCCCCCCTTTACCACACTCTCCTCCTGGCATGATAAGAGAATTACAAATAAATTGTGGTAGGTTAAAAAGGAATTAGATGAAATGTATAGTTCATGAAATATTTCTATACAACAATTAATCATGTGCAAAATATACACCCCTACCTATTATTCTGGAATCTTCAGGAAAGGTGTATGCCGGAAAAAATGTCCTCACTTTGTGGACCAACCATACTGTTTTATCACGACGGCAGTCTGGGACAAAGTAGAGGTCTTGGCAGTCTGTATAGAATTGATTACTTTCGAACTTTCGTTTGTTGGCATTCCTTTTTCCCCTGACAGCCAGCTTTTCATTTATGTACGGTTTCACTGTGTGAAATATCAACAATCTAAATATGTCATTTATGTCATTAATGGCTGTTAAACGGAAAGGTATGTTGCTGGTGAAATCGTTATAGCTTAAGTGTTTGATCAGCAATACACGGAAAGAAAGTTATGTTACATTTTTAAAAATTACATTAAAATTTGTAAAGAGTGGGGGGGGGGGGGAGAAGTGACACTTCTTGAAACCAAAACTAAAAGTCAAAGGAACTCAACTAAAAAAAAATAGTATTACCTGTTTGAAACCTCTTTAAGGCCAAAATTATATCCTCGGATGTAAGTTGATATCACATGATTGGCACTTTCGAAAGCATAACAACTGAACGCCATGGATGGTCTTGAGCTCAGCCACACGTTCAGTTGTTATATGCTCTTCGAGACTGCGCAATATGTGGAATAAAAACTTGCATATCAGACGTTGTTCATCTTTAAGATTTGCCAACTGGAAAAAAAAACATTGTAATAATTTAAGGTAAAACTAGCTCTTTCGCCCCTAGCCTCTAGGGGCTTCGCCCTATATACTTATTGGAAGTCCACCCTCCTCAATAGAAATATATATATAATATAGCACACGTGCGCAAATTTAAAAAGAATGTTATTGCTATACAATATAATGAAACTGAAATAAGCTTTAAATTCTAAAAAGATTATAATATGGTAAAAACCTACCTCTGCATAAAATATCATATGGTAAAAGCCCAGTACTTTGAATTCAGAACTTTTCAAATTGAGGGCTAGCTTCTTCTCTGTCAGGCGCATGATGGACGTACGGGGAACGCGATCAAAATCGCCAACAAGCTTCAATTGATCGTTGATTTCATCTATAATTGGAGTTACTGCAGTTCATGGTAAAATATGGGTGATAAGGAGAAAATTTTCAAAATTTAAGTTCTTTAAACTTTTCAAACTAACACTCTTTTAAGCGGCATAACAAGGCGTACAAATAATGTGTAATAGACATAAATCTAAAAATGCAGAATTTTATCGCAGTGCCGAGAAATGCGCGAAGAAAACACCTATTTTACGCGTCATTTCTTTAGTCAAATGCAGTACATCCCTGTAATTCTCTCCATTTGAACTAAGTCTTCTTCTTCCAATTCTGGATAACTATTACGTCCTTTCTTCAGGTACGTCATCACTTTCTTTACATAGCCCAGGTGCAACGCGTGCATCGGATCACTGGGGGTATCTTGTATTAAATCCAAGCTCGGGTCAAGCTCAGAAAAACTGGTTTTCATGTTCTGATTATTTTCCTCTAACTTGCGGAATTTCTCGTCAGACCTCGGCGTACCCATATTTTGACTGTCACTGGGGTAAAATACATTCATTGATTCGAACAATACCAAGTTCTTTTGACGGAGATAAGTCTGTGAAAAAGCCATCCCTGGAAGGTCACAGTGTGGGCATCCATTTTTTGATCCATGGCCAAGAATGCCGAATACATCGGCTCTGGCAACGGCATCGTGGATGATGGTTCTACATTGAAAGGTATGTCCAGGTAATCCTTCTTGAATTAGTTTGTTGATGAATCGGGTAACATTATCCAGAAAGTTGTAACTGTAGGGACGCCTCCTCGTCTTCTCAAATATGCTGACTGGCAATATAACACTGAAATCCTTGTTGAAGAATAACCTGAAATAATAAAGAAGAATTAATAATAATAGCATTTAATACCTTAGACTTAAAATTGTAGTCACTGATTTATAAAACGTAAAGGCTGGTAAAATTTTACCGTAAAAGTGGTAAAAACTAGGTTTACTTATGGTATTAATTAAGTCCTGGTATACAGTAAGACAGATTTTTAAAATGTATGCAATAGAAAAAAGTATCAATTGTAAACTTAGTTTTCTTTCTTATTTGTTTATTGAATGGTTTCCTAAACTTTGGCTTTAAAAATCTGGGCTGTCAATTGATGTAAAACAAATATTTTGATATCCTTTGAAATATAGGCTGCCAATCCTAAAAAATATTTTTTCGAGGGTCATGCTGTATATGAAAAGAACTTTATCCCAACCCAACCCTTTCAAATCCACAATATATTAATTACTTACCTAATCCAGACAGTATAATAGGAGATATGAGATCCCTGAGCTGCTTTCACTCCGTCGCCCGAGATGTCAAAAGTTATATGATCATCAACGGCCTGTTGTCCATTCAACCGTTTAAAGTCTGTGATGGCGTCTTGGAGGATCTCATAGGTAGGGAATCTGGAAAAAGAAATATATTTTTAACTAAAACTTGCACAATTCAAAGAAATTTTGCACCATCGGGCTCCAAATAATATTACGATGAAAAGTAATGGAACAAGGATGACAACATCCATAAAAACCAAAGCACTGTAACGGTACGACAAACGGACATTAACAATTGTGAAGTATCTGAACTGAATTTAAAAATATTAAAGTCGAACCAAAATTGAATGTAAGTAAATTTGTTAAAAAAAAATACTTCAAGAAGGATAAGGTTTATGCACATACTTAAATTTTAAGGAATTAATTATAGAGTGGCTTCGCTTATAATATTGTTCTCAAGTTGTCGCAGGAAGCAATATACCAAAGAATGATCAAACTGATAATTAGAACACTTGAAAGTTTGTTGTTAAAAAAGGAGAAAAATCGACATGTTTAGAATGGACGTACGGAAATTCTGGTAATGATTATAGAAATGCTACGCTTTCTAAATCGTATATAAACATACCTGCACTCAATCAGTGAACCAGGAGCATTTGTAGGATTATATTTGTTTTCTTTGATTTCAACTTTGTATTTGGGTTTGAATAATGTATTATATGACGGAAATTTGAAAATACACGAGCGTTTCATAATCGCCAGGATGATTCTAACTTTGTTGTGAGAGATGGGGTTGTCTAGAACACAAACGCTTCTGAAATCATTAACAATTTCTTTCTCAAGTTCTGTAAGATGTTTGAATTGATCCCCGTCATGATCGCCATCAGGTTCGCCATCAGGTTCGTCATCAGGGTCATCGTCATCATCTGGGTCAAAATAATCTTCAGGTATATCAAACAATTCGACGTGGTCCCAGTCCTCGGCATCTTGAATGCTGTCATTGTCTGCATCATTATTATCATTGGTATTATTGTTGTTAATATTGTCTACAACAATATTAATGTAGTTTGTTTCTTCAGGATTGTTATTTAATCGCTCCAAAACTTGGTTTGCGTAGCATTGATAACATATACTTTCGGTTTCCTTTGTGAAGTTGGTATTGCAGCCTGTACAAACTTTACCTAAAAAAATACGATGTTAAACATGGTGTTTTATAGTTATAAACCTTCCCGGGACCTATGTGAAGGTACCCTGTAAAGGAGAACCCAATCGGTTCAGCGGTTAGCAAGATCCTTTTGAACAGACACACAGACATCCTGTTACTTTAGTATAAGGATAATGCCGTAAAGAAAAACTAGTCAAATTAGAAAGTTAAAAAATTAAAAATTCCAGAAAAAGTAGATAAATGTAGAGAGTGGGTGAAGGTGGGTTAGGTTAAGGGATCCCATGTAGAATATACACCAATGGAACAAGGATATCTTGAGACAAACTTAACTAACGTTTGATCAAACCAATTGTTTGAAATTTAGATTGAAAGGAAAATAAAAAACAAAAATTGGGAGACAATGTTTGTGGGAATTTGGACAAACAAACAACAAACAGACAGACCGACATCGTTCTACTTTATATTACAGATATTGTAGGTTACCTTTTGACGATGCAGTTTCGTTCTCATATTCCACATCCATCAAATCCTCCTGCTGTTCTTCTTCTAGTAATGGCTGACTGTCTTCACTTTGTTGATGTTTCTGCATGCGCCATTTTCTGTTTCTCGTTACCTTACAGAAGAGTTTTCTTATGGACCTCAGTTTATGCTGCAACTGGAAAAAGATTACATAATTAGTGAATTACTTATTTAAAATAATATAGGGGAGTTGTTATGGATCGTTATTTGGGCAAGCTACACGTGTCAATTGATTACAGTACATATGACTATACTGGTGTAAGAGCAAGCATGTTTATAGTGCGCTGACTGCAAGTGAAAAATAGAAATTAAAGTCGAGCATAGATTATACTTTAAGTACAGTAATGAAAAGTAAGGTCTCATCTTAAATATGTAGAAATAATTAGTTGTAAAAAGTCACCTGTACATTTTTCGTCTTATCTCCACTTCTTATACGCTTCAGTAGAGCTTTAGAGAGTGTACCAATCAAATTGTCTCCCATTTCAATAACGTCTAACAGGGGTGTATAGGTAACTCCTGAAATAAGAAGTATATGTTATAATCAGGGATGTATATTCTGCATGGGATCCCCTGCTCAGGGGGGGGGGGGGGGAATAAAAAATAAGTGGTTGGAGGAAAAAAAAATGTAAAAATTAAGAAAACTGAAAACATTTTTTCCATTTTGCCCCCCTCCTTGGTTAAAAAAACTAAAAAAATGTGTGGTAGGAGGGATAAAATAAATGAAATATAGAGTTCTTTAAATATTTTTCTATTTCCCCCCCTACTTTTTCAGAAAAATCTAGGGGGGAAAAAAAATAAAAATTTTGTAGCAGGGGAAAAAAAATAAATCTTGTGCAGAATATACACCCCTGGTTATAATAATAAGGTTATTACTTGTTTACATATAACGAAAGAAGGAGAAAGCAAAAAAGGGGGGGGGGGGGAGTGACACTTTTTGAAACCAAAATTAAATGTCAAAGGAACTCACAAAATAAAGAGTTAGAGTTACAAACATAAGAAAATACCCTTATTTATTCTTTGATTGTCTATAAAATTAATTAAACTTACCTATCAAAATTGTGATCCAATTATACATACGTCATCCAGCGTTGGTCTGACATTTTTTTACTTTGAAAAAAATAACTATATACAATATATACATAAAATTTTGTTTGTTCCAGTCCTGACCTGGATAATACCTATATAAATTTCCTGCCTTCCCTGAAAAGCCGACGAACGCATATATAATCGAGCCCCACTGGTCGTGACTTTTGCAGAATTCTGCAGTTGCATGGAGTTTTATTATAACAACAATGTTGAACCCAGAAAATTTGTTAATTTGCTATAAAATAAATAATAATAAATAATATAAAACAACATAACAAAAATATCAAAAAACAAAAAAAAACAAAAAATAAAACATATCAATTAAGATCTCCTAGAGAGCTATAGCCAGAAGCTTAAAAAACTGTACACGTGCATACGTAATCGTCGGCTTTAGGGGTAAATAATGTTTATTAATGTTTATATGCAGGAAATTATATATCTGCACGACCAGTGGGGCTCGATCACTGTCACCATGGGTACTTAATTATAAAATATATGGGCGCTGCAATCAAAGAGAGGTTAACGTAAATGTTCTGAAAGAACAAATTGATGTTATCCTCTTAGGAAATACCCCCCCCCCCCCCTAGAAAAATGGCGCCTGGCCTCTACCTAGCCGTATAACTTAACCTAGCCTAACCTAACCCAGCAATTTAGTTTGGGGGGGGGGGGGATGGGGAGTTAAATAATACAAACAAAATTTTCTAAGAGGATAACGCCACAAATTACAATTAAAATTCGCTTTCAGCATGGATATCCGGAGGCTGGATGAAATCGCCGGCGGCGAGCTCGGCTTCTCCTAGCTTCTCCTTTCTCTTCCCTGAAAGGAAAGAACATTGAATTAAAAATGAGAAAACTAAAGCGTTTTTTAATGAAGAAACTCAAAGAATTCTGAAACATTTTTTGGTTAAAAACAATTTTTTCCCCTGCTACAAAAGACAACTAGCCATGAACAAGAGCAGGTGATTTGAAGCAACTTCCATCATTGATCCACTTATTTCTTTTTTCCCCCTCCCCTCCCCCCCCCCCCGGAGCAGAATATACACCCCTGCAATAATTTCGTAGTTTTTACCTTGTTACTCTGGGTTTTATTTAGAAAAAAGGGCTGACGTTGGTGAGGAAAGGTGCACAGTCGGCTTCATGGTCAATGACATATCTCTCGGTATCATCCAGGCGGGGTCTCTCGTTCTCGTAGAGATTCTCGGGCATAGGTTCATTCTTCTTTAAGTGTGTCTCTACCCAACCGTGATGGTATAACAGTTTTACTATTTCAACAGCGTCATCAATGCCACATGATTCTTCTTGAACTCGAAGATTTAGCTTGGAGAAGAGTCTCAACATCCTAACCATGAGGGCGTCCCATCTGTCATGCAGCTCGTGGTATTGGTATGGATCCATCCTAATTTGAGGAATGATTATTTTGTTTGTCTTGTTTATTTTTGGGAGGGGTGTGATTAATGTTTTTTAACTTTCCGGTATTTTATTTGTCCTTAAACAAGGGGGGGGGGGGGGAAGGCCTGGAGCTCCGGAACCTGGAGGCCTATCCAAAAAATATTAAAACTTGGGAAAATTCATCATATAAGAATGATTTTATCCCTAATAACCTATACTCTCAGTCCAAAGATAAAGCCTATACTCCCTGTTTACGCAAATGTGTCAAAACTTCCCCCCCCCCCCCCCTATTTATTTAAAACAAATTTTGTAGCAGGAGAAAAATAATAAATCTTATACAGCTAATATACACCCATACCTGTTATTATGATGTACGCGTACCCAGGTGATTAACTTGAATAGCCTGTTATTCAGAACTATCTGAAAAGGTAGAATATTTAAGAAATAAAAAATTACAAAATAAAAATAGCTCGTATTCATTCGAATCCGGTGGATAGGAACAGGTGTTCTCATTCATACGCAAAAAGACTAGGTAACTAGCATATCGTATTATATGCATGGTTTTCTACGAATATAAAAATCTAAAAGCATAAGATTAAAAACAGTTATTTTTAGCCAGTGCCTCCGGCACCTCTGGGCCAAAAAAGTAGTTTCATTCTTATAATTGTACTCCTATATTTGCGACAATCCGTTTATACTACGGTGCAAGACATATATTTATTAATTTTACATTTAAAAAAGTCCTGTATATTACGTAAGCTAAAAAGAGTCCCAAAAATGGGAGAAAAAACGAATACGAAGAATATTTTAGAAAGAATTTTCAATAATTAATGATAAAATTTGAATTATAAAACAGAATGATACATATTAACTTCAAAATTCACTGTAATTTCACTAAAAATGATTACTAAAATACAAAAATGCACCGTAGTCATATAGTCCAGTTGAATTATTGCGCCGATGGAAAGTTACGGTTGCCAACATACAGATTGAATAGGTGGCAAAACACTTTGCAAGACAGTTATATTTTTAATCGTAAAATTGCAACGAATAATAACATTTCATGAATTATATAAGTTATGCAGTTTTAATTAATTAACCGGTAAAATATTAAAATGATATTATATACATAAGGTGTTTTTTAAAGTTTGGCAACTTTGTCCAGCACGTTGATTTTATCATCTGAAAACAGGGTTACGAAAGTTAAATAAATGTAAATTTTTTTTAATGTGAATGTAATATATTTTTGCAATGACTTAAATGAAATATCATCGATAAAATATAAAAAAATATATTGCAATGGATATAAAAGAAATATTTTTCAATATAAAGTTGTATACCTGTACAGAGCATGTGCATGAATGCCGCTATACCGATTGAAAACTATTGTAAACAATGAGTGTTATAGTTCAAGTCTCTTAGAGAAAATACGTGTTATATCCAAGTATGATTGACAGGAGATGGTCCATGTCACAAGATTTATATGAATGTCAGTTAAGAACTCCTAGAGAGCTATATATTCAGAAGTTTAAAAAAGTACTTGTCTACCAGTCTTGGCTGTTAGTGTTGATATATGGACCCTGCAATCAAAGAGATGATAGTCAGAAGTTTAAAAAAGTACGTGTCCACCTTCAGTCTTGGCTGTTAGTATATGGACCCTGCAATCAAAGAGTGGTTTGCGTAAAAGTAAGTGTTTAAATAATTTTAATATAAAAACATTAATAATATAGGACCTTGAGCGTACGGTTTTAGGCTGCCTTCGATTAACGGTTTAAGTTTTACTAGCGGCTATGCCCCTTAGAAGCCTCTAGGGGCACTTAAAGTAGGAAGAGAAAAGTCGAGGCCTCATCCTATTTTTAATTTGAGTTTCAGCTATAGATTAAAATAAATAAAAAGCTTCGTTGTAAAAGAGAACAATATTAATATATTTATATAATAGGATAATTGTTTTAAGCCTTTTTTAAGCCTTTTTGATTTGATCTAAGAAACACTTTTTATCCTATTCTTAATATTAAATAATCCGGGTTTAATATATATGAATGTAAAAGAAATATTAATAAATTATATTTAAATTGAATATTGTTTTTCAGGTTCAGCAACACTGATTCATCAGAAATAACTATTTGGGCGCTGCAATTAAAGATTGGCGAGATAGAAGTAAGTGTTTAAATAATGTAATAAAAAATCAATATAATTTAGGACCTTACGCATGGTTTTAAGCTGCTTCGATAAACTGTTTGTTTTATAATTTTTTAAACCTTTTTGATATATGATATAAGAACGACTTTTTATCCTATTCTTAATATTTAAAGTATTCTACTATTAATATATATAAATAATAATAGAAATATTAACAAATTATATTTCAATTAATATTGTTTTTCAGACTTAACCAGGAATCAGATTCGTGAGAAAATATATGGGCGCTGCAATTAGTGAATGGTTTACATAGAAGTAAGTGTTAAAATAATTTTAATAAGAACATGGATATTTTAGGCCATGTTATTAAGACTATCCTTTACCGAAGCCTTTTTAATTCAACCTTGCTACGAAGCCTTGTGTGATGGTAGAGTGTTTGAGTTCTTAGGGAACCACACTAATTACATAATATTATCTTGAGTTAGACAGGTTTTATAAGCTGTAAACAGACTAATACAATTAGATATGTCATTATCTTTAAATTATTTATTATAATCTATATAATAGCACCTTTGAAATAAGCTCATATTATATCCAACCTATATTCGCCCTTTAAGGTTTATGATTGTTTTAAGCGTAACGAATTTTTATACCCTTAATAGAAAGATATTATAAGATGTGTTTTATGTAAAATAATATTAAAAATATATATAAATTATATTTCAATTAATATTCTTTTTCAGGTTTAGCTTCGCACACAGCTGGGTTTATTCTCCGATTATAAGCTGACCGCAATTCGACCGTGGAACATTTCTTGCACCAACATGAAGCTGTTGCCGTCAGAAATTCATCCGTTAAAAGTAAGTGTTTAATTATTTGTAATAAAAGATAGTTGGAATAATCCTACACGCAACTACGGCAACACCTCGGCCCCAAAAGGTAGTTTCCATGTATACAAGCATAACAAATATGAAGTTAATATACACAGACACACATCGAACTACCTTTATGAAACTGTATACTAAATTATATTAACAATTAAGCTATTATTAAATTTATTAGATAGATATTAAACTGGTTAGACAAAAGTTAATACATAAAAATAATGTACTAGATAGGTAGCTATTTAAAATTAGATTTTACTACTTTATATTATTGAAACAGTACATTCAGGATATTATTAAAATCTAAACAGCATTACATTCATCCTCGTGCATGTTTACTTCGTGAAGAACAGCTGCCAGTTCGGCAGCCTGGGCAGCGGCGGGCAGCAGAGGGGAAGGACGGCAGCGATTAAGATGTGTAGTAATCCATCCATGTTGATATAACCTCTTACAAACCTCCCTCTGGATCTCGACATTGTCAGTTCTGGCTCTAATCTCTAGACTCTCTCTTAAAACTAACATACGACTATTTAATTCATACCATAACTCCAAATTCCCGTTATAAGACATTCTTAGTTTCTCTCAGTCTGGTTATGTATTGATAACTGAATTAAACTTTCTCTAATAAGCAGGCACGTACACAAGCTGTATCTACTTTCTCCATGAAATTTTCCCAAAACCGTTAACTTTCCTTTTTGTAAGGCCTTTTTGATTTGTTAATCCTTTAATTGCTTAATTTAAAAATGAATATTCTTTTTCAGGATTTTGGAGTTGAACCAGTTTTGAAGTGTGGAGCTTTGCAGTTCCATGGAGAACAACTAGAGTTCCATCTCAAGATGTAACAGTCACAGATTATACAAAAAATTTCATTATTTATTATGACGACAATGTTGAACCGAGAAAATATGTTAGTCAGTTAAAATTAACAAATAATTTACAGAACGATACTAATAAGTTTTATTATGACGATCAATGTTGAACAGAGAATATTCTGTTAGTCAGTTAAAATTAACTTAAATAAAGCGTATTGATTACAATCAGTGTTTATTATGACGACAATGTTGACACCTAACATTCCACAAGCTAAAATTCTAAAAAATATTGACTTTAACATATAAAGCGTATTGATTACAATCCGCCCAATCGGTGTTTATTAATTAAGTTCTACTCGAGAGCTCCAAACATTCCACAAGCTAAAATTCTAAAAAATGTTATTTACAGAAACGATACTAGTAAGTTTTGTAGTTTCAGTATTGACCTGGATAATATCTATATGACCTGTTATGTTATAATATGAAATAAATTCTAAATAAAATCATTATCATCATTATATTTTATTTGCGATTTTTATCATTAAGTAGAAGGATGTTTGTTTGGAAAAATCTGGACTTAGCCTAAAAATTTACCTAAAAATATTGACAAGAATTTAATTAACAAGTAAGAATGGAAAAACCTACCTTAAATACTGGAGATCTTGAGGCAAGTATAAACTTGTGCACTTTTAATTTGGAGGTACTAGTTTCTATCAAACAATCAGTAAACTCTGGATCCTCAAAACAATTCTCCAGGTCACCAGAGAGACAGGATACTGCACTTTCAGGTCCAGGTTTTATAACTTCCAGCCAAATAGTCAGAGTACCTCCAGGTAGGAGACTTGCCTGATTGTTCTTCAGTACATTAATCTCCATAAAAGCAGCATTACAATTTCCCTCTCCAGGTGGCACTGTTATCAATCGACATTTAGGCATCAGTACTAGACTGTTGTTATCTTGGATGCCAATCTTTTGTAGTTTCAGTATTGACCTGGATAATATCTATATGACCTGTTATGTTATAATATGAAATAAATTCTAAATAAAATCATTATCATCATATTTTATTAATTTCATATTCCATATAACGAAAGCAAATAGTGCTGAGTAAAAGGATGTTTGTTTGGAAAGTATTAGGTCTGAATATTTCCTCATTATATTTTATTTGCGATTTTTATCATTAAGTAGAAGGATGTTTGTTTGGAAAAATCTGGACTTAGCCTAAAAATTTACCTTGTCAATTTTTACCAAAAAGTTGGTCAAATTTTACCAAGTTTTTTTTTTTGGCAAAGTCCAAAAATTTGGACTTAGCCTAAAAATTTACCTTGTCAATTTTTACCAAAAAGTTGGTCAAATTTTACCAAGTTTTTTTTTTTGGCAAAGTCCAAAAATTTGGACTTAGCCTAAAAATTTACCTTGTCAATTTTTACCAAAAAGTTGGTCAAATTTTACCAAGTTTTTTTTTTTGGCAAAGTCCAAAAATTTGGACTTAGCCTAAAAATTTACCTTGTCAATTTTTACCAAAAAGTTGGTCAAATTTTACAAAGTTTTTTTTTTTGGCAAAGTCCAAAAATTTGGACTTAGCCTAAAAATTTACCTTGTCAATTTTTACCAAAAAGTTGGTCAAATTTTACCAAGTTCATTTTTTTTGGCAAAGTCCAAAAATCTGGACTTAGCCTAAAAAAATACCTTGTCAAATTTTACCAACTTTTTGGTAAAAATTGACCAAATTGTGTTTTTTTGTCTAAGTCCGAAAATTCGGACTTAACCTGAAAAATAGAGTTGTAAAATTGACCACATTTTTGGTAAAACTTCCAAAAGTGGTAAAATTGAAAAAAAAAAAAAAAATTTAAATTTAGGCTTCATTGTATAAAAGTCATTATTTTAAAGTACTACAACTGATTATGAAGAGCTGTTTTTTATTTAAAACACAAAAAACGGGTTTTTTTGTTTCGTCAAATTTTACAAAAAAAATGGTAAAATTTGACTAATTTTTTTGCTAAAATTTTTGCTGGTAAAATTTACCACGAAACTGGTATATTATACCAGGTTGACCAGCTTTACCACTTTTCTGGTAAAACGATTTTTTTTTCTGGTATTTCGTAGAACCTGGGGAATATTGAAAAAATTTCTCTTCTTTCTTTTTCCATGTTTTAAAATAAAAGGGGGGTTTAAGTGCTTGCTAGGATCTTTGAGGGAAAGCACCAGTATGTACAGCTAATGTAATCCTAAATCTTTATACATAAAGTTTTATGTAGAACATAGTAGAGTGGTTATCAGGGATTAGAGCATACGTGAAAACAAAAAGAATAAGATTTTCCACTATAAAATGTTCATTTCAGGTATAAGGTATAACCAACAAGCGAAATAAATCTATAATATTATTTGGGGGCAAATGGAGAGGTTGTCAATTTTACGATGTGTTGCCCCCCAAACGACAGCTGAAAAACACGTATAGGTTTCGTGACTTTTTTCCGAATTAATTTCTTTGTTGGTATAAGCTTTGTTCATTTAACTATTCATTACAATTTTAGTGGCTTCGTTCATAGTCTCAAAAAAAGGTGTGGTGTAGACAACAACACTTTGGAACAAAAAAGTACTATAAAAGTCCACAGCTGGAAAAAGCCTTTTAGGAATCTTATTTTTTTATTAATAAAATGGCTAACAAACTCTGTATGACAAGTAGGTGTATTTCGTTAAAAGTAGGGCTTGATCTCCAGAAGTTTGCAAGATCCAAAGCTTTATCAGAACGGTCGGAAAGACAAACATTGTTCTTCTTTGAATTAAAGATGTCTCGGGAGCCGTAAAATTTTGCGAATAATTGTTAGACAAAGAGTTTGTCCGATGAAAATTCTATTAATATTTATTTGTACTGATTTATCTTTTTTTAAATTTCCCCCCTTATTCCTGATGTAAATGCTTGGAACTTTGTGTGTAAAGTTTTCTACTAAATTCCTTGTTCAAATATGCTACATACTCTAAAAGTAAGGACTAACTCAGTTTTTGTCACAGCTTAATGTGGCACATTTATGATCATTTGAATTGTTTTATTACCCTAGATAGCTAATCAGACACAATAATTTACAAGGAAATTTGCTTATATTCATTTAGCCGAGATTCAATCCTAGTGTAAGAACAATATTAGGGGGCAGGACATCTAGTGGGGTGTATCAACCTCCTTAATTTTGATAGGGGGACACACACCCTTCTGCACGCCTCTGATTTGTACATTATAATTCCACTGGGTAATCAATCATCTGGACTTACTATATTTATTGTCAGTTTTAAAGCGGATGATTTTAGCAGAAACGATACCTTTAATTTGCAAGAAATTATAAAACATAATGCTTTTATATGTTATGCAAAGAATAAAGGAGCTAAATTTGAGTTAAACCCTAAGTAGACCCTCATCTATGCAATAAGTAGATCTATGCTGTACTTTCAAATGTTAGGAAAAAAGACATGGCATTCTTAAGTAAAAAACATTAAATTTTTTATTGCAAGATTATAAAACAAATATTTAAGCCTAATCTTATTAAACTTTACTTCATATATTACAAAATCTTTAGACTAAATGTGGTTTTGAAGATATAAATTTAACCTTATGCTAAATAAGCTAAATAAAAAGAAAGATTTAATAATTTGATGTTTTATAAAATCCTTACAGAAATATGTTAGACTCCTCTAATATTGAAGTTCTTATAATTGTATGTAACATTTAATTTTTTAAAGAAGTCTTTTTTCAAGGACAGACTAACCAAAATATTTACTTTATTATTCTTTAGAAACTCCTGTACAACCAAGTAATAAACTGTTGAGTAGCTTTACTTCAGATAATAGCAACTTATAAATTATAGGCCAAGCTCCCGATGATGGATTTGTAAAGAGGAAAGAGTTGATCAAGAGTGCACTTCTTCTGGGTGCTGGTGTTGTCAAGGGTGCTGTCATTACAACCTTGATTAACCAGGTATAGATATACAGAGCATCCTAATACTAAATGTTGTCATGGGTGCTGTCATTACAACCTTGATTAACCAGGTATAGATATACAGAGCACCCTAATACTAAATGTTGTCATGGGTGCTGTCATTACAACCTTGATTAACCAGGTATAGATAAAAAGAGCACCCCAATACTAGGTGTTGTCATGGGTGCTGTCATTACAACCTTGATTAACCAGGTATAGATATACAGAGCACCCTAATACTAGGTGTTGTCATGGGTGCTGTCATTACAAAGTTGATTAACCAGGTATAGATTAGATATACAGAGCACCCTAATACTAGGTGTTGTCATGGGTGCTTTCATTACAAAATTGATTAACCAGGTATAGATATACAGAGCACACTAATACTAGGTGTTGTCATGGGTGCTTTCATTACAAAATTGATTAAGCAGGTATAGATATACAGAGCACCCTAATACTAGGTGTTGTCATGGATGCTGTCATTACAACCTTGATTAACCAGGTAAAGATATACAGAGCACCCTAATACTAAGTGTTGTCATGGGTGCTGTCATTACAACCTTGATTAACCAGGTATAGATATACAGAGCACCCTAGTACTAGGTGTTGTCATGGTTGCTGACATAACAACCTTGATTAACCAGTTATAAATATACAAAGCCCCCTTATACTAGGTGTTGTCATGGGTGCTGTCATCACAACCTTGATTAACCAAGTATAGATATACAGAGCACCCTAATGCTAGGTGTTGTCATAAGTGCTGTCATTACAACCTTGATTAGCCAGGTATAGATATACAGAGCACCCTAATACTAGGTGTTGTCATGGGTGCTGTCATTACAACCTTGATTAACCAGGTATAGATATACAGAGCACCCAAATGCTAGGTGTTGTCATGGGTGCTGTCATTACAACCTTGATTAACCAGGTATAGTTATACAGAGCACCCTAAAACTAGGTGTTGACAAGGTTCTGTCAGTTTATTCATTTATCCATCCATCATTTATTGAGCTTTGTTGCTTATGAATATTGTCATCCTTATAAATTTAAAATAACTGTACTTTTTATGGTTATGATTATCCTTGCTTTTTTGTAATAGGATAATAAAATTTCGCAACTGATTACAGAAGTGTAATTCTGTACCTTAAAAATTAGCATATCTAGGTTTATATAATTAAATATCAAAATGAAGGGAAAATTGGAAAGGAAGGAGGGTAGAGAGAATGGCATGGGGTAGGATTTGTTAGTTAGGAAGCCATATTTTTACAACTTTTTTTTCTTTATTATATTTATTTGTCTGACTGTTATGTATGTATTCTGAAAGTATAAATCTATGTTTCTAAACTGAATGGATATTATGCAATTATTTTCAAAACTTTTTCCGTTTGAATATGAAATCGATTAATTTCCGCTGAATCAAAACCAGTTCTTCAATTCCATTTTCACAGAAAAAAACCAACAAACTATCTGTATACAAATCTAAATGAAAGCTATGATTTATTCTAATTTTAGGCCCAGCAAAATGGAAAATAGATGATGTTGCCACCTTTTTAGTATTCTAGTTTCCTGTTTGTTTTCATCTCATGGTAGAAAAACTTTTATGGCTCTTCTAAAATATTCAAGATTATTAAATTAATTTCCTCATTATCTTTAAGCAAAAAAGCCTTAAATTTAACTATTTACTTAATTTACAAAATTTAAATCTACCTATTACTTTCAAATAGCTACCTTTTGCATTAAATTTATCTAAATATAACCAAGGAGAGTCGGTTTTTGCCATCTAATAGTTAAATATTTGTTACCTATTTAATTTAGAATCTAGTCTTAAATGAAGTCATTCTAAGCAAGTATCTCCTGTAACTTTGGGAGTATACTATTATTTTAACCAATATTATTTATTTTACACCATTGTACCTATCTATCTATTTATTTATTATATATTATAATACTGAAATAAAAAAATGCAGTAGTCTAATAATCTTTTGTTTATTGATAATTTGCAAGCCAAACAAAGTCTTCCATTTACAATGTACAATTTAGTTTTTACAAAAACTATTAATAATTACTTTTTCTCCAATTATTTTTCTTTTATAATTTTAAAAGTTAAATGTTTTGTGTATTTTTATTTTAAAAAAAAACATTGTAAATAGAATCGAATTATCCTTGTCTGACCGATTAAACCTACATTAGGGATATTTAGTGGCCAATATGGGGTAATCATGGTTGGTATGTTAACACTCGGTATATATTTAACAAATTTTAAAGTGAGTGAGAAGATAATATTATTCAAAATTTTGAAGGTTTAACAAACACCGAAAAATTTGTACATTTACTATTATTCTCTAAATCCTTTAGCTATTATTATATTATGAACATTATGTCAATATTACAAATATAACATATTGTTTAATTAATCATTAATTATATCTAATCAATTATTGTAAAATTTTCTATCACACTCACTTTACATTAACAATAATTATAATAATTAGGCAGCTTCTTTAAAAACAAAACACATTATTTTGCCATTTTTTTATGCTTGGTATTCTTTCTCTATTCTCAAGAGCATAAATGATAATAATAACTTTCATGTTATAATTTGTTTCAGCAGCTAAAGCATAATTTTATTGCATAACATAAAGATATTATTGACCAAAGCCATACAAGTGTGGTTGCTTGGTGCTGTAGAATGTAGATAAGGAAAGGGGGAGGGATACTTCTCTATTGTGAATATAACAGAGAGGCCAAAGTTTGCTGTGCTTTATATTTTATACCATTTCATTTTTTAAAATATTTCTGCTCTTAAATTTTCACAGTAAGTTGACAAGTTTTTTTTATGTGTTATTTTTTTAAATTAATATTTGCAGTTTTTATCATGATATTAAATGAAGTTGATGTAATGTTTACAATACATAAGTAGGGGCTTCTCACAATTGAATGGATTAAAGATACTTTGCTCTTTGAAAATGAGTGAATTAAAACTACTATATAACAACAACAGTGTGTTCTAGTACATTTGTGCCTAACAAACCATTTAAAAAGATATTATTATTACACCATTCATCAGTTAGTTTACATTTTTTCTGTACTTTGTGGTTGTTTTTTATTTTCTTCTTAAAAATATCTTTGGGCGCAAAAATATGAAATTGAATTGATAAAAATACATCTCTATTTGTATTTGGTGTTTTTTTTTTCTTCAAATTTTCTAATTGTTAGAAAATAACATGACCAAAAAATATCAGCAAAGCTTTTTCTAGACAGGACCCCAATCAACAATAAACTATAATAGTTGACAATATAAAGCAGCTTATTCATTATTAATATAAAGCTGGGGAATTAACACTCAACAATATTGTGAAAATAAATTCTAATGTTGACAAAAAATACAGCTTTTAATTGCAACCTGATTGCTTATAACCCAACAAGGATGCAACTAAAATACAACAAATTTAGCTATGACATAATTTACAATATATTTTATACATACATATTTCATTATAGACTACATTTTTTAAGCATTCCATTTTTAATAGTTAAGACATGACTTTTCTTTACTACAATATATACTTGCTGCTACTATATATTAGACTGTACTATTTTAAAATTCACCACACCAAATACTTTTTATAAATTAATTTATACTTGAAAAATATGTCTGTGTATATAAAGCTAAAATTGCAAATCTAAATTTCTACCCAAACACACATTTCTTTCAATCTGAAACACACACACACATACATAGACACACACACACACACACACACACACACACACACACACACACACACACAACAAACAATTTAATTAAGGATAACAAGCATTCATGATTACACAATAATATATTTCTCATATTCACCCACATTTAGATGAAGTGCCCATACACAAACACATATACCCACAAATTCACACATCCATGCAAACTATATTACCCACTCATGTCAATACATTAAAGATAAGTGTACATATAATATATGGTTTATCTACTACAAGGCATAAAAGCTGATATCTCATTTACACCAAATCATGTCTTAAAATATGTTCTGCTTTTCTTTTTAATGAATGCTTATCCACAAAAAAATGAATACTAATTTTATTTGATCTCAATTTTTATGTGTGGTTTTAAGGTGACTTGAGCTTGCAGATGTCAGTTATTGTTAAATTGATTTTAATGATTTAATTTAAAATAAATTATGTTATAAACCATCATCATAATACATAAGTTGCTCATATAGGACACCAAGTGTGGCTATTATTACATACAAATTGTCTTTGTATTTTCACATTTCCACTAGCAGCACTAGCACCCTCTAGCGTCATTATTTGAAACAACCTTCAGCTGCACTGAATAATTCTCTAGACTGTGATTGGTCAACTGGGCCAAAAAGCGCGCGGTTTTTGTTGTTGTTGTTGATATTTTCGCGCCATTTTAGGTTTCAATCAATCAATATCAATAATATGGTGACAATTTTTTTGTTTGGTTTCTTCCAAGTATCTTTAACATGAAGGTATTTGTACAGCTGTAGATATTTTCAGCAATCACTTTGGGTAGCTTCAAATATTTAACAATGTTTTTTTTTCATATATTTATATCGCACCGCCAGCATAACTAACTATTGACTACCAATGTTCTTAATATGCACAGTTTCAAGTATTTAATCAATCATAAGCTGAAAATAAAATGAATTGTTTAATACATTAGTTTTAAATGTGATTAATCATAATAAGTGAAAAAATAAGTTGACCCCTCAAGTTTAATGGTATTTTTTTTAGTGTCGATTTCTCTTTAAAAGGTGGCGGTACCCTTCCACAAAATAATTACAAACCTTCCCTTTACATATAAGATTAAGCAGCTTTGTTGTAAAGAAGAACCGTTTTGCTAAACACTTCACAACAGACTAACAGACAAACACACAACCTTTTATTTTTATACAAGTCATATAAATTACCTCAAAATGTGCCAGCCCCCTCCTCTCCATGGAATCATGTTTGATATTCTTGGCCCATGCCTTGCACTCAATTGCAATCATTACTCCCTCTGAAAATAAAAACAAAGTTTCACCTTGGTTAGTTAGTCCTGCAGTTTTTTTTATTAGTAGCGCAGATGCTATATAATTTGAAATGTCCGTCTTTATGTATGTCTGAAACGTTTTTTGGGAAACGTGATTTTCTCTGCTCCTTTTTAACATAAACGCCTAAAATTTTAAGGGAATAAATAAGTTCCCTTTTTTCATATTTGCTTATTGGTTTGGTTGCTAGATTGATTCCTAGATTTTCAAATTATAAATTTCAAAAGATTCGTGGTTTATTTTAGTTTAATGTTTATTTATTATGACACTGCTGTATAGTACGTATTTGAGCTTCGCTACTTATGGATGTTGTCGTCATAGTTTTTATACTTCAAAGATACAGTCACTTAGTAATAATTCACAGCATATTTTTTTGAAAGCTCAGCTACTCTATAACTAATGTACGTCCACATATATGTTATACGGCAAAAGCTCTTTACTTTACAAAGTTTCTTGGTTTTTAGCTCAATAATTAAAAGTTTATTTTATAATTATTTTCACTTCCAGTTAAAAGTAGACTGCTGATATTTTTTATTTCCTCTTTAAGAATATGTATGATTTATAATTAGATAGCATTCACCAACAAAGGTATATACGTAGGATCCTGATTCATTCAGGAAATTTTTAAAAGAAAATGAAAAACTTACTTCTTGGGTTCATTAGTTGAACAAAAACAGCTGGGCTCACATATCCATCCTGGTTCTCATAAGGGAAATAGTTGACGGAAAATCCCTAAAAAAACAAATTTTTATTATTAATAAAATTGATGTACATATATCTTCAAAGTTCCCTATTCAAAAAAAGAGAAAGGTAGGTTGTGCTAAAATTCCGTAAAGGTGTGAGTTTTAAGGCTTAAAAGGTAGTTGTAGAGCGATAATATTCACTAAATTTGTGTATTTCTTATTAAAAAGAACTGTAGACATTTTTTTAAATGTTAACAAATTGTTTATCATTTTACTACTGTTTTTAACTTAAAACTCAAAACCTTTAGGAAATTTTAGCACAACCTACCTCTCCCTTTAAATGATTTATTTAAAAAATTGAACACTGCGAGTTTGAAACAACAAATAAAGTGTCTTAAGTTTGAAAGCTAAACAATGATAGAACATGATAGATCTAGAGTCCAACAACCCCTCCATTCATATAAAACCAACAAAATAGTTTCAAGCACTATATATTTGAATTATAAGACGATCCTGTATAAAGAATAAACCTACAAGTTGAATTGTGCTTATAGATTTTAGCAGTGATCGTCAGATACGCCTCATACGGGCATAAGCCTCAAATTTAAACTTGCTACAATGCCAAAAAATGCGAAAAGATAGATTGTCTGTAAAGGAACGGATTTAAACATCCAGCTGGTGCATTATTTGCCAAATGTACCACTTTTCTGCACTACCTCTCCGATTTTGTTAATACTCTATTTTTTGGTCCGTTGGGTCATTCAAGGATGCTGGATGGCCAAAAAAAAGTTTCAGAGTCCCTGGATGTCTAGATATCTAGCTATCTATGAAGGTAGGTAACAAAAATGTAAAAAACACCCATTTTTTCACAATTTTAAAAATTAATTTTTTCATCAATCTTACATTCAATCTATACATTTTATACATCAAAATGATCGTTTATTCATGTAAAAAGCACACATAATGCTATTTTGGCCAAAACTTTAATTTTACAGGGTGTCCAACAAAAAGTGTATTTTGGATATCTAGCGTAATACCCAAAATACCTGTCCGAAAAAAATCATTTTTTTTGGCTTAAATCCTGTGTTTTATCTGTGTGCATATGTGGTATATAGCGGTTCGGACCACCCGGGACTAGAAGGTTGTCAAATTTCACTTTGGGACACCCTGTAAATGTGATTTTTGCGTCTGTAGAGCTAAAACTTGGTCCAAATTGGCTATTTTTTTCAAATTACTCTAATATGTGTCTTAGTATGTTTGGCCATAGTGTTTTCTGACCAGATCAATATTTTCATATTTTTTGGACACCCTGTATTTTCAAAAAAAGAGAAAAAAATTTTTTGTTTTTTTTTAAATTTTTTTTTCTATTTTTAAGTTACTTAAAACTGTCATATAGATACAGATTTTGACTAATAACAATAATATTTGCCTGTTTTACAATTTTTTACACTTTTGGGACACCCTGTGCATGTTTTTGAAAAATGATGGTTTTTTCCCATTTTTGGGGGGAAGGAGTCGTTTAAGGGCCATAGACTATTTCTTCATTTTTGTAGAACTTTTCAAGACACATCATTTGTTATTTATGCAAAAACCGCAAAAACCGAACCGTTTTGCCGTTATTCACTGCCAAAGGCAGAATTTTTTACGTTTTTTGCCGTTCCCGAGGTTCTAATGGGCATTTGTGGTAAGAAGACGTTGATTTATCAATATATCTGTGAAATACTTTTATTTAGGCATTTTAATTTACTAAATTTCATGTGAAGTAAATTTTTTTGTATATCCAACCGATTTTTGTCAAAAGGAATTTCAAATGCACATGATTTATGTTTCTTTTATCACTTATGTTATAGCAATTATTTATGTCATATTCACTTAATTTTCTTGTTTTAACAATTGAAATCCATCTCGACGAAAAACGGTTAGCTGCACAAAAAATTTTACTTAATATGAAATTTAGTAAATTAAATTACCTAAATAAAAGTATTTAAGAGGGATCTTGATAAATCAACGTTTTCTTACCACAAATGCCCATTACAACCTCCGGAACGGCAAAAACGTAAAAAAATCCGACTTTGGCGGTGAATAACGGCAAAACGGTTCGGTTTTTGCGGTTTTTGCATAAATAACAAATGATGTGTCTTGAAAAGTTCTACAAAAATGAAGAAATAGTCTACGGCCCTAAAACGACTCCTTCCCCCCAAAAATGGGAAAAAACCATCATTTTTCAAAAACATGCACAGGGTGTCCCAAAAGTGTAAAAAATTGTAAAATAGGCAAATATTATTGTTATTAGTCAAAATCTGTATCTATATGACAGTTTTAAGTAACTTAAAAATAGAAAAAAAAATTTAAAAAAACCAAAAATTTTTTTTCTCTTTTTTTGAAAATACAGTGTGTCCAAAAAATATGAAAATATTGATCTGGTCAGAAAACACTATGTCCAAACATACTAAGACACATATTAGAGTAATTTGAAAAAAATAGCCAATTTGGACCAAGTTTTAGCTCTACAGACGCAAAAATCACATTTATAGGGTGTCCCAAAGTAAAATTTGACAACCTTATAGTCCCGGGTGGTCGGAACCGTTATATACCACATATGCACACAGATAAAACACAGGATTTAAGCCAAAAAAAATGATTTTTTTCGGACAGGTATTTTGGGTATTACGCTAGATATCCAAAATACACTTTTTGTTGGACACCCTGTTAAATTGGAGTTTTGACCAAAATAGCATTATGTGCGCTTTTTACATGAATAAACGATCATTTTGGTGTATAAAATGTATAGATTGGATGTAAGATTGATGAAAAAATTTATTTTTAAAATTGTGAAAAAATGGGTGTTTTTTACATTTTTGTTACCTACCTTCATAGATAGCTAGATATCTAGACATCCAGGGACTCTGAAATCTTTTTTTGGCCATCCTGCATCCTTGAATGACCCAACGGACCAAAATATAGAGTATTAACAAAATCGGAGAGGTAGTGCAGAAAAGTGGTACATTTGGCAAATAATGCACCAGCTGTATTTTAAATTGACAATATAATTACACTGTCGCTTACACACGGCTGCCGAGCCCTGGATTTTAGTTGTACTGCCATGCTATAAATTGTGATTAGATCCTATATTGAATGCATGTGTATGCTCACTGAATAAAAATAAAATTAATACCCAACAATGCTGTGCAGAAAGATTGGATTTATGATTACCTGGATCTTTCAACAGATTATCATGTACTGTAATAAGTGAAACTTGTGGCGGGCTAAACTAACGATATCCCCCATCCCCCTCTTTACCCTTTGATCACGTACTTGATAAACTAACTGACGAATAAATGACTGGGAAAATGCAACCTAAATTGAAGAAAGTTTTTACCCTGTAACAATATCCACGTATATGCACTACCTTTCAGTTTTATCTTTGTAGTTGAGTTTTAAATAACAGTGTTAATTTATATAAACTTAAATTAACACTATAGGTTAAAACTCAACTACCAATTTAACATTATACTTAGTTGTTATGCCTTTCAAGACGGCACTAGGATTTTTTGTTTATTTGAAATGCATCATGATAAGAACTTATCTAAGGCTTGACTGTTCTTTTTTTATTGATGAAGAACTACAGAATTCTTGATTGCATATACACTTACAAAAACTAGTCAAAGACAAACGCACTATGTAACAAGGATGACAACATCCACAAGTACCAAAGCACAAAAATCTGGCATAAAATAAAGGCCAAAGTGGAAGATGATTAAGGTCCCTCCAGAGATTATGACGTCATGCGATAGAATAGCCAATGAGATGCCAGTATACACTGAAATTGACCAATGGTAAAATTTATGCTGGCCTCTCATTGATTATTTATCGTATGACGTCATAATCTGTGGAGGGACTTAAATCATCTTCGCCAAAGAGAGTTACTCAGCAGTTTTATGACTATTTCAGCATTTAAGACTGACCAACAGACCAAGTAAGTCTTACACGGACAAAGGAACAATTCGAATTATAGAGTAACTTCGCTACTAAAAACTTATGCTATTATAGTGAATAAGTACATGATAACTAGATTATTAATCAATGTAATCCTGCCTTACATATAATCATACAAATTCATATCATATACAGGATGTAAGCAATGAAGCATGTAGGTATATTCATTTTATGCAAGTAACATAATATGTGTCGGTCTGTAGCGTAGGATCTTGCTAACCGCTGAGCTCAAATGGTTTACATTAAAGCTTCTAATATGTCCATGAAAGTGACATATGTATGATCAAGCAATATTTATGATTTTACGTATCGAAAAGGAGTTTCGGAATGTGTCATGTGTGACGTCATAAAAATACGTCTAAAAAGGAGGGGTGAGTGGAGAAGTTGGAAAGGAAACCTCTAAAAAGAAGATGGATTTAGACGTTTTTTTCTGACGTCACACATAATACTTTCCAGGGCTCTTCAATTTTTATCATCTAAAAACGATTTTGTAGGTTATATATATTTCTAAAAATAGAACTTTAAAATTGAATGAAAGTTGAGATGGAGAGAAAAATATATGTATGTAGATGCAAGATTATTTTCTTTTCCTCGGGCCAAACTAGACGTTTAAAATGCAAATTTTTTCATAAATCATCACTTTCAAAGAATTTGAAATCTCGATGATTCGACACAATTCTCTCTGTGTCCTCATTGGATATTTTATTACTTGGATATTGTAACACATTTTCATGTTCTCTAATAAAGTGAAACTTTAAGCGGACTAACATAATGACTCTCCCTTTACCCCATCCCCTCCCCTCCAGATGGATAAACGAACTGACCAAAAAGACGAGTTCCATGTTATCAAGCTAAATTGATGCAAATTTTTCCCCTGTCATAATATCCACACATTCGACGTATATTCTACATCCAATGTGTCCTCCCAGGTTTACTCTCCGCAGGGAAAAGGGATAGGCTTATTAATGTCAAACTTTTGTGCTGTTATTATGGACAAATGACTTTAGAATATCAGTATGTCGAAAACGTGTCAGCGATGACCACTTTTATTTAATGCTACTAGTCGACATTTACTTAGTACTAGCGGCTAGGCCCCTAGAGGCATATAGGGTTATTTAAGAGAGGGTTGGAGAATAACTCTACCATCCACTTAGTTTTTTAAAAATGGGAGGGGTGGGAAAGGGGGGGAGAGATAATTTTATAGGAAGAGCGAAGGTACCCTAACCCCAAATGGTAATAAACCTTCCCTGGTCCTATTAGAAACCTTATTGTAAATATGAAAAATATCGGCAAAGCGGAGGACATCCTGTTACTTTAAGTTCATTAATTTATGGTCCATTGTTTAATCCCTGTATCCCTATCTCGAACTATTTATTATCTGGGTTATAAACATTGTTTTGTGGTTTCTACATTTACATTACATTAATAATATTTATCAAAATAAGGTGAAAATACAACATATTCCATTTCTCAAGATTATCATAAACAAAATTCTTTAAAATTTGAGTTTTTTTTGGTGGGTGTATGTATGTAGCCCTGATTCTCTTAAGTTTGAATTCTTAGATTGGTAAGCTTTTCGCACTGCTGATTGTATTCTATTTTACATTACAAGCTGACCTATGAAAGCTACTCAATTATTACATAACCCTGGCCTAGAGTTTTGGCAGTTGTTCCATTTTAAGCCACCCTAAATAATGATACTCTCATGTGAATGAGGAGCATGGACGACGGAAGCATGATTAAAGTTGCCTTATTCTAGCAGAATTCTAACTTCCTACAAATCTCCCACCTTACAACCTAAGAGCATCACAGGGAAGGTTGCGCGATAATAATTTGACAAATTGTGACAATACCTGATCTGGGTAGTACTTGAATTCACCAGCATTCTCCACATCAGCTGGGTTCTCCCCGTGGCATTCAATCCAGATGCGGTTGTTCTGAAATCAATCAGTTATCAATGAACAAGAACATTTCAATAAATAGTATTGGAAACGTAATTGGGCAAAAGATAAAAGGGTCTATGTAAACTAGTAATCTATCCTTTTTACTATGAACATACAAACTATGGAACATTAAATTAAATCATTATTTGATTTACATTAAAGATTAGCTCTATAGCTTCTAGGTCAATCAAATGAAATTGGAAGAAACCTATTAAGATCAAAGACATGGGTGCTTTCCTCAAAGTGCGAGTCAAACACTCTTAACACCCCCATTATATATGAAATAGATTAGAAATAGAATGATGGTGATATCTCCTACGTAGAGACGATACTATGCGAGGCCTATACCCTTGTGGGGCTACCCAAAACCCAATATAAGCTAACTTATTTGTCCTGAGGTAATAAACAAACACAAAAAACTACCCCTCTACTTAATATGATATTTTCAAAAAAAAAAGGGGGGGAGGGGGGTCTGTACTTCGAAGAAAAGCGCCAAGACATGGTTTCGTGTAATTTCCCTGAATTAGAATAAATTAAAAAGCCCTGCCCCCTCGCTTGATTAAATATTCATTAATAAAGTTAGATTTAAGTAATGAACTAAACTTTCTCTGTTTCATATGTCTTTAAATTGTGTACAATACCACATATTAGAGTAAAACACTAGACAGAGAAAGGGTTAAATAACTGTATCTCCCCATCGCAACCACCTTTCTATTTGGTCATTAAAAATCAACCAATGGTGTCGCTTATATTAACACAGCCAAGTAGCAGAAAATAATTTAGAAGCAGACGAAGAAGGTCTTTGAAAAAGGAAGGGAGGTAGTTGTCTGTATATACATCTTTATATCTGTTTTTGGCGTAACACAAGTAAAAATTTTGGTGTTTTACCTATTTTACCCTCGCCATCTTTCTTTTTATCTTTTAAAAGAATATTCGTTTAGCCTTTAATAGGTGCTTAAACCTAACAAAACCCTATCCCTGCGGTATACTATTCAAGAGGGGTTGTTCTCTATCTAACTTAACCTAACTATACATGTGAACTTTCTTTCCTCAAGTGCCCCTAGAGGTCTCTAGAAGCGGTAGTTCTATAAATATTTTTATCAATATCTTTGTTGGTTGCCTGAGAAATATTAATGGTGGCATATAAAATTCTTTACATGAAAGATTATCTTTTCATCTTTGTACCATATAAGATTTATAGAAAACAAGGATGACAACAGACTTACAAGCGAAGCTAAAAAAATTATACTGTAGGACAAACGAAAATTGACAACTTTAGAGAGGCAGCTCTTAAAGAAATATTGAGAAGAGTGAACAAAGGTTTGATAGAAATTGATTTAATGTTTAAATAAAGGATTTTTAAAAAAGGACATAAATACATTTTTAAGCCTTGATTATAGAGATGCTTCGCTTAAAACACTGTGCCTGAATTATCTAAGAATCAATTTATGACTTACAGACTTTCAAGTTTCTGTTTATAATTAGAGAATGAGTGTGTCTTATTTTTTTTTTTTTTGAGGGGGGGGGAGACTCGTTCTAAGCGAATTCCCCCCCCCCCCCGGGAAAAAATGTGTTGGAAAAATTTTATGAGGAGGGGTGGTGGGGTAAAATACAATATATATATTTTCATTTTTGGGGTAATTTATTAAAATCCCCCCCCCCCATGGTTTGGTTGTGCTAATTCCCTTACCTCGGCCCCTTGAAATGGGATGCAATACTCTAACAACCAAGGCTATTAGGTTATGTAATATCTAACAGACAACCAACCCTTTGATTGCATGACCTTTGTCTAAGAATTCCAAACTTTGCATGATAATGAGTTGCGCCTGTTTGTGGGCCAAAAGCATTCCCCCCACGCTAACTAAATTATGTCTTGCACTTGGTTGTGTTACTTACCAGATCTGTCCTCTCGTTGTTGATATTCTCCTCCATCATAGTTCTGATCTCCTGTGGGACCTCATCCTCGTCCAACAGAACCTTGTCAGACCTAAAATACAAAACAGATTGATGGTTAGCTTTTTAGCGATATGCCGTCTATGGTAAATCCATGTATATCCATAATTAAAAGAAACAAAATTAAACCTGCTTTAGATTCAAATTATTGTTAAAAAAGGTTTGGATAATGAATAATGTACAGTCAAATTCAGCTATTTAGATCAATAAACCCTAAAGGTCACACACCCCTCTTGTTGAAATACACCCATATCGATTTAGGTTTCAGATGGGTGTCAAGACATTCCGGTGCGCTTTGCGCATACTCCTGGCAAATAAACCTGTGCACTTCACTAATTCCTAATATGTAAATAAATGTCCTTTTTTTCTGATTTTGTTTGAAGACATAATATATGTTTGGTGAGTTAGTAGTCAGAGAGGGAGGGAACATTACACTGTTGATTACACTAGTCCCCAAAGTTTTTAAATATCATTTTCTTATCAACTTTTGGGACCTTTTTATTGGTTGATTAATTTAGTTAAGTGTTCGAACTTTTCAACATCCTATCTTAATCTAGAAAGGGGTAAATTTGTATAGTACACTGGGGATGTGCATCAATTTATCAGCCATTGTCTTATCCCATTAGAACCCTGGTTAAGGGTGCCCAGCAACCTATCCTATTATTATTCAAAGCATCCCTTCTCATGGCTTAATCCCCTTCTACTCTACATATTTATCAGGATTTAACAGATATGCAATAGTTATTTTTTATCGTATCGTATTAAAGATAGCTTTCCGCGAATATCAAAATGAAAATATAAAAAATCAAAACCACTTATTTTAGTCCCAAGGGGACGAAGGCCCGGACTAAGTAAACTGGTTTAATTTTACAGTTTTTTACTTTAACATTCGTGGAAAATTTACTGTAATACAGTGCTATACATTATTTTTCAGTATGACTGTTAACCGGTTATAATCCAGCGGAACATTCAGTTTATTTAGAACCGTCAAAAATATAGTTCCATTTGATAAAGTTTTCATGTAAAAACCTAAGTTTATAGGATTTTACCTAACGCAATAGGCATTTAAAACACCAAAGCAGAGCGGAGGGAGGGGGGGGGGAGGATATAAGGGGTGTCAACACCCCCATTAAATTATAAAAGCTTCCTTCCCCTTTTTAACCCATCAGCCTTAAAAACCCACTGACAAAAGTCAGTGCATACCACCACACAAAAGAATTCTCTTTTACCTAAGCTCTTTGTCCGTGAATTTTATACACATACACATAAAGTTTTCTATGGGGTACATTTACACAACTTTTATTCCTGATGAAAAGAGCTTTAAGCTTTTAGAATATATATGGAGAGCTCTCTCTAGAGCAGTTTTGCATTCTCTCATAAAACATTTTTACTGCAGAATCAAGCAGCGGCCTCAAGCAAGTTTAATCACAGAAATTTGGGGAGTAAAAAATTTGTTGAAATAAATATTATATAGAAGCAGCTTATAGTGACTAATGAAAAATTACGTCTTACAATACAAATGACCAATGATAGGCCAGTGTACATTGAAATTGACTAATAGAAATTTGTAATTTGTATTGTATGACGTCATTTTCGATTTAGAATAAGCTGCTTTTAAATATTTTAAGATTGAAATTTAATGAAATCCAAGAGAAATTCTTCCCATTAGCGTGCAGGTGGGGATGGATGTAGCAAACTGTCTTTCCTCCCCAAGGTAAATTCCTGTGCACTCTGTTTTTATTTATTAGATAATTTACCCAATTCTTGATTCCTGATTTGAGCCCTAGAGTTGTAAGTTAATAACAAAGTTTTGGTAAACAAAGCCCAAACTTAATACTTGAAAAGATTGTGAGGAAAAAAAAAGAGGCAAGCGGCAGATATATGGTTTCCTTAGACTATAGATTTATAACCCATAGATGGTCATTCTGTAATTGTAATAAGTCTAAGTTGTAAAGTAATTCATAGCAGACAACGATTTTTGTTGATGATAATAGATACAACGTGGATCATTTTTAGCGTATTTTCCGTTAAGTTGTTTGTTATTATTAATTCAAACTGTTCTTAATTATGACCAAATGTATATATAAGATTGTCATAATTAAGAACAGTTTGACTTAATAGGGGCATTGGACAAAAAGGTAACATACAAATTTACGGAAAATACGCGAAAAAATGACCTCTTAATCTCATTATACAAGAATCACAATTTTAAGATGCTCTAATTTGCCCATGCATTATATTATTTCCAGCTAATAATATGTTTCAAATGAAACCATTTTGAACCAAAGTATGTACACTTTGTAACTTTGTCTTTCTATTAGTCAAATAAAGAGATTGACCATTTAGACTGTCTATATTTATTGCTTGGGTAATGCAAATATGTAAAAAATAAAATACAACATGTAAATATTGTTCTATGTACTTTTACTTTATACACAATAATAATTCTTTTTTAGAAGCGAGGCTACTCTATTTTTCAAAATGTCCAAATATCCGTCAATTCAGAATAGGCGCATTTCTTTTGTTGGAAATTTACGATTCCCTACAAGAATAAGCATCAAGAACATAGTGTACTTGGTCAGTCAGTCTGTTGTTAATACTATAATGGACATTTAATTTCTGAAGGTCTATTTACTCGGCTAATATTATAGACAGACTTTTTTTTAATATTCTTCTACAAATGCATATTCGTTAATAAAAAAATAGTAAGGGTATTTTTGTTTAAATCTTAAGATCTCAATAACTACTAAACCGACTGGGTTCTATTCTTTAGGTAAGCTTTAGATAGGTCCTGTGATGGTTTAAGCGATTCTATTTTCAGTTTTAAGTTTTGTAATGATTCTAAGCTATTTTTCTAGCTCATGTCTGTCCTTTCCAACAAGAGCGCCTAGATGCTAGGGGCTTATCTTCTAGCACTCTATAGCTCACTTGGTCATTTCTACATTTATTTGTTTTGAAAATATTTTTCATAAACTTACTCAGGGTCGTATGGGAGAGGAGTCCACCCATAGATGCGGTTCAGCTTGAGAATAATGCAGGGAGCTCCCTTCCTGTATCCGTACCCATTCTCAGAGGTACAGTCACCCTGGAACAACTCATTCCTAAACAAAATTATATTTAGTTCGTGGTGATTTGGCTACGAACAGGCTTAAACTGATTCAGTTGATCAATCTAGAGCAATTAAGGTTGGGGTTCCACACAGTTAAAAATTAATTAAGAAATTAGATTTTCAAGACAAGTTTTTTTCACATTTAATGAAACATCGAAATAGTTTTAGAAGCCTTTAAATGGTACACAATTGACCCATAGGTACTGTATTTTATCTTACTGGAAAAAAAAGTAAAACAGGATCTTGTAAGGTTAATTTTTATGCTACTTTTGCATTTTGAATTGAAAAAAGCTGACTGTTCCTTTGTGCATAGAAGTATAGACTATATAATGAGTAGAAGTCATACTTTTACTAATATTCACAAACATATTTTTGGAGACCACTATTTTAAAGGTCCTTAAAACATATCAAATGACGATACAGCTTTAGAAAAAAAATATATTTTGTGGTAAAAGCAAAAGAACGATATGGCTTTTTCTTAATAACATTATAATTATATTTGTATAATATCCCATATTTTATGAAGCAGTTAGATTTGTTTATGTCCTGAAAGATCTCGTAAACAGATTGACCTATCATTATACAATTTTAAGGGAAGTTTATTATAAGTCTAGGGCAGGTTTTAGGCTATATATACCTGTTAATCTGGCAGATCTGCTTGTGTCCAGGCTTCTTGGTGGCCAGCTCTCCGCACTCAATACCCATGTCCTTCACCGTGTCGTTCTTGTAAGGCTGAAATAATTAGTACAATTAAAATGGGATTTTTTTGGATTTGGTATGCTTTTCTTCCCCTCTTAGTTTTTAATCTATAAAAATATCGAAAACTTACGAATTTTTAGAATTATAAATACAAAATCCTATACAATTCCTAGGACTTAGGTTTTCATTTTTTTTGCAATAAAAATATTTAAAATTGGCATTTTCATCATATTTCTTGTATAATAAAGTAACAGTATGTTTGTCTGTTTGTACCGAAGGATCTAACTAACCGCTGAATCGTTATGGTTCTCCTTTACAGGATAGCTTCTCATAGGTCCTGGGAAGGTTTATAACTATTTTAGGAGAGAGTACCACCACCCTAACAAGAGAAATCGACTTTAGAAAAAAAATTCTGCCCTTCCAATTGAAATTTTTTTTTAATACTAAAATAAAAAATGGGGGCTGGCCTCTAGGGGCGTAATCGCTGGTTTGTTGTAAAGAACTTAGTACTTTTCCGGTATAAAAATATAAGTATAAATTATCTGTGGCTGGAAGTGGGTTGATGACAATCATTGGTCACCAACAAATTGACTTGCCACCAGGGTGGAAGGGGACATTGGACTGGTAATTACACTAGTACCTAAAGTTTTATATCATGTTTTTTTTTTATTTCGTTGGCTTAAAACTTTAATCTAATGAATTTTCATTGCTTTGTTCATTAAGTAGAGTGTCCAAACTTATCAACTAATAGTTTTAATCTAAAGAAATGGAAATATTGTTTATAATAATTGGGTATGCACATAAATTTATCGTCCATTGTCTCATACCCTCAGAGATCCCTGCTTGCCACCAAATATCTAATTCCCGAGTCTAAAGGAAAGGAATTTGTCCATAGTGTAAAGTAAGGTGAGGTCCAGGGAAAAAGGGATAGATATGAAAATTTTTATGATATTTTTTAGGTATATATTTTTAACAAATTCATTTTACCATACAATTAAAAATTCCTTGGCGAAAATATTACTTTAATTTTAAGTTTATAAAACACTTGCTAAAATCAAAATTGAATTTTTTAGTTAAAAATTTAAAAAAATATTTTCTAGTAAGATACATTGGAATAAAAAGGTATATTATTTAATTGGTAATGATTTCAGTTTAATATTTATATTGGGATTCAATAAGACAAGATTTCTATATCCTATCATAAAAAAGAATTAATTATTTTAATATATAACGGCTTTACTAGATTCCGGGTTGGTTTTATGCTATATTTATATGCTCCCTTCCTACCTCTTCGAGTACCTAGTTCTAAAAGCGCAACTGCAAGTTTTAAAAAGGTAAAATTATTTTTATCAGTTACCTAGACGTCCAAGGTGTTTACCCCCACTGGAACTTTGAAACCCTTAATTTTACCCATCTCAAATTATAAAATATACATCAGATTACCATCCTGAAACTTTAAAAACCTCATTTTACCCTCCCTCAAAATAAAAAGCTTGGACGTCCCTTGTCAGTTACCTAACCATTTATCTATGACTAGAGCCAGCCAGACTTATAATCTGACTACAACACACTAAATAGAGGAGAGGGAATACAACCAAGAGAGAGGAAGGGTTCCAAAGAGGGTCTAAATTTCTTGTCTTTCCAAAAATACAGCCTAGTTTTGGGATCAGAAAAATAAATATTTTGGTATCTAAGGTGTTTTTTTATATGAATTTAATGCCATGTAAAAAGATTTATCACTTTAAAACGGTTTTAACTAAATTGAATTGAACATTTTGTAGTAATAATTACTGATGACAATTTGATTGTATTTTGCTATTTTAGAAAATATTTATTTTGCGTAAATGAATGAGAACAAATTTTCTACAGAAATTGGCCACAAGCAGTTCTTGTAAGCTAAAAGATCCCCTACACGATAAAAGGAAAATTCAGTTTCCATTATTGTACAGTCAATATTATTTTTTTTTCGAATTTTGCAAATATTTTTAAGATAGTTAACTACTAAATTGTTTGAAAGAAAAATATTCTAAGACTATAGATTTATTCTACCTATTGAAGCAGTATTTCACATATGTATACTTTTGAAACTTATGTACATTCTTGGAATACTGGATATTTGTCATCCCCCTACACAATTTGTTATAGGTAGCAACGTTACTTTATAATTATACAAGTCAGTACAATGATCAGTATTTTCCTCATTGCTACTAAATGTAGACAGTCAAAAAGTGTTTTAAAAATTGACCAATGTGTATTAAATTTTATAGCTCTTAACTTGTTTGTCTATCCGTATATGAAGTTTAAGCTATAACTGATCTAATTCTTATAGAAAATTGCTTAGATATTATTCTATTTTCAAAAAAAATTATGTTCTTCGCTACTTGATGATAATATCATCCTTGTTTCTGTCTTTTTAACTTTGGCATATATTTCATTCTCTACTCTCCCCCTATCTAAGTTTCTATACCTATTTCCTTTCCAGTTTTATTCCATAGAAATAAATATATAGAAAATTTATAAACCATTTTATGATAATAAATCATATAAAAACATGAGAAAATAGCTTAAAACCACCACAATAACAGTATGTGTAACTTATGAAAAGCAAATCCTAATCAGTTTAGAGTAAAACGATATCGAAACAGCTTATAGTAAAGCCTAATAAAAAAATGACGTCATACAATACAAATGACCAATAATAGGCCAGTATACATTTTAACATTGGTCAATCACAATGTATGATGGCCTCTCATTGGTCATTTGTATTGTATGACGTCATTTTTTATTAGGCAGAATTAGCTGCTTCAGCGAGATCTTAAGGGAATGGTTCTATCTATTTTTGCAATGTTATATTCCTCTTATGATGTGCTGAAAATGGATTGCCTATTTCTTCAATAATTTCCAAATTTTAATTTTTCAAATTTTGATCTTTTTTTGGAAGTTTAAAGCTTTTTTAGCAAGTAGTAAATATTGAGATAAGACGCGGAGGCTAGGTACACTTTCGGAAACTAAAATTCAGTACATCCCGCTTATCCCATTTCAACCCTTCGTCCATATCTATCTTACCATGACTTTCAAAAAGAAAAGCCAATAACTAGACAGCTAAAAAAGTTTGCAAGGTGTTTCTTATCCCCATGAATAAACAAAATGCGTAAACCTCCCCCAAAAAGTCAATGCATTAAACTTCTGGGGGGTGCAATTAGACTTGTATATTAGTCAAGTCGGTTTGTCCTCTCCCTCCCTGGTAAAATAATAAAAAAATAATATTTTATCATGTATACAGGAGTATATTAGCACAATTTCAAGTTGTTTTAAATTCTAGAAACTCTGTTTTCTTCCCATCGACTCTGTGGTAAAAACATAATATCCCACTTCATCAGGAATCTCAAGGGATAAGACAAAGGTCGATAAAATCATATACAATCCCAATTATGATTAAAAAATATTCCTTCTTTAGATTATTGGTTAGTTAACAAGAAGTTTGAATTCCAATCAAAGTAATTAAAGTAACCAAAGTTAACGAGCCAATGAATATGAGAGTATTTATAAAACTTTGTGTACCAGTACAATTTACAGTCCAATGTCCCCTGCCTCCCTGATAATACCCCACTTCACACACAATTCTTCCAGATAAAAAGTGATATATTGGACCACCAACACCTCCAGCTAGAAAGGGTCTTCCCGCATTTTATTTTATCAATTTTGAAAATATTATTTCTTAATCTCCTTTTGTCTGAAACTTTTTGAAAGAAAAGTAAATTGAAGATTGACGACAGAAGATTTTTTGTGAAGTTTCTCTACAAATGAACGTCCAGTATTTAAATAACTTGGTTCGTTGGTCTGTCTGTCACGCTGCAATAGACATTTATAGATAAATCTTTTACATATCTTTTCTAATGACCTCTGACCATCGTCTCTACAACTAACTTTGTCCGTTTATCCAGCCATGATTAAATTTGGGTTGGCTATTTATTGATGCTGTCATCCTTGTATTCCCTTTACAGAGTATTCTTATATTAGACTTTGACTGTTCAGAAAATATTGACAAAAAAGATGAACAATCTAAAAACTGGATTGTCCTTTAAAGAGTCCCATTTGAAAGTTGACTTATATATCAGAAGTTTGAGAATATAAGACATTTGGCCGTTCTAACATATTTTTTAAGTTGTCAAATTAATAAAACTCATCTTTTGATATATAATAATAAGAAATCATATTTTTGTTTTTATTTATTTAAAAAATTCTTTCTAAATATTTACTTTAAATCTAAATATATCCAGAATAGTTTAGTAAATAGTTCAATTATTAGTCATTATAGCATTAGAGTAAAACACTAGAGGGAGAAAGGGTTAAATAACTGTATCTCCCCATCGCAAATGTCTTGTAAAACCTTCCTATTGGGTCATTGAAAATCAACCAATGGTATCGCTTATATTAACACAGCTAAGTAGCAGAAAATTATTTAGAAGCAGACGAAAGAGGTCTTTGAAAAATGAAGGGAGGTAGTTGTCTGTATATACATCTATACTATAGATCTGTTATTATAGCCATGTTTGTATCAATGGATATAAAAACGTGGATATATTGACATGGGAAAATTTGTCGTCAATTTAAGTTGCTAATAAGGATCTTATTTATTTGTCAGTTTGTTAATCCAGTTTGAGGGAAGGAGATGGAGTAAAGGGGATGGATGGGGGCTTCGTTATTTTAGCAGGCTGTGAGTATCACTTTATTGCAGAACAAGAAAATCTGGTGCAACATCCAAGTAATAATATATCGATATTTGTATATTAATATTTAATCGTTATAACCTTAAAAACAATTTTGATTACTGTACTTTACAAATGTATTAGATTGATATACTAGTACATTTCTGCAATAATTTAAGCGTTGCTTTTCTAAGTAAGATATGTCCGTACAACCGTCCAAATAAGATCGATAACTACTAAAATTGTCAGAGGTATTATGCGATAAATGGATGCTAATCTAATTATTAGAAACAAAATAGCCACTTCTTTACCAAAAATATTGATGGAAAAGTTAGAAAACTCAATGAAGATTTTTATAAAAAGTTTTGGGGACTTGTATGATTTACAGTCCAATATCTACTGGTGATAACTGGTAGGACTAAATTTTAAAATTCATAAATTGATTAAAAATTTATGAAACATGACTTATTTAGCAATTTTATGCAAAATTTAAACTTTTACTATTTCTTTTTTTATCACTATTTTGTTAGCATGTTATTTTCTGTGCCTATTACCCAAAATTTCAATTAGATGAAAGCACTTTCTACTCTCTGGTAAAAAGTACTAAAAAGAAAATGCGTATCTTGAGATACAAGTTTTGGTGCAATTTAATCAAATTTTGCGGTGTTATTGCTCTTTTATGTTTATTTGGCCGCCTATGTTTTTACAACCATCTTGCAACAGAACCAGGATGGAAGGGGATATTGGTCTGCAAATAATACAGGAGCCAAAAGTTTTAAAACTACATTATCTTATAATATATACCGTAAGATCCTTGATAAGAAAATAAGTGGCAATGAAAATATATCTAATTTGCCTAGAACAGAATAAGTACCCTTAAAAATATTTCATTATAAAGATCTTTTTAAAAGGCCTATGAGGTGTATTTTTAGTACTCTTCATAATATTCTTTCACAAAGTTTTAATAGTAGACCTCTTTTTAAGAAGGTAGCAGGTTCTATTCCGATTCCAGGCTGCTAAATAGTATAGACGTTGAACGCATATATATTATATAAGAAGATATTAGGTAAATAAAGTCCCCAAAGTTTTAATTCTTTTCACACTACCATGAATAGGTAATACGATTAAAATTACTAATTCACATATTACAATTGTACTTTATGCTAAAATTTTATCTTATTTCTTTTATATTTTATTTATTTTATTATTTTAATGCATCTTTAAATACATGATAATATCTATCTAGATATTAATCATCTACTTCACACTAAAGCGAGCAAACATAAAAGGGTTCTGAAATAGATTTATTACACTAGATGATCAAACAGATCTAGAAGACCAAAATTTTGTTTACATTTAGTTAAAGGGTGAGCAAAAAAAAATGCGTACCTTTTTAAAATTGAAATTGCGCGGCTTGTGTTAATAGTAAAAAAATGTAACGCATATCGTTAGAACCGTTAGGAAATCTATTTTTTGGAAATATAAAAACGATTCCTGTGCTACGTATAGCTTAGGAGCTATGTGGTAAAATGTCCCAACTGGCTTAAAACTTGACTTGCGAGTAAATCATTAAAGATTAAAGCATACAAAAAAATATGTACCTTTTTAAAGTTGAGATTGCGCGGCTTGTGTTAATAGTAGAAAAATGTTATGCATATCGTTAGAACCACTATGAAGTCTATTTTTTGGAAATATAAGAACCATTACTGTGCATCTTATAGTTTAGGAGCTACGTAAAAGAATGTCCCAACTGACTTAAAACTGGAATTGAGAGTAAATCATTAAGGATAAAAAAAGTGTGTGTAAAAATGCGGACATTTTTAAAATTCAAACTGCTCAGCTTGTGTGAATAGTAGAAAAATGCTATGTATATCGTTAGAACCGTCATAAGCTCTATTTTATGGAAATATAAGTACGATTTTTGTGCTATTTTTAGTTTAGGAGCTGTATTGATAAATGTGAGAAAAGTGGAAAAACTTAATCTTTAATGATTTACTCGCAAGTCAAGTTTTAAGTCAGTTGGGACATTTTACCACATAGCTCATAAATTACACGTAGCACATGAATCGTTTTTATATTTCCAAAAAATAGACTTCATAGCGGTTCTAATGGTATGCATAACGTTTTTCTACTATTAACACAAGCTGAGCAATTAGAATTTTAAAAATGTACATATTTTTATTTGCATACCCTTTAATTTAATCTTTAATTATTTACTCGCAAGTCAAGTTTTAAGCCAGTTGGGACATTTTACCACATAGCTCCTAAACTATACGTAGCATAGGAATCATTTTTATATTTCCAAAAAATAGACTTCCTAACGGTTCTAACAATATGCGTTACATTTTTCTACTATTAACACAAGCCGCGCAATTTCAATTTAAAAAAGGTACGCATTTTTTTTTGCTCACCCTTTATATATGATTCAATCCAATACTAAGACTTATCATAGAGAATTTAACTGTTTATAGCTAAATTATTATATGGAAGAATTAAAAACTACTCTTTCGTACCTTAATATGTACACTTTGTAACCAATAATATGTACGGATAATCGCTACACTGTGCACCTATAGGCCCAATTAAAAGATTGGAGATCTATACTTTCTATATTTATTAATTCAGACCATGGTAGATAATTAATTTTAGATTAATCTTCACATATTTATTTGTGCATAATGAATAAAAGGAGATACGTCAGGAACGTTCAAAGGGGGGGGGGGGTTAAAGTAGTGTTTGCCCAACTTAAAGAATTTTTATCCCCTCCTTTCCCTAATAAATCTTGGGTGTTTTGAGATACGTTTAACCTGAAGTTTAAAGTTTAATAAAATTATTGATTTCATTCAACTTCAGCTTTTTACATTTCCAACAGAATAAGAATAGGTAATAATAGAGTAGCTTTGCTGCTAAAAAAGATAACTGTCCTTTTAAAATAGAAAAGTTCAGAAAAAGAGGGGAAATTGAATCACTTATTTTATTGTTTCTTTAGAAATATTTAAAACGGAAATAGAAAATTGTTAAAAAAAACTACTTTAAGAGTCTTTAATGCTATTGAAGAAATCATGCTTTTCAAAGCAATAAAAATACATATGCATCAAAATAGATTTTTTAATTTTTTTCTCATCTAGAAAATAAATAAATCTTCATGTTTTCCACATAATGTTATTAAGAGATTATTGCATAAGAAAATCAATGAATAATAATTTGTTCTGGAAACATCTGGATGTTCCCAAACTTTTATGATCAACAGGAAGGCAGGGAGGGGACTTTGGACTGAAAATTACACTGTTACCCAGAGTTATAAAACTTTGGTTACTTCCAAACTAGAGGTGTCCAAACTTTTCAACCAATAATTAAAATCTACATTAGGGGAAATTTTGTCAATCATTGTTGCAGATGTAAATCAATTTATACTCTATTGTCTTATCCCTTCAGATCCCTAATTATTAACCTGTCTACATATATGAATATGTACTTTCCCCTAAAAATGGAGATCTTCGAGATTACATTCCAATTTTTGCTCAGTTTTTGTCTATTGAGTTTAAGATTGATGCATTTATATTTGCATATTCCTATTGTATAGATCTCGTAATTTAGGTATTACAAACTTAAGAAATACCAAAAAAAGCTACAAAAATTGCAGAAACTTGGATTAGATGCCTACAAAGTTAATTTTAAGATCGACACTTTTTTTCTCAGCAAACCGTTTGAAAGTAAGAAAATAACAAATTTTGATAAATTGTAGATTTCAGCGGTTGCCAAATAAATATATGGACTACGAAATAGCTCACGATTAAAAATAATTCCTTCTAATAAATCATTTGTTTGAGTACTTATAAATTATAAACGTTTTTTATCCAAAACTACTGATTAACAAGGATATTTTACCTAAACGATTAAAAATTAAAAGTTATTTTAAGTGTAAAAAATAATTAGTGTTTTATGTTTTTAATTTACTTTTCATTGCACTTTGAAATAAAATAAAATAAATATAGCACAATTTTTCAATAAAGTATTATTTTTCAAACTTTAGGTAAATAACTTGACTGGTCAGTCAATATTAAAAAAAGGGAGTAATATCCAGGGAGAAAAGGGAACATTGGACTGTACAAATATAATGTTGGTACCCAAAGTTTAATCAATATCTTATTAGTTGGCCTACAAACTTTGGGTACTTGAAAAACTTTGATTAGTCGGTTCAAACTAGCAGTGTCCAAATTTTTCAATTATCAAAGGGGTAATTTTGTTTACCATCATTTTGTTGGTTTAAAAAATTATATATTATTGTCTTATCCCTTAATGTCCCTGGCAAATATCCCTGTAAATGTTAATAAGGGATTCTATTTACAATTCTGAGCATTGATCAAACAGTCTCCTACCTCCAGGGATAGGCAGGGATTAGACAATGGATAATGATTTGGTGTACACTCCCAATTGCTATAATAGTTATTTCTCGTATCGTATTATAAACGGCTTTCCGCGGATATAGAATGTACAAGTATATGATTAAAATTAGTTTTTTTTAGCCCCGTGGTGCCGAAGGCACCGGCTAAAAAAAACTAGTTTTAATCTTATGATTGAACATTTCTATATTCGTAGAAAACTGGATATAATACGATGCTAGACATAGTTTTTTCGTATGGATGAGAACCGGTTCCTATCCACCGGATTCGAATGAATACGAGAAATAAAATTACCCCTTATGTAGATTGAAAATATAAGTTAAACAGTTTAGATAATTACGGTTTAAAAACTAAATCAGGGTAAATTTAGATTCCAAACGAATGAGAGTACTTGTTATCTTTGGGGTCCAATATAATTTACTGTGCAATGTCCCATCCCTCCCTGCCTCTCTCTTTCTCTCTATCACTCAACATTAGCATACAAATAAATATCTATAATGAAGAATACTTTTTATTTAATATTCATCTACTTTACATGTCAAGCTCAAAGTACACTTAATAAATGGATATTATGACAATGATAAAATTGCCGTCAATTTAGGTTGCTAACATGAACATCACTTATTGGTCAGTTCGTTTAAGTACAGTAGGAGGGGATGGGATGGGTTAAAGGGGTTGATGGGGAGTAAGGTCCTTATTTCAACTACCTACAAGTTTCACTTTATCAGCGAACATGATAATCTGGTCCAAGTAATATATTACTATTAATAATAAATCCATTACTAAATAGGTGATATCTTAATAAGGAGTTATATACTAAATAAATCTAAAAAAGTTTTAGTAGCGAAGCTATAATTCAAAATGTCAGTCTGTCTGTACGTCAGAAATAGTAGGAAAGTTTGATAGAAATAGAAGGCAAAATTTGTATTGTACCATAAGTATTCAATATACATTTTACTTAGTACCTATATCTGTTAGTTTTGCTACCAAGACATAAACCTATAAGTGACTGTCCGTTATTTTGAGCATGAATTTATTTGTTCTTCGCTACTAACGATGTTGTAACCCTTGTTTTTATGAAAATGTAATCCATTTGGAACGAAAAGGTAGATAAATGCTTGAGTAATATCCAGGAATCTAAAGGAATAAGACAATGGCAGATCAATTAATGTACATCCCAGTGGTAATACATAAAATTATCCCTTCAATTAGCGGTTGAAACGTTTGGACACTTAATTAACCAACTAATCAAAATATTATAAAAGTCTCCAAAGTTGTTAATTCAACGAAGAAAACGTTATAATAAAACTTTGGGGACTATTGTTATAAAGAGCCCAATGTCCCTTCCCGACGAAGCCCAATCTGTACCACTTTTGCACAACTTTTGATTCCTGTGACGTAATAAAAGTGAGGTATTCTACATCTCTTTTTTAGGGGATTTCTTTCCTTCTTCTCCTCTTATCTTCCTCGTTTTATGACGTCACGTGAATCAAAAGTGGTACAGATTGGGCTTCGTACCCTTCCCTCCGTGGTAATATCTGTATTTATCTTTGCTGACATATTATCCAGAATAGCCCACAATCACAATTGTTCTTCATAAAAGAAAATTATTTCATATTGTGCTGTACTTTACTACAGGGATCTAAAGGGATAAGACAGTGACCGATAAATTGATGTATAATATCCCATAAAATGATATACAAAATTACGCTTTATGTAGATTGCAATTTGTGGTTGATACGTTTGGACACTCAACTTAATGAACCAACAAATTAAAAGTCTCCAAAGTTATTGAGCCAACAAATAAGAAAACTTTATCAAAAAAACTTTGGGGACTAGTGTAATAAACAGCAAAATGTTCCCTCTATCCCTGACTTTACAATACTTATAAATATGATAATATATTTTCCTATTTTACAATAAAAAGAAAAAAATCAGCTATAAAAAGATAAATTGAATAAATCTAAATTATACATAATTTCAAAAATCTTAAGAGATATGAAACTTAACGCTAAATTTATCCCCAATTAAATGATCAAAAAAACCTTGCATAAATTTGGACCAATTAAAAAAAAATATTACATATCAAACATCGAATACTTTGTTAAAGTCAAGGTGTCATAAATGACGTGTAATTAAAATCTTTTAGGACAAAGTATGAAAGTTTTGGTAATAAAGTAGCTAAAGATTGAGACATAATGTGTAAAGTTAAGGATTAGAAAAAGTCTTTTTACTATCCTGATAAAACTAAGGAATAGATACAATCCATGAACACGTTTTTTAATTTTTCTGAATAATCATGTTCTTTATTTATGGTAATAATATTATACCAATACATTAAATCAGTCAAAATTATTTCTTACAGTCAAAGATTGAAAATTTTAGACAGTAGTAGTTAGTACCGACGAATCAATAAGTACTAAAAAAATAAGTGAGTTAAAATGTTACCTCTAGGAATTTTTCCAATCTCTCAACCCAGGTTTTCCAGCTGCCATTATCATCCCCGTGTCTAAACCAGATGAGAGTGGACTCAATATCTTTGTTGTGGGGCAGGGGCCGGAAACCAACACCTGAAAATACAATAAGCTTTATATAAGAGTAACAGGATGTTTGTCTGTATCTAAGGATCTCACAAACCGCTGAACCTATACGGTTCTCTTTACAATGAAGCGTCTTATATATCCATGGAAGTTTTGTAACTCCTTTGGGGGTGCCCCTAGAGGCTTTCAGGGACGTATCTGCAAGTTTAGTATAAATAAGTAAATTGTAAGCGTATGTGTTAAAGTTCTTCAAGATCTCGTAAACGTCTTGATCATCTGTTCAAGTGGTATCGTTTGATTTAAAACGAAATAAATGTGGGCGGTAAGCACATAATCCTCTTGTGGATAAAATACCCCAAGAGGCTAGGGACCTAACCACTAAAATAATTAAATCAATTAACAAACAAAATAAGTAGTCTTAAAAATCATGTTCTATATTTAGAAGAATCTACACATAAACATAAGAAATTTAACTTTCACAGGAGATAAAGGAATAGTTATTTGTCGCATCGTATTTTAGACAGCTTTCCGCGGATATCAAAATGAAAAATCATTACATTAAAACTAATTTTATTTCATTATTCGTGGAAAATTGTCTATAATACAACACGATACATGATTTTTCAGTATTACTTAGAACCAGTTCTAATCCAGCAGATATCATTAGGTTTGAAAGCCATGATGGAAATTTGTATTATTTAACGTTGACTGGGACAAATGAACATATACTAATTTTAGAGAAGTATCGGTACTTCAAAGTGAAGATATTTGTTAATGCACTTCTAAAGAAGAGTACATCTACAAACCTTTTTCAACTAAAATGATTTAATCTAAAAGTTTTGCAACTGTTTACAAAGTAAAAAAGTTTTTTTTGTGTGATGTGAAGCGCGAATCTCTAAAGATTATTAAAATCAAACATTTTCTAAAGAAATATTTTCTATACAAAAGATAATAAAAAGAAATATTCAGAACATAATGTATTTTTATTGAAATAATAAAAAAGTTTTACTTTTTATTCAATTTCTCTTTTTGGATATGGACCACTAAATTTTTTTGTTGTAAAACGAAGCTCTTGCCTATAAATAAAGACGTTATAAAATACAAATTACCATTGATAGGTTAATACACAGACTAAATTACCAATGGCAGGCCAGTATACATTTCATTTGACCATTGATTGGCCAGTATAACGTCATTTTTATAGGTATTGTAAAAAAGCTTCTTGTAAAACTTACAAGTTTTTCTTATTTATGTTAAGATAGTTATAGAATAAAATATACCCGCAAGTAATATATATTTGGTTTGATTAAAAATGAAAAGGAAGCACAAAATCCAGTTGAAAATAGATTACAAGTAAGAGCAGGTAGAAAGTTAGAAATATAAATAATTGGAGAGTTCACATTAAAAAATGTTGAATTAGCATTAAATATCACAAAATAAACATAAAACATCTAGATGCATAATCTCTAAATCAGCCAATAGGAAAACATTAAATGAACAATCTGGCCATATCATTGGTTATAATGTGTACAGATTTTATTACGAAAGGGACGTATTTAATTTCATTTGCATGATGAGTCGAATGTCTAGTATAATGTGAAAAATTTTACAAAATATATAAATGCTAGCTCAGCGAAAAAAAAATATCTTTCATATTTTTGGAATGAATCTTATATATAACTAAAAAATAAGTAAAGGTGTATGTCTGCTAAAAATCCTCTTTTAAGTTTGACGAATTTTTGTGTCTTATTGACCATTTAGACCTCATATACCTATTATTACAAACCATATAAAAGGGAATGGGGAAAGTAAAAACAAGTATACTGGAATAATATTAAAAAAGACGAAGTTTTTCAGCATTTAGTGTCAGTCCGTTATTCTGTCTATAACATATATTTTATGTAAGAATTGTCCTATAGATTCCAAACTTGGTATGATTCTTCCATTAACAGTTTTTAATCTTTGCGTTTATGGATGTTGACATCCTTGTTAAGTTTATATTAACGTGTGTATGTATTAAATCTCAACTAAATCAGTATAGATGTATATACAAACTACAGACTACCTCCCTTCCTTTTCAAAGACCACTTTCGTCTGCTTCTAAATTATGTTCTGCTACTTGGCTGTGTTAATATACGCGACACCATTGCTTGATTTTTAATGACCCAATAGAAAGGTTGCACAAGGTGGTTGCGATGGGGAAATACAGTTATTTAACCCTTTCTCCCTCTAGTGTTTTACTCTAATTGTGTAGTAATCCTAATAAAAGTTATTGCTCTGTGTATGTGTATCAACGCGACGGATCTCACTGGACCGATTTGATCCCCCTTTACAATAAAGCTATGTATAGGTCCAAGGAAGGATTATAACTATTTAAAGGGTTTAACCCTCCCCACAAAAACAAACTTAAAAGTAAAGGATTTATTCAACCACCCCTCCATCTTGTATGTAATACAAAATTTTAAACAAAAGTTAATAATCAATTGCCATATTTATAGATATTTCCTTTAAAGTAAATCCATTCGATCTTGGTTCAATATTTTTTATTTAAATTTTTTTGTGAGCAAAACTCAATATCGAACATCTGCGATATCTATTTCTTATCTATTCAATATATTCTGGTAAAATTGCTGGTTAAAGGTGCATTTTGAAAACCACATATATTAGTAGATTTTCTTATCACCAAATGCATACCAATTTTTTTTGCCAAAATTCTGTCCAAAATTAGTTTCATACATAAATTTTTAAATTCAAAATTAAAATCGAAATTTGTTTTTATTAGCGAAACTACTCTATAATTCACTTTGCTTGTCCGTCAGTCCGTCCGTTACGCTATGGACAAATGTGATTTTTACTCTGCTGCTATTTAAGACGGCTGAGGGACAAAGTGACTCAAAAATCATACATGTGACGTCATAAAAATGAGGGATTATCCATCTCATCTTTCCCACTTATCCTCTCATCTTCCTCATTTTTATGACGTCACATGATGATTTTTGAGTCACTTAATCCCTCCACAAATTTTTCCATGTATAAATTTACTTTGTATGTCGGTCATACTTCAAAAGACATAAATAATTTTGCTTTAAAGGTTTCGTGATTTCATTGATTTGTCGCATATTCATAGATCAGCCAAGGACCTCAAAGGTTTGTTTTGTATGAAGGGGGGGGGGCGCTAAAATCGCCTATTGGAAAATACCTTCACACAGAAAACCCTAATTAACCAACAGTCCACGAAGCCTATTTATAGAGCCTAGAAAATGACGTTATACCATAAAAATAACAAATGATAGGCCAATACACAGACTAAATTACCAATGACAGGCCAGAACAAATTTTAATTGACCTATGGTGGGCCTGTATGACGTTATTTTTAAAGTCACTATGAGAAGCTTCACACTTCAATTATAACTATAAAATACACAACTGTACCTGGATTATCCCCAATAATGCCGTTGGAGTTCTGCCAGCGGGGCTGTTTCATGTCCAGAGTTTTGTAGAAAATCATGAGGCACGCCATGAAGAAACCAGCTAGGAATGTGTAGTAGATCAGGTAGTAAACACCGATTTTCACTGAAATACAAAATAGTCCTATTATATAAAGTAGTAAGGTTATTTTTGTCTGAAGCTTAAGATTTCGATAACTACGGAACTGATTAATTTTTCCCTTTTATGGAAGATTCACTTTTCCATCCGGGGAAAGTTTTAGACTATTTCTTTTTTTTTATATCCTTGGAATGGTTTTAGGCCAATTTTTTTCTGCCTCTTTCCTTACTTTGAGACACTATTATATTTATTTAGTAACAGGAAGTTTATGTGTATAAGATATGCTAAGATTTCGTATACCCTAGGACGTAGAAACAAATTTTTTGGGTCATGGAAAGAAAACGAAATTGGGGTTTTGTCGCATTTTCACAGTAGATTTTAAAAGGTTATTTTAGATTTGGTAAGTTTTAATGATTTCCCCGCAGTGTTAGAAAATAGGCATCGCAGGGTTAGAGCCCCCCGCAGAGGCTAGAAATAGGAGATAAGCTACTGTGAAAATACGACGAAACCCGAAACTTCGTTTTCTTTCCATGATCCAATTATTTTCTTGTTTTGGTCCAGCATAGGTTTTAGGCTAACTTAAGAAGGGTATGACACTGACAAAGCCAATATTATCCTGTTGTGACGTCATATATTTTGAGAAAGAGAAAGGAAAAAGGAAAGGAGAACCCCATTTCTCCCATCTCCTTTGAAGATATTTTCTTCCTATCTTCCCTTCTCCTTTCCCGAAATTTATGACGTCACAACAGGACAATATTGTCTTTGTCTATGATTCTCCATGTGGAGACATTGCCCCTAAATGCAGAGATAATAACAATGCATTTCAAAATTTTAAAGGTATTTTTCTAATTTATTGTCTGTTATTGAGATTCTAAGTAACATAAAGAGAACAAATAAGAATCATTTTTATAAAAACAAAACCAACTTCCTTAGATATAAATAGAACTTAAATTTAAAAGAATTCTGGTATTTTTCTTTAAGCTCCAGTACCTTCCTCAGTTTAATTAAATTTTCTTTTCTGATCAGTTTTATTCAACTTTCTAAATTTCATTAAGATAACTTTTATTCTAAAAGTCAGATTGGAACTTTTAAAGATTTAATTTCTTATTTGTCACATAAATGGAATAAATTGTTGAAGAATTATTAAAGTTAAATGCGTTTCTATAAGACAATTAACATTTGATTAAATACATATATATTACAAGCCCTTACACTTTAAATGAATATATATTTTTTCAGATGGACGTTTAGTACTAAATATTTTTAATATGGCATCGGTTTGTTTAGTAATTTTCGTTTAGAAACCCAAACCAGAAAAAAAATTGCTAAAATATAGTTTCTCTTTAAAAAAGGAAGTTGATAAAATACAGAAAAAAAAAGAAAATAAAGCAAAATTTAACTAACTGTAAAGAAAATCTTGTAAGGTAACGAACTTCTAATTTGAGAAAAGACAGAAATACAGACTGACGGACAACTCTATCCTAATTATAGTGTAGTTTCACTACTAAAAAGAAAGACAGATGTATATATGACCGTACTTTTATAGTGTGTATCTATCCATTCTAAGTTAAGAAAAGACAGAATTACAGACTGACGGACAACTCTATCCTAATTATAGTGTAGTTTCACTACTAAAAAGAAAGACAGATGTATATATGACCGTACTTTTATAGTGTGTATCTATCCATTCTAAGTTAAGAAAAGACAGAATTACAGACTGACGGACAACTCTATCCTAATTATAGTGTAGCTGCACTACTAAGAAGAAGAATTACAGATGTATATATGACCGTACTTTTATAGTGTGTATCTATCCATTAATGATTTATGTATATTTGTCCATAGAGAAAGGGAGGACAATGGGCTGTTTATTACACTAGTCCCCAAAGTTTTATTATATCGTTTTCTTATTCTTTGGCTTAACATCTATGGGGACTTTTACTGGATTTTGATTGATCTTTTTTATTAAGGTGTTCAAACGTTTCAACCACTAATTGTGATATACAAAAGGATTAATTTAGTGTGTCATCATTGGGGATGTACATAAATTTATCGGCCATTGTCTTATCCCTTTAGATCCCTGATATTTGTATGTTGTGTATATGAACATGGAATCAGGTGTAGCAGTTGGATAATTTAATAAAGCTGTGCTTGGCAGTACTCACAGATACATCAGATATCTTGGCTACCTACTCTAGGATAGCATTCTTACAAAGGGAAGTGGGTATTAAGGGGGGGGGGGGCTAGGTGGGGGTAAAGGCATTCAAGTTTTCCAATTATAAACATCATAATATCAATGTAGAAATTAATCTTTATGTTTTGTTTTTTCATTGTTTAAATGATTTATATTTTTTCTTTTTTAAGAAAAAATCTTCTTCAATACAAACACATACATATATACAATAATAAACTAATACTGATAAATTAAAAAAAATTTTATGACTTTCAATTATTCCCATTTTTTAGTCTTTAATTGTTACCAACAGATAGACAAAAAAAATAATTTTAGATTCACAGAGAAAAAAATAAAAGAGAGGAATCGAAGCAACTAGAAGACGAAAATATGCAGTGGGCCTAGAGGCCTACTCAGCGCTGTTGCCGCGCTAAAATTTATTGCTATTACACTACTTTTCAAATGGGAGGATTAAAAATTATTTTTAAAAAATATTTTTTTACTTTTTACTATTTCCATATTTAGGGCAAGAAAATTAGATTAGATATTTTCGTTTTAATGTTTTAATTAAAAATTACATAGAATTTTATTTTTATTTAAAAAAATTTGTTCATGAAAGATGAATCCTTCTATTTCTAAAAAGGGGGAATTTTTTTTCATAATGAACATTCAGCTGATTCTGACCGCCTACGGCTGTTTGCTAAATATCGCTTTTCTTTTTATTCACATTATTATATATGATTGACTTACAAAAAGCCCTGGGCGGCTTTTGATTTTCGTCTGCTTCTAAATTTAGGGATGGGGAAGTAGTATTTTACCATGAAAAAGGGGTGAGTATTCATCCTCTTATCCTTTTTCCTTATGTTTAGATTAAAAGATGGATGAAAAATGCAAGGGAGAGAGAGACATTTTATCAAAAATTATTATTAAACCCTTAGTTTTACAATCACACTTTCAATGCCTTATTGCTTTGGGAACTTAGTTATCAGTGTCCAAACTTTTCATCTAATATCTATTTATGAAGAGAAAGGATTATTTTATTTATTGTCATTAGGTATGTACATCAATTCATTGTCTTATCCCTGAAGAACCCTGATGCATATAAGCCAGGTATATAAAAGTTTGCCAGGAAATCTTGGTACTCTCATTACATCAATAATACTTTACAAGTTTTCAATACAAAAGTTTCTAAGGAAATAAGCAGGAATCTAAAGAGATAAGACAATGGCTGATAAATTGACGTACATCCACATTGACAATACACAAAATTCTACCTTCTGAACATTATAATTAATGGTTGAAATGTTTGAACACTAAACTTAATTAAACAACCAATCATTCACTGAAGTCCCCAAATTTGTTAAGCCATCGAATAAGAAGCCGTTATTGCAAAACTTTGGGGACTATTGTAATAAACAGCCCATTGTCACCTCTCTCTCTCTCACACCCCTCCTTAACCGAACTTTAGATTAAAAAAATTTTCCAACCATTCGGACAATTGGGCGTTCAAATAGGACCTAGTGGTAGTTAGAATCAGTTGAGAACAAAATCCCAGCCGTTCCTTCTTGCCAGATATCGCCATTTTAAGATTTTAAGTAAAATTACACTAAATATCCAAATACAAACTTAAGTCTTCTTTCATTTTTTTAGTATAATTTTAGTTAGACAGCCCAAAACAGAGTATCTTTGCTCCTCTGGCCAAACTGACTGCCTGGAACTCCTAACAGAGAGTGCCTTTATGTGTTAACACAAGTAGGGATTCGAACCCATTCCCAAAACTAACCAAAGTGGAATAGCTGTGTATTACAGCATGAGGTCAGTATTTTCACCACTGACAGATGAAAGGCAAGGCCTATCCTAACCAGAAACCCGATCATTCACCCACAGGCCCCAGTGGAGCACCTTGGAGGTCTGCACCACATGTTTTCTGGGGTGTTGCTCACCTGCATCCATGAATAGGGTAGGTTGAGACCTAATGGTGCCCTCAGACTCCCAGTAACCCTGCCATTTGGCCCAAGCTTAGAATAATGTCACACACCTGGTCCCACATGAAATGGGCTGTGAGATGTTCCCCTGCCAATCACAGATCAGCACAGCCACCATGGAAGGATAGCTGCAGGTGGTGGGCCGCATACCTTCACTCAAGATGCAAGTTAGCCCTATTCTGATCTAGATCCTCCAGGAGTTCATCTTGAACTATGCCCTGAGCCTGGGAGGGTTCTTTCTGAGGGAGTTGGGGACACCATAACTGTTTGACAAACCTGAGCTGATGGTATGGAATTCATAGTTGCCAGATATTTTTTAGATCAATGTGTACAAAAAATGTGAACATTGGGACTTTGATGTGTACATTTGTGGGGGAGGGGAAGGAAAAAGGGAAGGGGGAAAGGGAAGAGGGGTGAGGGGGCGTACATTACTTGCTAATGCGTACATTACTTATAAAAGTCAATTTTCCTAAAGTTAAAAATGCGTACATTACGCGCAAAATGCGTACATCTGGCACCGCTGGTATGGATCAATAGGGAGAGTAGCCATTAAGCAAGTGGTCCCAGCCCTGCCAAGCCTGGGGAAGGCCCAGGGCCCCTCCCACAACCAGCTGCTGAAGACAAGAAGACCTCTAGCTGTAAAATCAACTGTCTGGCCAGGGCAGCTTTCATGAAGCACCTGTTCAGAGCTGACTGATGACCAGGATATGGGTGGCAACTAGCGTGAAGTTCTTGGCCATTCCCATCAAGATAGGGGCCAGGGCCCCCCAGAAGGAGAAACTGGACAGGGGCTATTCTTAGTTTACACCCCCATGGTGTTCAATGTGCCTCCAGGAGGTGCGACTGCATCAAACGGCCCCCCAGGAGAGAGATGGTGGTCAAGACCAGGCCTAACTTCCAGTGCAGGGGCCTGACTATGGGGACTGCCGGTAAAACTTAAACAAGGAGCATATTTAAGAGGGTATCCAGAGGGGCATGCATTGCCTGAGCCCAATAATGTAATATACAGCTATTCCACCATGGATAGTTTCAAACAGTAACTGTGTCCCCACCTCCCTTAGAGAGAACCCTCCCAGGTTCAGGGCATAGTTCAATATGCACACCACCATGATCTCCATGAGGATCAAGATCAGGGTAGTGCTAACTTGCATCTTGATTGAAGGTATGCTGCCCACCACTTGCAGCTATCCTTCCATGGTGGCTGTGTTGATCTGTGATTGACAGGGGATCATCTTTGTCAGCTCTAAAATGACCTCATGAAATTTGATGGGGACAAGGGCTGTGGCTTCATGAAAGCTGCCCTGGCCAGACAGTTGATTGTACAACTAGAGCGCTTCTTGCCTTCAGTCGCTGGTTGTGGGAGGGGCCCTGGGTCTTCCCCAGGCTTGGCAGGGCTGGGACCACTTGCTTAATGTGAGAAGGGGCGACCATGGCTATTCTCCCTATTGATCCATACCATCAGCTCGGGTTTGTCAAACAGTTATGGTGTCCCCAACTCCCTCAGAAAGAACCCTCCCAGGCTCAGGGCATAGTTCAAGATGAACTCCTGGAGGATCAAGATCAGAATAGGGCTAACTTGCATCTTGAGTGAAGGTATGCGGCCCACCACCTGCAGCTATCCTTCCATGGCGGCTGTGCTGATCTGTGATTGGCAGGCGAACATATCACAGCCCATTTCACGGGACCAGGTGTGTGACATTATTCTAAGCTTGGCCTAAATGGCAGGGTTACTGAGAGTCTGAGGGCACCATTAGGTCGCAACCTGCCCAATCCATGGATGCAGGTGAGCAACACCCCAGAAAACATGTGGTGCAGACCTCCAAGGTGCTCCACTTGGGCCTGTGGGTGAATGATCGGGTTTCTGGTTAGGATAGGCCTTGCCTTCCATCTGTCAGTGGTGAAAATACTGACCTCATGCTGTAATACACAGCTATTCCACTTTGGTTAGTTTTGGGAATGGGTTCGAATCCCTACTTGTGTTGACACATAAAGGCACTCTCTGTTAGGGACTCCAGGCAGTCAGTTTGGCCACAGGAGCAAAGATACTCTGTTTTTGGGCTGTCTCACTAAAATTATACTAAAAAAATGAAAGAAGACTTAAGTTTGTATTTGGATATTTAGTGTAATTTTACTTAAAATCTTAAAATGGCGATATCTGGCAAGAAGGAACGGCTGGGATTTTGTTCTCAACTGATTCTAACTACCACTAGGTCCTATTTGAACGCCCAATTGTCCGAATGGTTGGAAAATTTTTTTAATCTAAAGTTTGGTTAAGGAGGGGTGTGCTCTCTCTGAAAAATTAGTTTGTATATAATTTCGTAGTTTCAAAAAGATGTTATAATTTAAATGACTTAACGGAATATGCTTTGGGTTAACTTTGGAGGGAGGGGACGTTGGACTGTAAATCGTAATGGTACTTAAAAAGAGAGGGGTAGGTTTCTGGTAAAATCCGTAAAGGTTATGTGTTATAAGTAAAAAACAGTAGTAAAACGATAAAAATTTATGTTAACTTAAAAAAAAAATTGTCTATAGTTCTTTTCAATAAAGAATACACATATTTAGTGAATATTATCGTTCTACTACTATTTTTAAGCCTTAAAACACACACCTTTACGGATTCTACCAGAAACCTACCCCTCTCTTTTTAAAACTATGTTCTTGCTCGCATTTGCAGAACGTAAAAAATATTTTGAACACCTTGACTTTAGCAATGCATTTGATAATATTTTTGTATGTTTAATGTTTATCGTGAGTTTGAATGAAAAAAACAATATTTTATAAAAACATTTCAAGGCAAATTAAACTAATAAGTTTTCCAGCCAAACAGTTATTTTTCCCTACATTTTTCTATCCTTACTACTTCCTGGTGTTTTTTAGGGAGTGTGGGCACTTTTTCATCTTTATAATTTTGACATATTGAAGAAAATCTGCAGTGTATATTTCCCCCCAGAAAGAAATCGTTTTGATTAATCTTTAAATGCTGAAAGTTATTCTGATTTTCCGTTGTAATGAACTAATGGGATTTATAAGTATAATAAGATCTCGTAAACATATGGAATAAACTTACAGAAAATTATAGTGTTTGTAAAGGACTGATTTTAGGATTTTGAGATTGGTGTACGTTCTTCCCTTATTAAGCTAAGGCCACGATAAAAATTATTTCCCCAAAATAGAATTACTTTAAAAAGTCTTAAATGTTTGGGACAAAGCCCCAAAAGATGAAAAAAAAACCCACATTTTTTGCCTATTTTTGCCCTTATTATGGTATTATTTTCCTACACACACATTTTATCAATCACTCACGCAGTATTTATAAAAATAACAAAAACTGCATTGAAAATAAATCATAAATGTTAAGATTCAAGAATAATATTTCTCGCATCCTATTAAAACAGCTTTCCGCGGATATAGAATGTACAATTATAAGATTAAAACCAGTTTGTTAGCCCCGAGGTGCCGAAGGCACTGTATAAAAAACTGGTTTTAATCTTATGATTGTACATTTTCATATTCTTAGAAAGCTGGATATAATACGATGCTAATACGACATAGTTTTTTTGGAACCCAGTATTAGTGTCGGACTGATTATGACGTAACAAAAAAAATTAGCCAATGAGAGGTTACTATGAATTTTACCATTGGTCAATAATGTCCTCTCATTGGCTAATTTTTTTTGTTACGTCATAATCAGTCCGACACTATTACTGGGTTCGTTTTTTTGTATGGATGAGAACCGGTTCTTATCCACCGGATTCGAATAAATATGAGAAATATAATTTTATAAAGAAAAGGAACATAATATTGTCATTTTTCTATTTTCATTTAGTGTTTCTAAAACTTTTGAGAGTGAAACATTAACATAAAAGATTTAGTTAATTCCTTTACATAATGTTCAAGTTTTCCCTCAATGCTCTTTCTAGTTCTATTTATAGACCCTCATGTATGTGTGTGTGTTTCAGAATCCACGAATTTTGCAATATTATAACATGGAACCCTTCCAAAATTTTATATTTATCAAATATTTCTGATATGCCATCGGCAAGATTTTTAAAGAAAATTAGGCAAGTAAAATTATACTTTCTGTACATTAATATTATTGGTTTAAAAGTTTAAACACTGCTAGTTTGAGCAACTCATAAAGATTTATAAAGTTTTTAAGTGATCAAATAAGAGAATGTTTGAATTTAAGGCAGTTCTTGCTATTAAAGATTTATAAATTGTGTACTATCAAGAACCAAAGCCAAGAAAGTTTAATGATAAATATCACTTATAAAATGAATTAAAATATTACAAGATGTTCTGGTTTCTTTACTCCAACATCACAAAGTCCCTGGACACTTTAGTATACATATATAGTATATAGTTGATACTATTTATAGATAGAGAGACATGTCAGGTTAAATGCCAAACCTTCAAGTCATGTCCACTGCACTCTAACAAAATTGATTCCAAAATATTTTTAACTTTTACATTTTTAAGAGAGAGCGTAAAGTGGCACCCCAAAAATGACGTCATACGATAAAATAACCAATGAGAGGCAAATATAAATTTTATGATTGGTCAATTACAGTTTATACTGGCCTCTCATAGGTCAACTTTATTGTATGACGTCATGTTTTTGGTGCTTCTTTACGCTGTCTCCATTTCAAAGAAAAATAAGAAAATTCCTCAGATGATTTTCTAAATCTTAAATTCTTTCCTTAGAAATTGTAAGTTACCTAATCTTCCAATTATATCATACCAAATGAAGGAAGGGAGAGGACATTGGGCTGTAAATCATACTAGTAGTCACAAATTCATAAACACGTTCTCTCATCGTTGGCTTAAAAAACTATTGATACTTTCATTAAATTTTGATTGGTTGGTTCAATCTAACAGTTTAATATCTTTTCGATCAATAATTCTATATCACAGAAGGGTTGATTTTATGAATCAATAAGGAATGTAGTAATCAATTTATTGTCCATTGTCTTATCCCCTTATTCAAAACTAATTGGTAAGGTATTTTAGGTATTTTTTCATCAAGAATATAGTATTTGGAATAAGAATATTTTATTTATAAATATTTTTATATTAGGGGTGCATTTCTTGAGTTCTCAGTGTAATAAATATCAAAATTTTATTTGTTGCTTTAAATTCTAATTTTGGGGCTAACAAAAATGGTATTAAATCTATGATTTTTATTTTAATATTCGTGGAAAATTGTCTGTAATTCAAGCTATTCATGATTTTTAGTGTGACTGAGAACGGGTTTCGATGCCATACTGGAAAATACAAATTATAAAACTAATTTTATTAAAGAATTGGACTGAAAATATCTTTACTTATCAAAACAGATTTTTGACGAAAAGAAAATATTTTTCTTGTTTTCATTTGACACCGCTACCAAAGAAAATTTCCTTCAGAATTAAATAAATGTTAAAAAGTTCAGTAGGTACTTTTTAACATTTTCAGAGGTGTTAACAGATATTTTGCATGCAATTAGGGGGGGGGGGGGTGAAAGAGAGGATGTGGCTGCTTATGTCAAGCAGGAAATGATTTTTTTTGAAATTGAAATTTTGTTTAACATCTCCAAATATAGAACCAATATACTAAAATAGGTAAAAAGAAACACTCAAAGATAAACTAACTTGCATTAAAAGTTGCCTATCTATTCTTTTGATGCTTATTATTTAAAATAAAATTTGTGAGCGTCATCATTCTTTAAATTCTATTCATCAAGATTTAAAGGTATTTTTAGACCTTTTGTTCAAAATTTTGTCTCATGATTCAGCATTTTTCATTGTTCTAATTGGCAATAATAAAATATTTAATATCTAAAACGACGTTAAATAATTTAAACTATAGTACGTAAATCAGTAATATATAAAGTATTACAAGAAAAGAGCAAGATTATTATAGATTGAAATAGATTTAAGGATTTTTGGGAAAAAAAACTTTTCCCGTTTATACATTTTTGGGAGTGTTGACACCCAATATAAACTCCCCCTTAGCAACCCTGAAACTATTTTAAACCAAACAAGAATATTAACATTCTAAAAAAAGATTATACAACAGACTTCCCTGCATCTAATTCTAACAAAACAAGGATGACATCATCAAATTATGCAAAGGTCAGACTATCGAACGGACGAACATCAATCACAAGGTTTGAGAAAATTGTCTAGAAATTGATATACATCCTAATTGATGAGAAAAAAAATCACCCCTATAGATTAAAAGCATTGGTTTAAAAGTTTGTTTACTCGTAGGGTGGAACCAACCAACCAATCACAATACAATACATGTACCCATAGTTTATTAGCCAACAATTCAGATAACGTGGTTATCAAAGTTCAAGTGTAATTTAATGCAGGGCATAACAACCTTGGGAACTTCTGTGGCATTTTGATTGTCTGGTTTATTTTGTTGAGTGTCTGAACGTTTCAACTACTAATTATAATTCACAGAAGGGGTAATTTTGTGAATCATCATTTGGGATGTACATTAATTTATCGGCTATTGTCTCGCTTCTCTATAAACCCTAACCACCCAAAAAAGATAGTGAAAACTACTTACACCAGCTCGTGCCAGTCCTGCCGAGGAACTCGCTGGTCTCCGAGTTCCACAGGAACTGTTTGAACCCCTCCCATCCTGACTTCTCCTCCGGCTTCTGGGCAAACTTGTACTCCTGCACCTCGGGCTTCTTGTCCTGGCCGGACATGATCAATGTTAACAATTATGTGGCTACAGTCGTAGAAGTAGTAGAAAGGAGAATGGTAAAGCTATTATAGAAATAGGAAGGTTTCAGATAAAAAGAGAGGAGGGATGATTGGGTTGGTTATCTGACTCTGCTAGTTGTATCTGGTGGTGCGTGTATGTAGTCTGCCACTGGCGCTCTGACTTGTCCTGCTTTGCTCGTCCTTATTCTTGTTACCAGCCACTATTTCATATTATCATTTATCTTAAAAATTAGGGAATTTCATTGCATTTTTTGTAAAGATTTTTTTACATTCTTAATTGATGTTGAACCAACCCCATTTTTACAAAACTGAGTGGTCTTGTGGAATAATTCTATCTCTACTAAAACTACAAGAAATATATTCAGAAATGGTTATTAACATTTTAGTTTAAGATTTAAAAATGATAAAAAAAAAGTTAAATTATGTTTGGTAATGAACAAACGTTTTTAATTTAAACAAAAATTGTAAAAAAAAATATTTTAAAAAATGGTTGTCTAAAAATAGGAAATTTATCTGAACGTAAATGAAATATAATCTATTGACAAGTTACGTAAGACTCTATTTCCACATATCATCTTAAATGAAATAGGGAATATATTTAATATATTATATCTTTAATACAAATAAAATCAATATATTGGCATGCTTTACTATAAAATTATATATGTTTAAAATTATTACAAATATTAAGAATCTACTTTTAACTAATGTTGAAAAGTATTGCAGCGCGATGGATTCAGAAACGACCGCAGAGAATCATCTACACACTTATAATATAATAATATACATATACACTGTTTCACTATTTGTACTTAGTAACATTTAAACTACACTATTCTAAATACGGGATCAAATAATCTATTATAGTGGGTGTCATTTATCACTACATTAAGAACCCAGAAAAAGTATATTTTTGGCGATTTTTTGGGATGTAATTAAAGCGTTTGACACTGTCGTTCGTGTTTCACATTGATCATATTTCCTTTCCGTCACCCCCCGCCATTTGTGTGTGTATCCTTCGTGCTGATGTCGGGTGCACTGCTCACGGCTGTACACTGCCTCCTTGTCCACCAACCATATTGATTTTCCTACACAGCCAGATTGGTCATGCAACCTTCCCTCCTCCCCTCCCTACCATTCAATTCGTCCCCCCATACTCCCCCCCCCCACTTCCTATTTGTGTTGTCTCCGCTCCTGCTTATTATTCCCCCTTTGATACCACTTCAACCTATCTCCTTGGCCTCTGAGAGCAGGCCTTAAAAATGTGAATTTTTACTTTTTTCCTAGAATATGTTATTTCTAAATTTTTGTGTAATTAAATAGAACTAAATTCTTGTTCAATTAAACAAATAATATCTTATTCAAAAAGTTTTATATATATTCTTCAATAAATTTTTATTATGAAAATTTTTTTTTGCAAAATCAATTGAAAATGATAACTTAAGCTTTTTACAAAAGTAAAATAAGTCCAAAACATTTTTAAATAAAATTGCAGTAAATTACATAAATATCAAATAGTAAAAACATTACTTTTAAGGATCCAGCTTTGGAAGAAATCCTCGAATTGGCCGGTTTCGCTAGGAGGGCACTATTCTGTTATATATACATAGAATATATATTAATATTTATCCACACTCCTCCTTAACCAAACTTTAGATTTAATAAATATCCCATACATTCGGACCATTGAGCTTTCAAATAGAACCAAGTGGAAGTTAGAATCAGTTGAGAACAAAATCCTACCCTAGTTGTTTAATCTGAAATCATAGGTTTATAATTGCATAATACATGGAAAATCGCTATTAGAATTTGCCCATAGTAATCAGGTTAAGAGTATTAAAAACGGAAAATCTTAAGAGTGGCTGACATTAAAAAAAAAATGTTTAATAGAAAAGTCTTTAGTTTTCTTGCTCGAATAAAATGTGTAAGATAAAAAGTGAAAAATACTTTTGGTTTTTGATATAAAAATAGTGAACTTTGGATGTTGTAATTACCTTATTTTTGTCTGAACTTCTTACTAGAGAAAATAGGGAAATGTCTTATCAAGTCTCCTAATTTTTACATAGGGTCAAGAAATGTCACCATAGATTCATTAATCAAATTTGTTTAAGTGTTTCCTCAAAACTGTACTAGAATTTTTATTGAAATGAAATGCTTTATATGTTATCTAAAAAAGAAATTCTAAATGCAATTTAACTCTAGAGTTTTCCCAAAATTAAAAAAAAAATATTTAAAAATATATTTGACTATTTTCTGAGTCTTTTTTTAAAGACATTGTACAAACAACCATACTGTCTCAAAATCGAAAATGGGATGGGAGGCATAAACTAAAAACAAGGATAACATGTTCCTTAAAAGTAAAGCTTAACAAAACAGGCGGATAATCGAATCTGGACAAACATTATTTATAAAAATTTCTCATAAAAATTAAATACAAAATATGTTTTATGCACCAATGTTTTTTTGAATGAGTTAAAGAGAAAATTATTATTATAGGGTGCCTAACAGCCATAGGAATAAACATTGCAAATTCCTGTTATTAAATCATCTATGTACATAATCTAAACATTTATATTCCTAATATCTAAAGCATCTAAGTTTAATATGTACAAATTGAATTATTAGTAAAGTTTATAAATTGTTAGGTACATTTTTAAAATTTGTACCTACATTTAAAAAATATGTAATGTTTCAGGAATCGCATGTTTAAATCAAGAGGACAATTCCAACATATTAAGATTAACAATCGAAAAAAAGCTATACATTACGGACAGCTCTACCCTAATTAAAGAAATGCTTCACTTTATGGATTGAAATGTGTTTACATATTTATTATTTTATTTATAGTCTTGAAAACTATCTTCTAGTATGTTTAAAGTTTCATACAGAAAGGGGAAAGAAAGAACATTATAACTCCCCCAACCCCTCTTTTTACCCCTCCTCATTTATTACTAATGAAAGGTATTTCTTTAATACAATTAATAATTACTAATTCAAATTATGGACCTGTGGATTCGCCAAAGCATCTAGGGGAGGCCTAATACTAATAAGTCCTAAACCCAATTCCACGCAAAAAGTTAAATTTGATAATAAAAAAGGTCAAAAACCACTAAATTATGCTTCTCTAATATGGAAAGCTCATTCGCCTCAGCTGTTAACAGAAAAAAAGCTAAGTCTAACATACATGATGATCAATTTTTATAAAAAATGTAGCACAGCCACTCTATAGCTATGGTCGTTTTGATTGTTTGTCAGTCTGTATTATAGAGTGAGAAAAAATAGATTTTCTCATCAGCTATCAAAGATAGAACCCTTCATTCATATAATATTAAGTTCAGACTTGTTTTTGCTATTCAAACATTTGTTGCCTTGTAAAAACACTTTACACTGAGTCTGTTAGTTGACCGTTGGCGTTCAGTTAGTTATAGATATTCAAGGCAATAAGACATGTGCACATTGACAAAATGAACTAGAAACAAACAAAGAAATTAACAACAAACAGCATTAAAGTTAATCATTAAATTTATCCAGGGGTATGAAACTCAAAATAGGTTTCTTCTTAATAATAAAATACTAATTAAGATGAAAGTTATTTTTGTTTTATACTTCTAAATTGCTACTTTTTTTGGAGTGTATGTGATATACAAATGAGGAGGATAGTTATGAATAGTTAATAAATCCAATTAAAATAATGATCATTTCCTTATTATTCAACTAAATTGAAGTTTTATAATAAGTATCTGTATCGTATCTTCATAATTGGTAGACTAATTATCAAACATGAAAGAAACAAAACTATTTGCAGATGGATTGCCAAGCTTCTGTATAAAACCTTAATAAAATTTTTGTTTGTTTTCTTCTTTTATCTATGAATACATATTGTTTTTTTTTTGTGTCTATGTAATGTTTAGTATTAAAAAATATAATATTGAAGATTTTATTTATGAATACAGTATTTTCAAAATTACGTTTACATCTCTTTATCCTTACTTTCGAAGGGGGGGATTTAAAAAGGGGGTAATGCCTACGAAGGGGGGGTTAATTTAAAAAGGGGGTTGCCTAGGCCTACAAAGGGGGGGGGGGCGGTAATAGGAGGGGGATAAGGAAGGGGGAAGGAGGCTTCTAAAATGAAGGGGTTAGGAGGGGTCTTTCTTATAAGGAGGGTTCGAAAATGGAGGGGGGACTTTGGATAGTATTTCAAAAAAGGAGGTAGAAATTGGGTGGGGACTCCAGAATGGGAGGTAAAGTAGAAAAGATTGGGAGAGGGTTAAACAGGGCTGCATATATTTGTTTCATTTTTGTACAAAAATAATTTAAAAGATTATATTGACAAAAACTTCTTAAAGTGCAATGATTTTAAAAACATTTTTATGTTAAGTATATTTACCCTGAAATATAGGGGTCAACTTGTTTTAGGGGATATGCCATTACTATTGTCAAAATTTGGCATAAAGAAAGTAAACATAAATTTGAGAACACTATGTTTATAATGAAATGCAATGATATTCCCTTTAATAGAAGACATTGGGGAACCTTGGCACCATGCTGATACTCTGAATAAAGCGTCTTATACTACATCGGGGTAATATTATAAAATATGAGTAGTAAATTTCTGAAACTTGATGACTATATTCATTTTAAAAGATTATTGTTAAAGTATTGTACTAAATTTATAAATTCCAATGAGTAGGGTAGCTGTTCCTTCTTCCAAGATATTGCCATTTTAAGATTTCAGATCAAATTACACTAAATATAAATCACTCTCTTCTCTCAATTTTTATTTGTAATGTCTAAAAATGTGAATCACACAACTTTGCTAATAACCTAATATCAAAGTCCCTCTAAAGAGTTTATGACGCTTATAAGATATTTTTTAATCTGAAGTTTGGTTAAGGAGGGGTGTGTATCATTATATACATCGCGGGGCTTAGACACAAGCATGGCATGCTATACTACTTTTAAGGCTTTCTAATTTTTATACAATATTAAGTTATTTATCACCATCAAGATTTAAAATAAATTGCTTTGAGTATTCAGATATATCTGTTTAAATACATGGCAAAATTTTAAGAAAAAATATTTGTAAGGAATAAGATTTTGACAGCTTTAGTAGTAGTCAGCTTGTATTACGTGAAAGGGAAAATAAAAGAAGAGTAAGAGTGGGGGGGGGGGAGTTGGCAAATAAAAGGTCAGAAATTTGTCCTGGGGGTGGGGGGGTTGAGCCAGGGTGGAGCGGGGTAGGGGAATACGCTGTGGGGGGAATAACTGTCAACAGGGAAGATTGGGGAAATGGTTAACTTGGTGGGAATATTCCTATACGATGACATAATTCTTTTTCAATTATTGTATGTAAAAAAAAATTTTAAACATTTAGGCAAATAAAAATTGTAAATTATATTTTAAAAATCCAGTTTTGGTTATTTTTATGAGCTGTCATCTTTTTTTTAGTGTAGCATTGCATGGATCAGTTTCCTGTGAAAGGAACTTTTGATGGAAATAAAATTACATGGCCAGCACAAGAAGAGAGTCGAATAACTGACAATCAATATGACGTCACACAAGAGCATGGCCTTGGTGTGGTGTACCATAAACTATTAAAATGGTGGAGCTTGAAATGTTACTATTGTTTTCTCATTCCTTTTATAAAGTATTGAAGTTTGGTCTGTACGTTAAGATCTCAAAAACCACTGAATGATTTTTTTTAGATATAAATCTAAGGAAAGCTTACCAAATAGGACTCAGGATATGGTTTTTAGGCCACTTTTCCAAACAATTACAATTTTCTAATAAAGAGCCCTTGGGAGTTGTTAAGGCAGCATACATTTTTAGCTTTTCCAACCCTCCAAGGGAGATGGGAGTTGCCCTTCCCTGCTGGACTATTATAAGTATAACACTTAGTTAGCCTAAACTTAAATTAAGCTTCGAAAAAAGGTTTTTCTTAATAAGTTTGATTGTTGTTTATCAGGGAAACTATTTTTTTATTGGATCTATTGAAAGTTGTAAGAATACTTTAGTTCCAAATAAACCAAGGATATGTACTTTTTTTCTTATGAGACAGGTAGAAAAAAAAGTCTGGCCTTATGATCCTGGTTCTGTTTAGTTTACAAACTAAAGCCACTGGTTCTCTCTCTCTGTTTCTCCCTCTCTCTCTCTCTCTGCCTTATTTAATTCTAACTTTCTTTATTCTTAGGGATGGAAACCGCCGATTTCTAGAACTGTGTTTGCGGATTTTGTGTGTGTAAAATATACTTAGATACGACCGCAGATTTTCTAAAGTAATGCACTATTTTCTGCCTCAATGCAGCAATTGTTTTGCGGATTGGCAGCAGACTGTCTGAAAATCGGGATAATGTTGGACAGTAAGTAAATTATACTTCAACAAAGTTTGAAAACAGCGGTGTCTAAAAACATATAATTATAATGTAGAGAAGGGAGAGTTGTGTTTATTGTAATTGGGGTTGTACATAAATTTATCTCCGTTGTACATGCGGCGGCAATTAGTACGACTGCGGCTGCTGAGCTTTTCTTTATATTCTTAAAATAGAATTTAGAAGCTAGGGAAAGGAGATTAACATCGGCTTCGTGGAGACTAGAGCTATAATAATCAGGGATGGAGGGAGCAATGGGCAGTCCCCAAAGTTGTATTATAACAACTTTGGGGACTTTTATTGAATTTTGATCGGTTGGTTCATTAAGTTCAAACTTTTTAACTACCAATTGTAATTTGCAGATGTGTTAATTTTGTGTATCAACATTAGAGATGTTATCGACCAATGTCTTATCCCTTGAAATCCCTGACAATAATACACAAAATGGTTGAAAAGTACATTGAGAAAGGAATCATAAAATAGAGAATATTATTAGAATATGGTTAGGGAAATCAATTCAAGTGTATAAGAATTGTTGAAAAGCATTTCTTTCTCCCATGAAATATATTGATAAATTTTTATTATATGAAGAAGTAAGGTTTTTTTGTATGTGCCCGTTTAGATCTCACAAACCACTGAACCGTTTGAGATCCTATATATTTTAGGGAATCTTTACATGAGTCCCTGTACAAATATTTTGGCTTTAAACCCATTTGAATACAGGTCTTCTAGATGCTAGGGGCAAAGACACTAGTACTTGTAATAGTTTTGGAGTGGATTCTCTTAAGTTAGAGTTTAGTAATTTCAAACATTAGAATAACTTATAAATCAAATCTACTACATCAAAAAGAGGACATACGGAGAAAGTGTGTTATAGAGAAGATGTGCTATAAGATTATGAATAGACGGATACTTGAAATTATAGAGCAGTTTTGCTACTAAATAATAAAATTTCAAAACATTTGATAGTATATTTTATATATTTTTCGCTGCAGAAATGTTATTCGTAGCGAAGATACTCCATAATTTGTCAGTTAGTAAGTTGGAGTAATATAGGATACGTGATTTTCTCGGCTCCTATAATGTTACGTGTCTTTCAAAATATCTTAATTTTTTTAATGCTTCGCTACTTATGAATGTTGTCACCCGATCCTTAATACTGTGTCCATACAAATGGATATATTAATCCTTGAGTCTTACACCAGATTTTAATGTTCTTTAATAAAGTGAATCTTGAAATGGGCTTCAATAACGATTCCCTCCTTCCACTCTCTTTACCTCACCCCGTCAACAGGATGAACGACCTGGCCAATAATCAAGTTCAGTGAAATAAATTGACTAACATTTTTCCCCTATTTTAATATCCACGTATATTCTACATCCATTTCCATACAGTCTCTATGGTTTCAATCAAAACATAAAAAAATTATGCAAAGAGAATTGATTTTGTTCTTATTACAACAAACAAATATTTTCATATCACACACATTCAAAAACATCTATAAAAAAAGTGGTTTTAGCTGGTTTAATTTTGATTTTTTTTTATGTTTAAGTTTTCAGAGCATTTACAAGGATTTATTTTAAAATAATACTTTAATAAGTTCTACTTTAAAATGTTTGTATTAAGGTTCCAAGAATTTAGATTATATAAAAAAAACATTAATAAAACCTAATAATTGTTTTTCGTTTTTATCAATTTATTCATCTCTACCATAGCATAAAACGTAAAATCAACTTATCCGAAATAAACTTTTTGGTCACGATTGTTGAGTTGCTACGTTTCCCAAATTATAACTATCTGTTATAGGAATCCTTGTTAAAGCTTTAAAATAAATAGAAAGTTTCTAATATGTCTAATTTATTTTTAACGTTGGACAAATTCCTTTTTGGCTTTATACAAAAACTGACTAACTAAGTAAACGTTTTTGAGTAGATACTGTACAATAAAAAAAAAACACATTTTTAAAAAACATTTATTGTAAAAACTTTATAAACGTAAAAGAAAAGAAATTAATATCAAATCTTAAAATAAATCTCACATAAAAATTGAAATAAATATTACAATGTGTTCTATTCTTAGACTACCTTCATTAAATATTTATATTCCTGACATTTTAATCTATGTAGCTCAGTATTTGATTACTAGCGGCAAAGCCCCTAGAAACCTTTAGAGATCCCGGTTGTTGGGGGGGGGGGGGGAGGGGGTGGCAGGAATTTGACCACCCACCAATCTTTAAATTGTAGTTTAAAAGTAGTACTCTCTCATAAAATAGCTATAAACCTTTCCAGGACCTATGAGAGGCTACACTGTAAATAAGAACAATGTCGGTTCAGCGTTTAGCGAGATTCTTAGTTTCGGTAAAGACAGACAGAAATCCTGTTACTATAAATAAGGATAAATATATTTCATCCAGCATAGAACCCTCATTAGTCTAATCTATTTTAGCTAGATTTGGATGCAACTGTTTACAAATATTTTTAACCACTTTGTTATATTGTAAAAGGAGTATATCATTCTGGAGTAAATGATAGGGCGATAACTCATCATTTTTTCCGAAGAGAAAATACAACATAGCTGCTTGTTCTTTAATTTACAGAAGTAATTGAAATTATGAATACTTTGGTTATTGAATGTATCCCTTCTTTAAGGGAAGCTTCACAAAGATTTTAAAAAATCAACTGAAAGGTATCTTTATTTGGTTAGACGGACCTTAAACATATAGCATCTGAGATAATAAACTGTTTACATAGAAACAATATTCAATTTAAAAATACGTTTCATTGAAAAAAAAAAAAACATTTTAAGCACCATCAAACTTGAAACTTCAGATCCAGTCCTAAAAAAGTGTATTAAATGTTTTATTAAAGTCAAACTTACAAAATATGATTAATAAATACATTCGTAAATAAAGTTCTTTAAAATTTCACAAACAAACACATACACTTAGAGTAACAGTTCTTTTATTTTCTTCGTGACAAATCGTCCAAGGAATTAACAAATTAGAAAAGACAATTCGCTACAGAAGTACACATTTTAATGAAAAGAAGTGCATATTTTAAACCGTTTGTGTATAGATCTTGTATAGAGCTGCACAGAAAATAACACAATTTTCGAAGAAGTGTTGCAGTTGACGAGGGAAGGTTTTAGGATATTCATATAAGCAACGATTTTTTTGCATGATATGTTAATGAATTTTACCTCTTTTCTAAAAGGTTAAGTATGAAAACAGTCAAATATCTTGACTTTACGCTTCCGAAACCACCTAAAATTAAAGAAATATTAAAAGCTATGTCTTATTTATACCTATCTATTTTTGTAAAAAAAAATATTTCCAATATCTTTGATATAAATCAAGTAGTTTTTGACCGTTAAAATCTTGTGATATATCCAATTGAGTTTTCCATTTCTGTGGATTTTCTTACTGGTCCTGGGATGGTTTCAGGCTGTTTTACCTTTAGGTCTAAGTTTTGGTATGGTTCGAGGCTATTTCAATACCCCTTCCTTCTGCTAAAAGGGCAGCTGCTAATAAGTATAAATAGGACGCATAGCATGGTAAAAGTATTTGATTCATTGATTTAATAAAACTTAATCCCTTGATAAAGTTTCTTATCTCTATGTATAGTAGCGTAGCTACAACATAAGTAGGTTTGTCCATATTGGAACCGTATAATTTAACACTTCAGCCGGACATTTAATGATTCCCGTAAAAGTTAGGTACTATTTATAAGTGTAGCAACCTTACAAATATTATCGTATGTCCATTATAGTGTGTTGCTTCTTTAGCTTTTTATATGATATTTTATATGATATAATTATCCTATTCCATCAAATTCCTATAAAGATTAGGTACACTGCACTGTTTTAAGAGAAGCATCTCTGTAATAAGCCTTAAAATGTTAAAATGTTAGTATATCTATATAAAATAACCTGTATTTGACTAATTTTAAGGGATATACAAATGTTTATTTTTGACTTTTAAATAATGTTGAATATTAAAAAAATTGCTTTTCAATATTTCTTAATGTTCGTTTGTTATCTTTTACGTTTCGCTTTATGAATGTTGTCATGTTTGTTTTATATATTTGTAAAGGTGTGTATAAAATCTAGAATGTGTTAATGATTAATTGATAAAGTTGATTAACTATTTCCTGTGCTGTGGTCTGTTTATGACTTTACTAATTGTATCAATATGCTAATATCAACTCTCACAAATGTATATTTATATATATATTTATCTATATACAATAGATATAATATATATAGATGGTCAAACTCGCCCCATAATTAAACAAACTTGAAAAAGATATTTAGCTAACAAACACCTTTGTTTACTTTTTTGTTATGGAAGATCAATTCAAGTAATACAAGGGAAGAAATTTTTCCTTCGATTCCCCCACCGCTTATTAGTAGCGAAGCTACTCTATAATTCGAAAAGTCCGTCCGTCTGTCCGTCTGAGACAAATAGGGGGAAACGTGATTTTCTCGGCTCCTATAAAAGATAGACAGCTGAAATTTTTAGTGAAGATTCTTATAACATATGCCCATCTAATTTATACATTGTTTTGTCCATACGTCTGTTATTTGGGGTGCTAGATCAATTCCTACATTTTCATGTTTTTCTGATTTTCTCAATTCCTTTTTAAGTAAATGGACTGAAATTTTCAGGGATTGCTTAAATTTACATTTTACATATTTTCCTTAAGTTTTATTACAATTTTTATATTAATAGGGGTGCTAGATCGATTCCTAGATTTTTAGGTTTTCTATTGTTTTCTCAATTCCCATTCAGGATTTGCGGCTGAAATTATCAGGGATTGAATATGCTCATATTATACATATTTCCATCAAGTTTCATTAAGATTTGTTTATAAATTGTGGTGCTAGATCGATTCCTAGATTTTTAATTTTTCGTGATTTAAAGGTTGCATGATTTTGAAGTTTTCGTCATTTTCCTATTTCATCAAATATATAGGATGACACTGGTATATTGTAAATATATTCATAATATACATTCATAGTTTCTGAGCTTCGCTATTTATGGATGCTGTCATCCTTGTTTTTAAAAAAAAGATTAGATTCATTTTTTGTATACAAATATTGTCTGCAGTAAACCCTGTTTGATATGAGTGCATAAGCATAAAACTGGATTAAATATCAGGGATAAGCCAATGGCCGATAAATTGATGTTCATCCCCAATGATGATACACAAAATTACCTTTTCTGTAAATTACAATTAGGGGTTAAAACGTTTGAACACTTAACTTTATTAATCAACCAATGCAAGTTCAATAGAGTCCCCAAAGTTAATGAGCCAACGTATAAGAAAACGTTTTTTTTTAAATTTGAGTAACAGTGTACTTTACAGCCTAATGTCCACTCCCTTCCTGAATAAATATATTATGTACTTACACAAAAGATATTTAAAATCTGCATTATGTATCTAAATATTAAATTTACATAAACACTCTAAAATATGAAATGCCTTATTTAAGTATGCATTTTTTCTAATCCATTTTTTGACAAACCCTTAATTCTTAAAAAATCAAGAGAATTTGATATTAGAGGTTATTTTAAAGTACAATAAAATCGTGCTTTAAAGAAATTTAATAATAGAAACCAATCTTTAGGTCGACTAAACAGGGTGCGGCACATAAATCCGGACTTTTTTTAAACGGCCATAGCGCCAAGACTACTTGACCGATCAGGACGTTTGACCCCACTATGAAAAGCTTAGGTAATGAGCTTTTTACCCATAAAAAGCTTTGGACGATGTAGGACGTGTACTCCGAGCTGACCGCGCATATGTTCAACTAAGCAAATTCGAAGTGCGCAGGTTGCTCATGAAACTTGCTAAAGGTACTGTTAGATACATAAGTTAGGTACTAGAAATTACTGGAGTTCTCTATTCAAGTTGACTTGCGTGTGTACTCCGGCAAATTGACACGTGGCATATTGTGAGATGTCTAAAACGCCAAAAATCTTGAAAATTTCACGATTCTCGTCTACAGGGGCCCATTAGGAACCTTGAATCTTGTTTTAGACTATGGGTTGCGCTCACAACCCTAGCTAAATCTTCATGCCATTTCCAAAAAGGTATAAAACGTCGTTCTAGCTCAAATGTGGCCAAAATAAGAGCCGCCGTGTCGAAGGGTAGCTTGAAAGATAAGAATTTGTATCCTGCGGTTACTCACGTCCCTAAGGAAATGTCGCCTCCCAGCAGCCCAGATCTTAATCCATAGACTATTTGGCCCAGAGCTACTTTGAAGCATGCACCAATAGACGTGCCTATACCATCAAGACCTTCCTCATTGCCACTATCAAGGAGTACTTCGCCAGTTTGTACAGGGACATGGTGACCAGGGCCTGCGGGCGGTTCAGGGGGCGGGTAGGGGCGGTAATTGAGGCTGTCGGCGATTTTATTGAATAATCGAATAGTCATATACATATTTTGCCTCTCAGTTTTTAAAATTCTATAAAATCTTTAAAATTGACGATTTTATGTTCAGTTGTTTACAAAATAGAAAAAGTCCGGATTTATGTGCCGCACCCTGTACATACATTAGGTATATATTTTAAGTAAGAAAAGTTTTACACACAGACAGACAGAGCATGGGATCCTAAGCCTTATAAAACTACCAGACGGACAGTAGTCTACCTGGCGTACTGGTGAAGAGGTAAGAATATCTTTTAAATCTAAAACACTGGTTTTTGTACTCTTACATGAACCAATCATAAGGTCTCCTTATTCTTATAATAAATTAATAGGATGGCTGTTTATCTGTCTGTCTGTCTGTTTGAACTGAACCGATATGGTTCTCCTTTACTGGGTAGCTTCTTCCCCCAAAAAAAATTTTCAGTTTTTTTTTTTAAATCTAAATTAAAAAAAAAATTGGGTTAATGAATTCAACTCCCCTCTCCTCAAGCGCCCCTAGAGGCCTCTGGGGGGCGTAGCCGCTAGTTCATACATACAGTAGATATATTTAAAGTTTGAAAAGTTTTCAAAAAGATAAATTACAGGATAATGCAGATATACTACTTTCATTCCAATTTATTGTTTGTTCTTCTCTTAACTGTGAAATATAACATTTCTTTCTGCAAGATAATTTTAAAATATTTCTTTTAATTTAGAGCATATTTTTACATTACTTTACATTGTAAAAAAAATGGTTCTAATATTATAATTTATATTTTTTTATATTCGTTGAAAATTGTCTTAATATGATGCAATACATGATTTTTCAGTATAGCTGAGAACCGGTTCTAATCCAGAGGGTATCAATGTAAAGTTTTTTTTTGTCTGTAGCTTAAGATTTATATAACTGATGAACCGATTGAGCTTTCCTTTTTGGGGATAGTTATAGGCTAATTTGTTTTTTAGATTAAAGTCTTAGGATGGTTTAAAGACCTTCTAATCCCTTCGAATACAAAGCCCCTAGATGCTAGGGATGCAATCACTAGTTGTGATATAAAGTATTAAGGTCATTTGTCTATCCGTTATGATAATGACTGAATCAAAAAGTGATCCATTTATAAATTTTCAAAAAAGGTCCTTGGCTGGTTTTAGGCCATTGTATAAAAAAATCAAGGCCTTGCAATATTTTGTTTTTCTGTTCACTCCTTCCCAGAAAAAAAGATCCCCTAGATGATGGGGCGTTCGCATTCAGAAAAAGCATAATTTTTTATTTCTTAATTAATTTAGTTTGTTTCTATTGTAACAAACAAAGATTGTGTGACAACTTTACCAATCAAAAGGCATCAACCCATACTACCCTCCCTCCCCCACCCCCCTGCTGTCAAGTTATAATGATAACCTCATAAAGTTGATGCAAGAATATCCTATAGGATTATTATTCACCTTATACCTTTGTTCCTGTTCATCAGGGACGTAGGGGAGGGGACATTGGACTGTAAATTTAACTGATACCCAAGGTTTTATAATCATCTTATCTTTTTTTGTCGAAAAACTTTGGCGTTCTTTTGATTGGTTGGTTCCACTAGTGTCCTAACCTTTTAACCAATAATTGGTAATTTTGTTCATTAACATTGGGTATGTATATAAATTTATGATTCATTGTCTTATCCCTTAGAATCCCTGTAGTCCATTCTCTCCACCGTGGCCTTCAATGAATTTCTGTTTTGCAAAGTTTGTACCAAAGTATTGGCTTCTTTGCAAACTTAGTGCACACAGCAGGGGGAGCTTGCAAAGGGGGCGAGGGATGGACTTATACAAAGGGGAAATATCAAATTAAGGGAAAAGATCAGCTATAAAAGGGATATTATAAGGGAAAGGGCTGAATGGGGAAAACATGCAATAAGGGCGGTACACAGGGGGGGAAATTTTATTAGAACAGAAGAGGTTAAGCGGTAGGAGGGGATAATAACAGGGAAGAAGGTGATCATAGACACCCAGGGTTCAGAGATTGTATGCAAGTTATAACAGTACAAGGATAAATAATAATTCTACTTAAAGTTTGATTAATATTTGGATTTGAGCTATTTGCAATAAGCAAGAGCAGAAAGCAATTTGCCAGCAGACGAAAAAGGTCCCCAATACTGGATCCAAGTGGTTATCTAGTTTATGTATATATAAATTTATTGTACTGTACAAAATGGGACCCTGAATATACCTTTCATCCAGAAAGGTAGATATTATCCAGATTACAAGTAATATTATTTCTTCATGGCAAAAGTGGAAAGTGCTTCCTCCTATCCGGGATCTAAAGGGATAAGACAATGCCCGATAAATTATTATACATCCCCAATGATGATACACAAAATTAACCATTCTGCAGATCACATTTAGTGGTAAAACGTTTTAACACTCAACTTTATGAACCAACTTATCAAAATTCATTACAAGTCCCCATGCAAAGTTGTTAGCCAAAACGCTATTTTAAAACTTTTGAGACTAGTGTAATAAACAACCCAATGTACCCTACTTCCCTGTCCTCCTATCCTATCTTCTGGAAAAAGTGATTAAAGAATGCAATCCACTTCTTCGATCCCATCAAACATGGACAAGCCACTTGAATCAAATAGGAAAAAATGCAATGATGTTTTATATTTTACTGGATTTTCTTTTCTTTTAAAAATTAACAAGATATGTAAATATATCTTTCAGTAAAGAAACTCATATAAAATTTGAAGAAAAAAATTTAAAAATAGTCAGATAATATTAATTACATTAAATAGCATCTTAACAAGATACTTTAAACATCTGTAACAACCAAGAAAATATTCTTTTCAATAAATAAAGTTTTCTTAATGACAGGCATTTGATTTCAAAGAAAATTTTCTTTGATGATGGTCAGAAATCCTAATAAAAACAGCTTTCTGTATTAAAATAATTTTTGTATTTTACATTTATAAATATTTATGTAATGTTGAAATAATTGAGTAGTTGCATTACTAAAAAAAAACTATGCTTAAAACTATTAAATACAAAAAGTATTTATTGTTTAATTATTTATAATATTTATGGCAAAATTAAAATATGACAGGGATATTGACACAATTAACTCAAAATTAATAGTTTTGGATATTTGTTTCTGAATAATTAATAAGACCAACATCCAAGAAACACTTTAATTATTTTTTTTAGTAGCGCAACACTAACAAAGCCTCTAATTTGAAAGCAACAGAAATTCATTCCCATTTATTGAAAAATTGTTCCTGTAGTCATCTGTATCTCTGACACCACTTAGCTTATAGGTTATTATCAATGTTTACCTGGCTGGAGTTATCCTGCAGGCTGGATCTGTATCCAAGACACCACTTAGCTTACAGGTTATTAACAATGTTTACCTGGCTGGAGTTATCCTGCAGGCTGGATCTGTATCCAAGACACCACTTAGCTTACAGGTTATTAACAATGTTTACCTGGCTAGAGTTATCCTGCTGGCAGGATCAGTATCCCTGACACCACTTAGCTTACAGATTATTAACAACAATGTTTACCTGGCTGGAGTTAACCTGCTGGCAGGATCTGTATCTCTGACACCACTTATCTTACAGATTATTAACAATGTTTACCTAGCTGGAGTTATCCTACTGGTAGAATCAGTATCCCTGACACCACTTAGCTTACAGGTTATTAACAATGTTTACCTGGCTGGAGTTATCCTGCTTGCAGGATCAGCATCCATGACACCACTTAGCTTACAGGTAATCAGCATAACAACAACACTATAATAATTACATCAAAGTTGATAATGAGACAATTAAAGTATCTACTCTAAATAGTATATTCTTTGTTATCATTATTGAAAAATTTATAGCTAAAAATACTTACCCAGTAAACAAAAAGCAGCAGGCACTGTACATCAAAATAACAGGTAAAATCATATTCTCTTTTCATCAAAACTTCTTAAATGCCTTTAAATTAATAAATATTTTTGTAGTTCTAGAAAGTTAAATATGCAATATGAAAAGAATTAAATTGCTGGTTTAATTGAAAATAAATGTACAATGCACCAATCGAAAAAGCAACTATTTATCTTTGCTGACCCACCAGTCAACCGAAGTTGAAGTTAAAGGAAATAAAGTATTGGTAAGTGAATTCGAGAAAGCTAAAAATGTCATGTGTGACGTCATAAAAATCCATCTCTTTTTGGGGGTTTAATTTCCCACTTCTCCTCTCATTCTACCTTTTTAGACGTATTTTTATGACGACACACGTGACATTTTAAGCTTTCTTAGTGAATTTTAATTGAAATCCATCCACTACACTGTAACATGATACACAGAAATAAATACTTATAGAGTTGCTTTGGCACTAAAAAAGTATAAAAAAAAGTTTCAGTACTTACCGCAAGGTGATGAATAGAGTGTCAAAATTTGAATTTGCTGGTGTGACAAACTGATGACAGGCTGAGAGATGGATATGTGTGTATGGTCAGAGGGACAGGATAACCCTTACTGTGATGTAATCATAATATTTTTTCCCTTCCCCCCCTCCACCCACCAACCATCCAACTATCCATTTCTTATATAAATATCTTAGAACATTGAGATAGAGTAAAGTTGTAATACAATTTTTTATACTTTAGATTTATTTTTTTAAAGAATGAAAGATACATGGGTGTTTTTATATTGTTGTTTATTTATGTGCTGAATGGTTGTACCTAAATCTCTGTCTATGGCTGTAAATCTATGTGGGAAATGGTTGTACCTGAATCATTTTCTATAGTTGTTTATCTATGTGCTGAATGGTTGAACCTAAATCTCTTTTTAGTTGTTTATCTATGTAAGAAATGGTTGTACCTAAATCTCTTTCTATGGTTGTTTATCTATGTGAGAAATGGCTGTACCTAAATCTCTTTCTATGGTTGTTTATCTATGTAAGGAATGGCTGTACCTAAATCTCTTTCTATTGTTGTTTGCCTATGTGAGGAATGGTTGTACCTAAACCTCTTTCTATATTTGTTTCTCTATTTGAGGAGTGGTTATACCTAAATCTTTTTCTATAGTTGCTTATCTAAGTGAGAAATGGTTGTTCTTGGTTGTGTTTCTCTGGTCGTTTATCTGTGTGAGGAATGGTTGTACCTAAATCTCTTTCTGTAGTTTTTTGTCTATATGAGAAATGGTTGTACCTAAATATCTTTCTATAGTTGTTTATCTATGTGAGGAATGGTTGTACCTAAATCTCTTTCTATAGTTGTTTATCTATTTTTACTTTGTTGTGTTTCTATGGTTGTTTCTCAATGTGTGTAATGGTTGTACCTGAATCTCTTTCTGCAGTTGTTTATCTATGTGAGGAATGGTTGTACCTAAATCTTTTTCTATAGTTGTTTCTCTATGTGAGGAGTGGTTGTACTAAATCTCTTTCTATAGTTGTTTCTCTATTTGCTGAATGGTTGTACTTAAATTTCTTTCTATTGTTTTTTATCTATGTGAGGAATGGTTGTACCTAATCTCTTTCTATAGTTGTTTCTCTATGTGAGGAGTGGTTGTACTAAATCTCTTTTTATAGTTGTTTCTCTATTTGCTGAATGGTTGTACTTAAATCTCTTTCTTTTGTTGTTTATCTATGTGAGGAATGGTAGTACCTATATTTCTTTCTGCAGTTGTTTATCTATGTGAGGAATGGTTGTACCTAAATCTCTGTCTATAGTTGTTTATCTATGTGAGGAATTGTTGTACCTATATTTCTTTCTGCAGTTGTTTATTTATGTGAGGAATGGTTGTACCTAAATCTCTTTCTATAGTTGTTTCTCTATGTTAGGAGTGGTTGTACTAAATCTCTTTCTATAGTTGTTTCTCTATTTGCTGAATGGTTGTACTTAAATCTCTTTCTTTTGTTGTTTATCTATGTGAGGAATGGTAGTTTCTATATTTCTTTCTGCAGTTGTTAATCTATGTGAGGAATGGTTGTACCTAAATCACTTTCTATAGTTGTTTATCTATGATAGGAATGGTTGTACCTAAATTTCTTTCTATAGTTGTTTATCTATGATAGGAATGGTTGTACCTAAATATCTTTCTATAGTTGTTTATCTATGATAGGAATGGTTGTACCTAAATCTCTGGTTGGCAAGGTTAATTGTTCATGCTTAACAAGAAAAGTCAGATCAGTATGCAAAAACATTTTTTCCCCTAAAGTTCAGCACAGAACTTACTCCACCCTATTTTCATTTTGTTATCATTTTAGTACATTTTATGTTAGGTTGTATAGGATACATTGGGTAGCTCCGCAAGGTTAGGGCAACGCAGGTTAAACAAAGAAAGAAAAATTACAATCCCCCTTATTTTCATTTTTTTTAAACACAAATAACAAGTGGGCCTTAATTTTAGGCGATTTGAATATAATAAAAAATATAGTTTACAGTTCAAAAAGATAAATATGTTTAAAAACTGTTCCATGTCCAACACCAATTAAACCTTAAGTTGTTCTCAGTCTAACCAATCCAGGGATCTTCAGGGATAAGATAAAGGTAAATAAAATGTTGTGCACCCCATTTACAATAAACAAAGTTATCCCTTATTTGTTTTAAAATGATTGTAGGACAATTTGAAGTAAAAGATTTGTATAACCCACTTAAGCTTCAATAAAGTTTTCAATGATGTTTTGTGTTTTAAATTCTAGGTACCAGAATACTTTGCAGCCCTTTTTCTCCTTCCTCCCTGAACTAAACCATCCCAGATCAGTTTTATCTTCTACTATCCACTTACTTCTCTCTTTCTATCTCTCTTTATCTCTATTTTTCCTTTCTAGTCAAATCTTCTCTTTTTCCCCCTTACTCTCCCCTTTTATATTATTTCCATATATTTATCTCAAACTATTTCTTTATCCCCCCCCCCCTTTCCTTATTGTAGTATAAGTTGGTTTGTATGCCAAATTACAGAGTTCATAACAGAATAGCTTTACAATAAGATATACACAAAACTAGATACAGTTTTAGTTGCGAAGCTACTCTATAAATGCGTGTATCTGTCTTTTTTTTTATGTGTGTTTGCCCGTAATTCTAAGGTGGAAGGATATATGATTTTAAACAGTGTCGCTCCTATTGAATGAGTCGCTCAATATAGCTCACTTTTAAATTTGGTAATAATTAAGGTATTAAGTTGATTTTTTTTATTACTATAGGTTAGGTTACTGGGGCGTCCCAGCTTTTTCTTTTTCTTTGGGGGGGGGGTGGGGTAAAATGGCGCGCGAAGCGCGCCGCAAATTTTTTTGGTATTATCCTCTTAGAAATTTTTTTCAATTTTGAAAATTTGATACCCCCCCCCCCCTCGACAGCGAAATATGAACTCTGGCCGCAGCGCTCGGCTCCCTAGCCTGCCTAGCCGCAGCGCTCGGCCCCTTTGCCTGACTAGCTGCAGCGCTCGGCTCCCTAGCCTAAAACCTAACCTAACCTAAAATAGTTGTTCGTCGTTGTCGGGGGGGGGGGGGTAAAATTTTTGGGGGGTAATTTAAATTTTATTAAATATTTGTTTGGGGGGTTAAATACCCCCTCCTTAATGGTTGGGAGTGCCTACGGCAACCCCAGGGTAGGGGTAAATTTTAAAAGGGGGGGGGGGGTAAAATGAAAAAAATTTTAGGGGTGCTTACGGCACCCCCAAATTCGAATACTTACCAGTGCTCAATAGGCACTTTGTGTGAAGGTATCATTTAATTAAAATACTGCACATCCAATATGAACGAAATTATTATCCTAAAATCTTGTCTGAAAATAAAACATTTATACCCAGAATATATATGTAAAAACAGGGATCTAAGGGATAAGACAATGGCCGATAAATTGATGTACATCCCCATTCATGAAACACTAAATTACCACTTCTGTTGTTCTCAATTAGTAATTAAAACATTTAGATATTAAAAATCCCCAAAGTTGTCAAACCAACGAATAAGGAAACGTTATTGTAAAACTTTTAGGACTAATGTAATAAACAGCCCAATGTCCCCTCCTGTCCTGATGTAAGCACCATCATAAAAAGTTTTATTTTCTCTCTCATTATGTCATCATAGACTTGGATTGAAAAACTTGGGTAGTTACCAGGGATAAGACAATGAACGATAAATTGATGTACATTGTACACCTCCAATTACGATAAATCCTACTGAAGAATTGTACAACTCAATCAAAGTTTAATAAAAGTCCCCAAAGTTTTGATTAGTGGAAATATTAGGTAAATTATCATTTAAATGACAATGTCTTATCCCTCCTTGGGAAGGTAAAAAGAACTATTTATTTTTTTTAAATGATTCCATAATAGTTATTCATTGTATCGTATTATAGACAGATTTCTGCAGATTAAATGACAAAATAATAAGGTTAAAACCAGTTTTGTTAGCCCTGTGTGGGTGGTGGTCCGAGGGGCTAATAGCCCGGGCTAACAAAACTAATGTTAAAATTATAAATTTTTATTTTAATATTCGTGGAAAGTTGTCTGTAATACGATGCTATACATGATTTTTCAGTATGGCGGAGAACCAGTTATTTTTACAACCCCCAACATTTTATGAACACAGTCTTTCATTCGCTGGTATAAAAACTATAAAATCTTATTGCGTTTGTGAAAACTAGCAATGTCAAAACTTTTCACTTTATCATACATTATCAAATATTTTCCTAAAAATTCATATTTTTTTGCACATTTTGAGAATATTTTCCCCTGACTTGGAGTAGTTACTTACAACTTTGATTAGACATTAGCTTGCAAATTTCTTTCTGTAGTTTCTAAACTAACTTTTACCTCTAATTTTCGTTTCATTGTTTTTCATTTTCTCGTGAGACTTCATTATTCAAGATATTAATTACATTTTTTAGGTTTGGTTGGTTATTAGAATTGATGTAGAATATACGTGGATACTATTACAAGGGAAAAATTATAGTCAATTTATTTTGCTATAGGAGATCTCCTTTATTGGTCAGTTCGTTCATCCAATAGAAGGGGAGGGGATGGGTAAAGGGGTGGAAGGGGCATCGTTATTTCAGCCCGCTGCAATTTTCGCTTTATTAGAGAACATGAAAGTCTTGTGTAGGATTAAAGTAATGATATATCCATTGTTATGAAGTTGCTTATAAAATTTGTATTTTGTTTTATTACTTTTTTAGTTTGATTATTCAAGAATTATTAATATTAAAATTTATCTATATTTTATGCAAGTATCAATATTTAAAAATTGTTTGAGCTATGCCTTTGGTGTGAAAGAGGAACAAAGTTTGTCAAAACTTTTAACTTTGTTACGCTGAGCAAAGTTTTAAACTGATATTTTGTCCTCATTATAGTGTCATTATATTCCTATTTAGTTGCATCTATCTAACTTTAAGTAAAATTCATGTAGAAATTTCCCTTGAAGTGCCTTGTCGAGCTCGAACCTCCCCCCCCCCCCCTCCCTCCCCCTGTATTATAATAAATTGAAAATAACAGGGGGTAGTTTTTCGTTTGTTTGTTTGTTAATTTAAGTTTGGTTAGGTTATACCGCAGGTTTTGGCCCCGCAGGGTAAAGTGTTATGTTCAGGGAAAAAACTAATTAATCATATATCAATGGTGTTTCAATGCTCGATTTGTACATCGTGGGAAAGCACCAATTGTACTTTTATCTAGAGCACAAATATAACTTTTCCTTTACAATACAAAGAAAGCAACTTGAAAGCCACAAAGTTGTTATATTTCAGCAATAGATGCAATATCCTAGATAGTTAATAAGACACAATAGCCCGTAGAACTTTAAAAGAATTCGAATCAGACAAAGATTTTGTTTATATATAGCCTAATATGATTTAATCTAATAATAAGAGCGATGTCATTTTTAGACACCATAATAGACCCTAATAACCTATTAACCCGCTTCTTCGTTTTCTTTCCATGATCCAAACTTTATCCTAAGAAGTTCAATGGTCGGATTTTTCCTACATAGTTTTCTAATTAGGTTATTTAATGAATTGGGGATCTACATTTTTATATTTATTACTTTAGGAGTATTACAATTAATGTTGTTTTGACTCTAACAAAGCATTAAATTATCATGATTTAACATCGCGTCACGCTGATTATGAAAATGAATTTACTATTACTTGGAACTTACACTAGATTATCATGTACTCTAATACAGTGAAACTTGTAGCTGCCCGAAAAACTGATCCCCCCATCAAACTCCTTCACCCAATCCCCTATTACTGGATGAACTGACCAATAAATGAGGTCTACATTAGAAGCCTAAATTGACGACAATTTTTTTTCCTTTTAATATATCCAATATAACGTCACACTGATCATAAAAATTTCAAAGAAACGCCTATAAATATTGACTATAATTTGGAGAAGCGAAGTATTTCCACAATACAGTGTGTCGTCGGATCTTAAATTTGCAAGTGTCAAAATGATCCTATCGAATTCAAACCTTGAAAATAAGTATTCCAGATAGCTCTAGGAACTAATCTTGAAAGCGTTGCAAATCCATAATTACCCGCGGCAGGAATGTAGGTCTATTTATATAGAAAACAAAATTTTGTTTAGCATTTCAAAAATTGTTGTAATTTTCAATATTGAAGGCGCTGATATTTTACCTTGTTGATCATTTGCCTGACTTGCCTAGCTTCGTTTTAAACGAATGTTGTCATCCCTGTTTTTTTTACATTATTACTGTGTATTGTCAAGCAAATAATTTTAAGGTTTTAATTTAATATTTCAACTTAGAAGATAGATCTTTACTTGATTTTATCCCACTAGAAATACAGGGCTCGGCAGACGCCATTTAGCCACTTGTACCGCAACCAAATCGACATTTTATTCTCCACTTTAAAGTAGTAAGGTCATTTTTCTTTGAAGATCTCGGGAATTGCTAGTTTGGAGTGTGCTTTTTAGGTAAGCAATCTCAATATAGGGCGAGGCACTTTTATACATACACTTTCTGTGATATTAAACTGGCCTTTCAGTAAATTTTAAAAAAAGGAGAATGCGAAGTTTTGGCACGGCTGCCGAGCCATGAAATATATATCTCAACCTTTTAAATGTTAAATTGAAGAGCTATTTGGAAAGATTTGCTATCTTTAGCCAATTTCAGCCAATTTTCCCTTCCCAAATATATCAATTTAGACAATTGCTTTTCAAAACTTCAGCTTTATTAGATAAATTTCTTTACTTTGGCAATAGATTTAATAGAATAATAATGAATTACAAAAATTGATAATTATTGTAAACAAAATAGTATGATATGTAGAAAAAAATACATTGATGTAAAATTATTCAATTTTCTGTTCAGTCATAGTAACTACAGCATTCTTGTCTGCATCTGAAATGGAAAAAATCTTCACTATCCTCATATAAAAGTAACAGGATCTCTATGTGTCCGTGTGTGTGTCTGTCTGTACCAAAGGATATCGATAACCGCTGAACCGATATGGTTCTCCTTTATAGTTAAGGTCTGGGATGGTTTCAGACTATTTTTTTATATAAAAAGTTTGGGTAAAATATCCCTATGTAAAATACTACTTATAAATATTTATAAATATCCTTAATCCATCCTAGGACCTATATGAAAATTCCCTGAAGTGGTTATTGATTAATAGGGAGTAAATACAAAACAGCGAAAAACAAAAACAGCGAAATTACAAAACAGCGAATGTTACAAAACAGCGAAATTACAAAACATCGAATGTTACAAAACAGCGAAATTACAAAACAGCGAAAAATAGTATACTTTATATATAATATAAAAAATATAATGTGTTTACCTTCAACAAAAGTGATATGAAAGACTTGATGGTCCTTGAAGAACTCGAGCATGCTATCGTCCAGGGGGAAGGTGATGCCCTTTATTGTCTTCTCCAAGATTGTCGTGATCTACACAGGTTGCAAATAAAAGAAAATCAGACTTCTTAATTTTGTAATATATATTTTTCCTAATAAGCAAAGAATAGTTATTATTAGAGGGTTTATTGTGCTTATTTTTAGTGTAGATTTGATATTTGAAGCAAGATTTAATGTAAGAGTTGTTGTTTCGAGTATTTTACCTCAAATTGTCAAGCGATCACATAAAACCGTGCCTTTCCTTCATTTTTAAAATAAATTGAAAATAAGGGGTTTATGCAGTACATATAGCCCGCAGTGCCCTAACTATGCAGGGCTACCATGTACCCAATGGCAATATAATCTAACCTGTCCTAAAGTAAAACATAAAAACACTAAAAATAACACCCTCTCTCTAAATCTAAAAAGATAAGAAGGGAGATGGGATTTAAGTACTTTAAATAAACCTTATTAAAATAAAACGCCGCTAATATGTAATTTGACAAAATGTAAAAAAAAACATGAAAGTATTTAAATGTTCAATGTTCAAATGAAAACAAACATACATTTGTTTTGATTGTTAAAAATGTAAACAGAAGAATAAGTGATTTCTTATTTTGTCTGCCTACTAAATCAAAGTTATTCAAAAATATATTTTAGTCTTGCTGATTAATTTTGTTTTTGTCTTACATTGCGTTGTAAATTGTTAATCAACGAGAATAAAACCTCCAGAAGTAGCGAAGCTCATAAATATAAAAGTAAGATGAACAGCCAAGCAGTTTGAAGGAAGTGTAGAGTAGATGGTAATTTTTGTCAAAATGTTTACACGAGATTCAAATATATCTTTCCAACAAAATACCAATCTCAAATACAGCATAACAGACAGACAGACAGACATAGTGAGTTTTGTCGAGAAGATTTTTTGTGGTCATATGATTTTCAAAATGTCAACAGTCCATTTTAGAATAAACAAAAAACTTGAATTTTTGAAGATTCCTTATATTTTTTGACAAAATCTCAGCTACAACTCATTTTGTCTGTTTATTTATCCATGATATTTTTTTGTGCTTCGCTATTTATGGATGTTGTCGTCCTTGTTAAAAGGTATCTCTACTAGAAACTCTAAGAATTGTTGAGTTGAAAGATAAAACAAAGTATAATGCATCCGTAGAATTTGTCATCTAATATTACAAGCAGCAGAGAACACATTATTCACATCAGGAGTGCACAGGGAGAGAGAGAGAGAGAGAGAGAGAGAGTGAGAGAGAGAGAGTGTGAGAGAGAGAGAGAGCTTGGTAACGAATAGGTTACAGGCCGACAAGACCTATTTCAAACATTAGAAATTTATTTTGCACCTAACTTCTAAAATTCTAGAATTAATTTTTAGGAGGTTGTTATTTATAATGGCGAGAAAATCGTTATACATTTTAAATAATCGTTGCTTCGCCCTCATATTCTAAAGGGGGGGGGGGGCTGATGAGGTAAGAAAATAGCCTTTTATTTACAAAGCTTCCGTGAAGAGTAAAATTTAGTGATCTTAAGCTTCAGACAAAAAAAATACTATTTTATATTACAGGATATCCAAAGTCTTTCTAAAAGTACAAATCTGACAAACAATACCTGTAAATCTTTAAGAGCTGAAAACCTTGTGTTCAACGTCCTTGTAAGATTCTCAATAGTGAGTGGGGTGAGGTGTACAGGGGTGTAGATCTCGTCGTCAATATGCTTCAGATACATCGTCACCCTGACATTCAAAACAGAATATAGGTTCACTGCCCTAAGTTGGAGAGTGGTAATCATTCTAACACATGAAATCATTGAGAAAGGAAGGGGACTTTGGAATGCAAATTATATTGGTCCCCAAAGTTTTAAAACTTAAACTTCATTTCGTTGGCTTAAAAATATTAGGGACTTTTATTAAATCTTTATTTGCTCGTAGAAGCATTAAAAATTCAAACATTTCCAATCCTTTCAATGTACAGAAGGGTTAATTTTGTTTTTTTTGTAAGTGAGTGTGTATATAATTTTATCACTCTCCTTTAAGATCCTTGAATAAATGTTACCTTCTTTCAGGTATAGTTGGTATATTTGCTGGAGGGGATCTGACAGGACTGCGTACTGTTTTTACTGCTGGCTTTACTTTGCGAGCCCTGTAACAAAAGATTGGTTTGTATTAAGAAATAAAGGCCGATTTATTAAGAGTATTAATGTAAATGTCGTCTCAAAGTATCGTAAAGAAGCTCAGATGCCGCTTCGAATAGTGAAGACCTTCCATAAATTGTCGACCAATCAATCATTCAAGGACCATAACTTTTTATTACTCTGTACGTTAAGTACAAAATTATTGTTAGATATCAAAAGTAAATACATGTTTAAAAACATGTATAGAGTAGAAATGGATTTATTATTACTTGGATCTTACACCAGATTACATAGACGTCCAAGGGGGGGGGGGTAATGGGGCGATTACCCCCTCCCTAGATATACCACACTTTTCTGGGATCTTGCCAAGTCAAGTATCAACTGTTGGGAATATCAAAGGATGACTCCATGCAAAATTTGAGCCGGATCCGGCCAAAACCGGCCGTGAATTTTATAAAAAACCGTTTTTTTCCGGTTTTTAGGGGGGATCTGTAAATCGATTCAGCTGGAGCAAAACCGGTTGGAGGTACAAAAAATTTTACTTCACATGAAATTTAGCCAATGTAATTGCCTACAAAAATGTACTTCATCATCAACTTGATTGGACAACTCTTTCCCCTCCTAAATGTCCATTAAAATCTCGGAAACGGCAAAAATCGCCAAAAATCACGCCTTCGGCGGCGAATAACGGCTAAACGGTCAGCCGGAGGCGAATGAAACATAAATAAAGAAATGTCCGCCTCAAAAAGTTGTTCCACATCAAAGATTTGCTTTAAGTCTCTAAAACGACTCCTTCCCCTCCTTTAAGGGGAAAAAATGAAAAAACGTGATTTTCAAAAGTATGCCCACTTCGTGGGTGTGGGGGGCACTGAACCTGTCACCCCAGGGTCACCAAATATAAAGTCTAGGCAGCCCACAATGCTGAATTTTCACCAAGTGAAAGTCTTGTGTCATTATCTCTTTTGAGAAAAAAGTTATTAATTAATTAAAATTTCAAATTGTGATTTTTTGATGGATTTCTTTGATGAAATGACAGGCCAGTCAATTTTTAGGCCATTTTTGCGGTTTTTAGGCCGTCATGCCCAAACGGTTTGAGATAATCTTACAGGACCTTTTGCCCAACCTAAGTCTGGTTATTTGTGAGGTCTAGGAAAAAAAATCAGACTTACGCAAAAGATTATAATTAGAATCTTTACACAGAAAAATGGCACGAGGTGAGTGATAGAGGGGGCAAAATGAGCCGACCAGCGATTTTTGACGGCGCGCAGCGACGTCGTGCTTCATCCAATCCGGGATTTTTTTTTTTTTAGACCTCACAAATAACCAGACTTAGGTTGGGCAAAAGGTCCCGTGAGATTATCTCAAACCGTTTGGGCGTGGCGGGCCAAAAACCGCAAAAAATGGCCTAAAAGTTGACCAGCCTGTCATTTCATCAAAGAAATCCATCAAAAAATCAAAATTTTAAATTTTAATTAATTAATAACTTTTTTCTCATAAGAGATAATGACACAAGACTTTCACTTGGTGAAAATTCAGCATTGTGGGCCGCCTAGACTTTATATTTGGTGACCCTGGGGTGACAGGTTCAGTGCCCCCCACACCCACGAAGTGGGCATACTTTTGAAAATCACGTTTTTTCATTTTTTCCCCTTAAAGGAGGGGAAGGAGTCGTTTTAGAGACTTCAAGCATCTCATTGATGTTTAACAACTTTTTGAGGCGGACATTTCTTTATTTATGTTTCATTCGCCTCCGGCTGACCGTTTAGCCGTTATTCGCCGCCGAAGGCGTGATTTTTGGCGATTTTTGCCGTTTCCGAGATTTTAATGGACATTTAGGAGGGGAAAGAGTTGTCCAATCAAGTTGATGATGAAGTACATTTTTGTAGGCAATTACATTGGCTAAATTTCATGTGAAGTAAAATTTTTTGTACCTCCAACCGGTTTTGCTCCAGCTGAATCGATTTACAGATACCCCCTAAAAACCGGAAAAAAACGGTTTTTTATAAAATTCACGGCCGGTTTTGGCCGGATCCGGCTCAAATTTTGCATGGAGTCATCCTTTGATATTCCCAACAGTTGATACTTGACTTGGCAAGATCCCAGAAAAGTGTGGTATATCTACCCCTCCCCCCCCAAACGAATTAGGCACCCCCAAATTTTTTTTAATTTTACCCCCCCCCCCATTTAAAATTTACCCCTATCCTAGGGGTGCCGTAGGCACCTCCAACAATTTAGGAGGGTGTATTTACCCCCCCCAAACAATTTTGGGGGTGTAAATACCCCCCCAAAATAAAAAAATCTCTAACAAAAAAAATTTTTAATACTAAATTTTTAATAAAATAAATTTTGGGGGGGTAAACAAATTTTACCCCTACCAACAGATTTCAGGGGGGGTAATTACCCCTCCCAAGCAAATTTTATCCCCGGGGTAAAAATTTTGGGGGGGGTAAAAAAAATTTGCGGCTCGCTTCGCGCGCCATTTTACCCCCCCCCAAAACGAATTAACCCCCCCTTAAAAAAAATTTACCCCCCCAAAATAAAAAGCATGGACGCCCCTGCCAGATTATTATTAAACTTGTAACAGGCTAAAATAACAATCCACCCCATTCCCCCCCTTTGCCCCATCTCCTCCAGTCCTACTATATAGACAAACTTACCAATAAATGACAACCTAAATTGTCGACAGGTTTTACCCTGATATAATATCCACGTATATTCTACATCCATTACATTAAATTGACAGTTGCAAAAATAAAATGATTATGAACCTTCTACCTGACTTTTAATGACATAAGTTGCTCAAGTTCATCACTGGTACCATCTCCATTATCAGATCTAAACACAGAATGGATATATTATTACTTGGATTACTAGATTGTCATGTAATCTGATAAAGTGATACTCGCAGCTGACTAAGATAACACCCCCTGTAACCCATCCCCTCCCTTTCTAATGGATGAACGATCTGACCAATAAATGAGAATGTAGAATTCAAATATAGCAAGTTTAATTGACGACAATTTTTCCTTGTCCATATATTCATGTATAATTATATTCTATACCCATAAAACAACAGATATATAGTATAGATGTATATACAGACAACTACCACCCTTCCCTTTTCAAAGACCTCTTTCGTCTGCTTCTAAATTATTTTCTGCTACTTGGCTCTGTTTATATAAGCGTCACCATTGGTTGATTTTAGAATAGAAAGGTTGAACAAGGCGGTTGCGATGGGGAGATACAATTATTTAACCCTTTCTCTCTCTAGTGTTTTACTCTAATCATAAAAAAAAACCAAGAACTATTTCAGTAGCTAAGCTACTCATTAACTAGCTGAGTGTTTGTTGTTTCATATATATATCTATTCGTTTGTCCGATCGAAATATGCCACGTTTTATTTATGTTACAATTTGATGTTAGACTACCCTCAAAGGAAAATGCGATATTTTGTGATTAATTTACTGGCCTGTTTTATATAGCAAAGCTCAAGGACATAACTATCATTGACATAAAGTTGGAAGTTTTTTAAATTGTTAATCCATTAAATCATAAATGTCTTCAAAAAATATAAAATCTGCGCCCTTTTGAAATTCATCCATAAAAAAAACGGTTTGATGTACAAAAAAAATTTGCTTCACATGATATCTAACAAATTTTACTTCCTAAATAAAAGTACTTCAGGGTCAACCTAATAAAACAACCCCTTCCCACCCCATCAAAACCTAGGGAATGGCAAAAAATCGTCAAAAACAGCTAAATTATGGGGGGAAAATTTACCGTTTCCTTCTAGCTAAACTTCCATTTGTAATAGACATGTTCTTTTGATTAAGTTTAACTCCGTCCAAATCTTCATCATCACTTTCATTCATCTCCTTAATTAAGTATAATTTTTATAATAAAGTAACAGGATCTATGTGTGGCTGTCTGTATGTTTGTACCGAATGATCTCTCTATACTATTTTGGGAGAAATTGCCAAAAAAATAAATATAAGTCGCACCGCCTAGCGGCGTTTTATGTATCTTTTGGTAAACATATCTGAGCTGATCTTAACATATATTGAAAAGAAAACATTTTACGTGCCACTAGAGGCCTCTAGGGGCGTAGCCGCTATTACAATAAATATAGTAAATTTAGATCTCGTGTGAGTAAACTGGACCAATTAGAATATAGTGTAGGTTTTTCAATCAGAGACGTCCAAGCTTTTTTATTCTGAGAAGGGAAAAAATGGGGTTCAAAAGGTTCGGCTTTTTAAAAATTTTAAGGGGATATGATGTGTTTGAGGTTTGACGTCTATGTTTTCATTCGTAAAATGAAAATTCTTATCGATGTCCTAAACAAACCCTTAGCATATAAGGCAAAACTATTTTTTGGGTGTTTCTTACATTCTTAATGTAAAAATATGGACTATTTTTTCTATGAATTTTATTACTTATCCCTAATCAATCGTTGATTTCTCTACTGGGTCATTCAACCTAGATTTTCTAAGAAAAAACTTTATAACTTATTTTCCCTTTTTTCTCTGAAATATTGGAATACGAAAATGAAGTGAAAATTATATTTTGTCTCGATTTTCTTTTATGCTTAATATGAACATATTTTCATTTTGAGACTTGATAAAAGAAATGCTACGCTTATTAAATAGTACTAAATCAATATGCGATAAAAATTATCAATAAGAATCAGGAAAATTATAGCACATTTAATATATTTTTTTAAGATTAGCAATATAGAGTTGCTTCAGTTTAGGAATGTTACCTAACTATTTGAGGAATCAGCATGAAAACGATAGGACGATTCTAGCATGCTTAAAACTACGTAAGAGCTACCCATTAATAACGTAGGAATGAACCTAACCTAAATTTGAAGAGCCTCGCTTTAAAAAGATGAAAAATATTGCGCTATTATCTATCCCTCTATCCCTATAACTCTTGTCGCAGAATAGAATTCCAAATTGGAAAATAACAAAAGGAATAATTATTGTAGGAATTATTGATATAACTCCTCTTCTTTATACCCTTTACCACGGAGGGAGGGGACATTGGACTGTTATTTTTCTCGCACCGAGAGATTTATGATTATTTTCTCCCATTTGTTAGCTCCAAAACATTGAGGACTTGATAGATTAATACAAACTATGTAGTGTCAGGGATAAGGGATAGGAAACCTGGCCATTAATTAGGTCCCGGCCTAGATTCTAAAGGGATATTGCAACTATTACAAATTACTATCAAACTGGCGGACGCTCCCAAGTAGCTATAGCTCTAAACCAATAAGAATCGGCCTGTTTTTAACAACCAATCACCAATTGGCGAAAATTTTAAAAGCAGACAATTCTAGAAAAAATAATGATTTCGTCTGCTACTAAAAACTAAATATAAATGGTGTTAGATCACATAAGCTTAATTATTAAATCTGCTTAGAGTTAAACATTAAAAAAGGGCCATATAGAAAAAACAAAAAAAACGGGATTATTTTTTGGAAAGGAGGTAGCTACGAATTTTCATTTGGTAGTTTATAAATTAGATGTTGTATTTTGAATTTTAAAAATCTAATACGGAATTGATACAACACTTTAACCCTAATATATGTACAATACACAATACAACACAGTACAAATATATCACTACATAATAGAATCCAAAGAATACTTGAAAGAATGTTACCCAAGTGCATATTAATTTATTTATTTTGAATTTTAATTAGCAATGAAATTTTCAAATAAAATTTTTACTCATTAATAAAAATGCAAATAATACAAACTAAAATCTGTCTGAGGGAAACCCAACGATAGCTTTCTGACAGTTCAAATTACCAAAGTAAAAGATAAAAAAATTTTGGGAGAGAAAAAACTTCATTTTAACAAAAGCCATTAATATATAGGTTTATAAAAAGTTATGTTTTTTACTTTAAACTAGCTACCTGAATTTGATTCTATACTTTATCTACACACACACACACAGCTTTTTTATTAGCGTTCTATACGAAGCACTGCGCCATCCCAAAACTGGTTTATTAGGCTAGAAATAGGCCTAGGCTTGAAATAGGCCTGAAATAATATTTTCCTACGTTTCCCATCCCTTATCCCTGTGTAGTGTCAACAATTTGCAAAAATAATTTGCTAAAATAATTTGCAATTTGATTATCATCAATTGTCTTATCCCTCGAGATCCCTGGAGTTTTCTCTATTACTGTTTGTAAAAGTTATTACAAATAAAATGTACAATCTACTTCAAAAAAAGCAAGTACAATTATGTCCATTATAGCACAGCAAAAACTGAATATTAAACATGACATTGCTATAATTTTAAAACGTTGCAACTTTATAATTATACCCATAAAGTCAGGGATGGAGGGGACATTAATCTGTTTATTACACTGGTCTCCAGAGTTTTAACGCTTTCTTATTCGCTGAAAACAACTTTGGAGACTAATTTGACTTTTGATTAGTTGGCTCAATAAGTTGACTGTTCAAACGTTTCAACCACTAATTGTAATCTACAGAAGGGGTAATTTTGTGTATAAATTTGCAATACCAAACTATCGAGATCTTTCAATACAAAACTCACTCAGACAGACACACATATGCATATAAGTATACAAATATGAAATCTAAATGGTCTGAAATTCTCCACTCAATGTACGATTATATAACAATGTTAAAGTTCAATGTTCAGCAACCGCCGGAGGTTTACACTAATAGGAATAAATTTCAGCAGCGTCAATTGCAGCTAATGGCAACCAGAAGGTAATAGTAGCGGCTGGATTATGACAAAAATTCGGCTGCATATTTTTTTATTGTAATACTGGCGGCTGCGCCCAAGTACATAAAAGCTCTGTATTAAAAAAAGTAAGTAGTTAGAAAATGGTTACATAAAAGATAATCTGATAACAAGATAGCTTAAAACCATGCTAGGAACTATGTGATGCATCCCTAAAATGGAGAACTCAATTTGTTCCGTAGTTAACGATATCTTAATGGACAAACAAAAAGACCTAACAACTTTAAATAGTAGTAGTATAACTGCCAATATGGTCCAAAAACGTCTGCGGCTGATTTGCAAAAAAACCTGCCAATTTTTTTAAAAAAACGGCTGCGGATGCCGAGCCTTGTAAGACCATGCCCGACCAACTCAGTCTGTTCTTTCATTTTATAATTTGAGTCGGCCCTTACAGTTTTATTCCTCCCAAGAGACTTGACTTTAATCAGGAACAAGGCACATTTTAGTAATCTAAATTTTAGGTGCTTCCAGGAAGTTATTTTTAAAAGCAAAGCTTTTCTATAATTAGGGTGGTCCGTCCATACGTCTTGAATGGTTTGCTATCATTTAAACATGTTGGAATTGTCCTAACGAATTCAAACTTTGCATAATTATTCATATAACAATTAGGCAAGATTTAGAAAGTGTAGGAAATCTAAAACCGTTACCAAAAGAACTTACGTTCATTCAAAACATGCTGATTTTGTTACTTTTTCCACTTAAAAAAAATGAAAACTACTTTAACCCTGTGGCGAACATAATTTTGTCAGGGAAAATATTCGATCCAACTTATGTATAGTTTATATTGAACAGGTATCTTTAAGGATAGGAAAATTGACTTTTTTTTGGGGGGTGGCGGTGGGGTGTGGGGTTTTGTTAAATAAGAGGTTCCATTTTTTTTTGGGGGTGTTGGAGGGGAGGGAAGGTGGGGAGTAAAGAGTTTTACCCACTATTCTTGGACGTCCCTGATCCGTTAAAAAGTTTGGATACTACTAGATTAAACCAACCCATCAAGATTTATTATGATACCCAAGTTTTTTAAAACAACGATAATTACCAACTTTGATTACCAACATAATTTACAATCAAATGTACCCTAACTTTTTCCCCTAAAATTGGCCCACTTTGGAATATTCACATTGAAACGTTTGTACAGTGTGTTTTTTTATGAGAACTTTTTTGAAAGCAATTTTACCCCACTTATGGTTATCAGAATTTAATGATTAATGGCTTATTTTCTTCGTTTTTTAAGGCAATTAATAGAACAACAAAAAAATATTTCAGTTTTTATTTAAAAAGTACAGTAAAATCTAAAATTCAAAACTTAGGTGTCAACATCTAAAAATGGTTTTAGCGCATTTTTCTTATGCTCAAACATTCAACCTTTTGCAAGATACTATTAGGGACATGTACTAGAACATATCAAAGTTTGAAGGTCATATCTCAACCAGAGAGGGAGTACTGGCCCCCCAAAGTCGACTACAGAAAATCCATTTTTTTAAGAAAAATGCGCTAAAACCATTTTTATATGTTGACACCTAAGTTTTGAAATTTAGATTTTACTGTACTTTTTAAATAAAAACTGAAATATTTTTTTGTTGTTCTATTAATTGCCTTAAAAAAGAAAATAAGCCATTAATCATTAAATTCTAATAACTATAAGTGTGGTAAAATTGCTATCAAAAAAGTTCTCATAAAAAAAACACACTGTATATCCATCTAAATTCAAAACTTTAAATCCTTTAAAGAAGAAAAATGTTTTTTAGTAATTAAAAAAGATTGTTTCATTGGATGAAGTCATTCTTGTTCTTGTTAAAATCTGACGTTTGAATGTTCTATTATCCAGGAGTGTTGAAGTATTATAGATTCAGGTTTATGTTCTATCATAAAGCCGAGGATTCGTGGCGAGGTATTTCATCTAAAGTCATATTTTCTTTCAATATTAATATTCCACCTCCACAACTTTACGTTGATTATAAAAAAAACGATTTATATTCATAATAACTGGTTCTTGTATTGAATTATATTACTGGCAATTTTTCACTAATATCATCAATTAAAAACCATAAGATTAATACTAGTTTTGTTAGCCCGTGCCTTTGGCTCCTCGGTGCTAACAAAACTTGTTTTAATCTCATAATTTTTTATTTTGATATCAGCGGAAAACTAGGCTACTACAATATTATACAGTATGACCCTCGAAAAAGTATTTTTAAGCATCTGCAGCCCTTATTTCTCAATGAATTATTAAAAAATGCATATGTCCTTGTTCTCCATAGTATTCCGCGTAAGTAGATATAAAAATATTTTTTTTTTACCTCCATTAACACCGGAGATTTTTAGTGCTAAAGTTTTGAAAAAGTGACTGAGGAAAAAGTAACTTTTAACATGAAACGACTTTTTTAGCAAAATTAAGCTAGAAATCCTTTTATTTTTGTTACTAGCAGAAACTTTATACAAAAATGAAATAAAAAATTTAGTTTTTGAGTAAGAAGCATTTTTTACACATATTTTTTGAGTCTTTTTAGTTTAATGATATTTTGAAAAACTTACTTATTAGGCAAAATTGTTTAAGATTAAAAAACCAAATAAATCTCTACGAATATAGCAGGAAAATTGTTTTTGTTTCACAATCCTAACTTTAATAACAAAAAAGTTATAAAGAAAATAAAAATAAAACATAAAGATTTTTTAGTCTAAAAAGCTTAATGTATTGAGCTTAAATAATTGAGATGTCAGAAAAGTAGGCGGAGCAACTGTCATAATTAATCCTTTTCTATAAATAAGGGTTAATAAATAACCTAAAATTTGCAAATAATCAATTCATTCAGTAGTATTTTTTGCCATTAAAAATTTATATTTTTTGGTGGAATAAAAAAGAAATATTTAGTTAACTTGTTTTTTTTTGTGTCTCATTATTCAGTTGCCAGAAAAACATAATATAACTCCAAATAATAAGAGAAACAAAAAAAAATCTTTTACTCAGTCACTTTTTCAAAACTTTAGCACTAAAAATCTCCGGTGTTAATGGAGGTAAAAAAAATATTTTTATATCTACTTACGTGAAATACTATGGAGAACAAGGACATATGCATTTTTTAATAATTCATTGAGAAATAAGGGCTGCAGATGCTTAAAAATACTTTTTCGAGGGTCATACTGTATAACTAGCGGCTTCACCGCAAGAAAATAGTTTAAAACCACCACAGTACTAATTGCTATATTGGTTCACCAATTACTTTTTGCTTACAAAAAAAGAAAAAAAAATGAGAGGGGGATACTTTTTCTTCCCACCCTCCAAGAAAGTAGCTTAAACCCACCACAGTATCAGTAGATATATTGCCTCAATAGTAGAACCAAATCGCTTCAGCGGTTACTGAGATATTTAGCTTCAGACGACCAGACCTCAAGCTACTTTGTATTATACAGTGTGTTTTTTTTATGAGCACTTTTTTGAAAGCAATTTTACCCCACTTATAGTTATCAGAATTTAATGATTAATGGCTTATTTTCTTCGTTTTTTTAAGGGAAATTATGAAACAACCAAAAAATTACAGTTTTTGTTGAAAAAGTACAGTAAAGTTGAAAATTAAAAACTTAGGTGACAACATCTAAAAATGGTTTTAGTGCATTTTTCTTATGCTCAAATCTTCTACCCTTTGCAAGAAAAAAATTGGATTTTCAGTAGTCGACTTTGGGGGGCCAGTACTTTCTCCCTGATTGAGATATGGCCTTCAAACTTTGACCTATTCTAGTACATGTCCCCAATAGTATCTGTATAAATTTATAGCTCTATATCTCAACTTTGAAGCGTTTTGCAGCCATTCTTGCAAAAGGTAGAATATTTGAACATAAGAAAAATGCGCTAAAACCATTTTTAGATGTTGACACCTAAGTTTTTAATTTTCAACTTTACTGTACTTTTTCAACAAAAACTGTAATTTTTTTGGTTGTTTCATAATTTCCCTTAAAAAACGAAGAAAATAAGCCATTAATCATTAAATTCTGATAACTATAAGTGGGGTAAAATTGCTTTCAAAAAAGTGCTCATAAAAAAAAATATAATACAAAGTAGCTTGAAAAAATGAACTTACATTCTTTGACTAAAAAAAACTAACCAAATATATGTGTTGAAATCTATCATGAACAGGTTTTAAATTACACCTAAAAATGTATGCAGAGAGACCTTATATGTTGATGGATGTACTTTACCTAAAATACATTTTCCTGGATTAAAAAGTTTTGTTGTCATGTATAGGATAAATGTTGGTAGATGGAGGGAATGTGCACCAAATCTTGATCAAGCTTAATGCATTTTATGGGAGAAGCGAGGAAAAATGTTTTGTTGAAGAATTATTGGCCCGCTATGCCCCACACCCCTGCCCGCTGGGCTCTGCCTTTTACAATGGAATATCTTTGATGGTCCAAAACTCAGTTAATAACTTGCCATGTATGACAAATATCAGAGGGGGAAGGGATAATGGACTGGAATCATTCAAAGTATTCAAAGTTTTATAAACCATTAAATCGGCTTTATAACTTTGGGTACTTTCACTTTTACTTCTTATTTGATTGGTTTAAACTGTTAAAATTTTAGAAGCTTTTTATAGTGGCTATAAAAATTACGTCATACTGGCCTACCAATTAAAATGTATACTGGCCTGTCATTGGTAACTTAGTCTGTGTGTTGGCCTATCAAAGGTCATTTGTATTGTATAACGTCATTTTTTAAAGGCACTGTAAAAAGCCTTAAAGTTTTACACCAATAATTTCAGTCCACAAGTGACAATTTAGTTTGTCATCAGTGGAGATGTACTTTGATTTATCATCCTTTGTCTTAACCCTTAATATTTCTGAGGAAAGGTAGAATAAAACATTGGTACATGGATATTTTACCTTATTTTAATTTCTCAATATAATTCTATTATCCTGATATATGCATGTTCAATAATTTATTATACAAAATCAAAACTGTGAAATAGGCCGCCCTAAACTTTGGCCTCTAATATTTTTTCTATATTTTTATTTAAGACTGTAAATCATAATTTTAGTTTATTTTATTATATGTTTTGTTTGTTTATCCATTCAGATCTCGATAACCACTGAACCGATTAGGATTTCTCATTTCAAGGAAGTTTAATATAGGGTTTCGCTTGTTACTTATAAAGTACATAATAATATATAAATTTTGCTTTGCGAAAACATTGATCTAGGCTTTAATTGCCCATGTGTAAAAGCTACTCTATAACTCTATGTAAGTCTGACCGTTTTTAAAAAGTCAGACCCTATATATGTAACTGTCTAGACATCCTGAGATCAACATAAAAAAAAATAACTGTCATACAGCTCCTTCTCCTTTTTTGTTGAAAAAAATATTTTGGGATTTCGAATTTTTTGGGCTGTATCTTCAAGAATAAAAGACAACCAATTCGTAATTAATGAAACCTACCCTGGACCAATACTCATATTTCTCAAATAGATGACAGATGGACATTAAAAATAGAACTTACCATGTCCACAGAAGGTTTGAGTCCAATTTTTCTTTTGTTCTTTTTTCCAGATTCTGGTAACAGATCGTCCAAAGCTCGCAGCTCCTATACAGATAAATATTACTAGTAACAAATCACCCAAAGCTCACAGCTCCTATACAGATAAATATTTCTGGTAACAAATCACCCAAGGCTCGCAGCTCCTATACAGATAAATATTTCTAGTAACAAATCACCCAAGGCTCGCAGCTCCTATACAGATAAATATTTCTAGTAACAAATCACCCAAGGCTCACAGCTCCTATACAGATAAATATTTCTGGTAACAAATCACCCAAGGCTCACAGCTCCTATACAGATAAATGTTTCTAGTAACAAATCACCCAAGGCTCACAGCTCCTATACAGATAAATATTACTAGTAACAAATCACCCAAGGCTCGCAGCTCCTATACAGATAAATATTTCTAGTAACAAATAACCCAAGGCTCACAGCTCCTATACAGATAAATATTTCTAGTAACAAATCACCCAAAGCTCACAGCTCCTATACAGATAAATATTACTAGTAACAAATCACCCAAGGCTCACAGCTCCTATACAGATAAATATTTCTAGTAACAAATCACCCAAAGCTCGCAGCTCCTATAAAGATAAATATTTCTAGTTACAAATTCACCCAAGGCTCACAGCTCCTATACAGATAAATATTTCTGGTAACAAATCACCCAAGGCTCACAGCTCCTATACAGATAAATATTTCTAGTAACAAATCACCCAAGGCTCACAGCTCCTATATAGATAAATATTACTAGTAACAAATCACCCAAGGCTCACAGCTCCTATACAGATAAATATTACTAGTAACAAATCACAAAAGGCTCACAGCTCCTATACAGATAAATATTTCTAGTAACAAATCACCCAAGGCTCACAGCTCCTATACAGATAAATATTACTAGTAACAAATCACCCAAGGCTCACAGCTCCTATACATATATATATTTCTGGTAACAGATTGTCCAAAGCTCGCAGCTCCTATACAGATAATTATTTCTGGTAACAATTCACCCAAAACTCCAGCTCCTTTACAGATAAATATTTCTGGTAACAGATTGTCCAAAGCTCCCAGCTAGCTCCTAAACAGATAAATATTCTGGTAAAAATTCACCCAAAATATTTACTTAATATTCAAAAAGTTGTAGGTTATAAGTACAGGGATCTAATGGAATAAGACAATGGCCGTTAAATTGATGTACATTCCCACTAATGATAAACAAAATTACCCCTTATATATATTATAAATTAGTGTTGAAACGTTTGGACAGTCAACTAAATGTACCAACCAATCTATATTCTGTAAAAGTCACCAAAGTTGTAAAGCCAACGAATAAGAATACATTATTAAGATATGTTATAAAACATTGGGGACAAGTGTAAAAAACAGCCCAATGTAGCTCCCTTTCTAATTAAGTTAGTAGCCAATATTCCCTCCCTACGAAAATAAACTTTTTTTTAGAATTGACCACTGGAAAAGCAAAATGCAAAACAATGAATTTTAGAGTGGAATTTAATAATTTATCTAAAATGCACAGGCCAATAAAAGGAAACCTTTAAATTTATGTATCTATATTATATATAGAACGCAACAAATTCCAGAATTTTGCACAAAAAAAGGAGAAAATCCCTGAAAGCCAACATCAACAACAATTTAAGAGCTTAGGTAAGCTTGACATAGGTTCCGTCATGGTTTTAGGCTATTTCATTTTCAGATTTAAGTCTTGAATTGGTTTTAACCTCTTTGTTATCCTGTTATCATAGATCCCATAAATGCTAAATGCAGCATAAACCTGGACCCTATTACACAATAATAGAGTAGCAGCGATTTAGATGTTAAGAAATATACTTAATAGTTAAACAACAAGTTTAAAATGTACGTACTTCCCGATAATCTATGTACAATATGGTTGCTACGCTTCCCTGATAATGTCTTAATTAATTGAAATATTTTAACATACTCAAATTTACACTTAAATGTATTTTTCGATTTGTAAAGCAGTTTTTATTCAAATAAGATATTCAAAACCAGAGCTGGATCTTTAAATCGTTTAGTGGTGCGCTGAATCGGGGCGATCCAGTTCACTCAATTTAGCGCGGCAATGTCACTCGTTGAGTGCCATTGCCGCGCCAGTACCGCGCCACTTGGCGCGCTGATTCGCCCATTCCATTTTGATTTAAAGATTGAAATCTAATAATATCTAGGTGCGCCAAACTTGATCGCCCTGATTCAGCGCACCATTAAACAATTTAAAGATCCAGCTCAGTTAAATATAGTAAAAATAACATAAAAAGATAAAGATAGGAATAAAAGAATGGATAAGAAAATAGTAAACGAAGAAATAAAAGACTTGGGGAAAAGAAAGAGGGAGAAAATATAGAGAATGAAAAGGCGAGGGGCTACCAGGTTTATCGAATTGCCAATTGAATATTGGATTGTATTGGAGGGACCAGAAACTTCTGCAAACAAGAATAGAGGGAATGGTCAGGAAATAAATGTTAGAACGTACTTTGTTATATTAAAATTAAACAATACAGGGGGAAGTGTCTAAATAACTATATGTCCTCACCTATGCCGAATTAAATTTTTAACACTAACGAGTTTTAGATATAGTTTTCATTCTATGTTAAATCATAAAAGGTATAAATCCATTTACGAATCTATGGTCGTTTTCGGTCTTAAAGTCCGTATATTCCTGGTTAAAGTTAAACCCCTCCTTCCCAAACCACTCCACTTTATACCACCAACACCAAGGCAATTCAATAAAACATCAGAAAGCAGAGGGGAAAGCTACACAGAAACAAGGATAACACATTCATAAGTAGCGAAGCACAATAAATCATGGATAGAAATATGCAAAAAGTGATTTAATGAGCAAATGTTTAGTTATAAATCAAGGATAAATTCCATAAATCATGGAAATAAAACACAAATCTTTTACATTAGCTAATTAGTATAGGAAATCTTCACAAAAAATCCGCCGTCCATCTTGAATAGCTGCTGAAAAAATAACATTTTCCCCTAAGCTCTACATACTAACGGACGAACGGACAGTCACAGTAATTTAAATAGTTGATTCGCTACTAAAAAAGGAAAAAAGAAAAGGGAATTAGAAAGAAACAAAGCTTTCATTTTGATTACAAGGGCCTAAATTTATCAGGGATCTAAAGGGAGAAGACAATGGCCTATAAATTGATGTACATCCCCAATAATGTGCACAAAATTACCCTTTCTGTAGTTTTCAATCAAAATGTTTGTATACTTAACTTAATGAACCAACCATTCAAAAATCAATAAAAGTCCCCAACGAATAATAATTTGTTACTATAAAACGTTGGGGACAGCCCAATAGCCCCCTCCCTTCCTGTAAATTTATACTTTTGTTTGTCATTATTTTTTTCAATTTTGGATATTACTCAGCTTTTGTTATTCGACCTATTTATGAATCATATAACAAGGACGCAGCAAGCAAAGGCTGTCTTTATGCAAGTTTTAACCTCTACCCCAGCAATGTTTTTATTTTTTTTTTTTGGGGGGGGGGAGACCCTGCCATATATACATATATTTTCTTAAGGAAGGGGGTGGGAGGTATTAATAGCCGAACAATCTAAATCATCCCTGAAAATCGTCAAACGATCGGCCGTTTACAAAATCTTAGCGGATATACATACATTCAGACAGACAGACACTATAAGCATTAAAGCTTTTTATAATGCCTATAAAAAAAGGACGTAATACTGGCTTACCTTTGGTCAATTAAAATGTATACTGGTCTGCCATTTGTAATTTAGTCTCTGTATTAGTCTATCATAGTTAATTTAGTCTGTGTATTGGCAATTTAGTCTGTGTATTGGTCTATCTTTGGTAAATTGTATTGTATGACGTTATGTTTTATAGGTTCTACAAAAAAGCTTTATTTAAATGATAAAATTTTCCTGTAATTTACCTGCTTTGTAAAGATACATTCAATAACTTTTCTGATGAGACAAATGACAACAAGCATCACTGGGAAGGCTATGGAAGTTGAGGGGAATGATTTTATCATCCACAATCCAATTAAACTCATCAACTGCAAAATACAAATTATAGAGAAGTTGTGCTATTTTTAATCCTTATAATAATGTAAAAGGATCTCTGTCTATCTGTGTGTATCGAAGGATCTCGCTAACCGCTGTACCGAAATGGTTCTCCTTTATAGGGTAGCTTCTCTTAGGTCCAGGGAAGGTTTATAACTATTTGGGGGGGGGGGGAGTATATCACAACCCTCCCACGGAAAATCATCCTTAGAAAATCCCCCTCCCCCCCAAAAAAAATCCTCTCAAATATTTTTTTTACTTTTTCTTTTTACATCTGAATAAAAGATTGGGATATCGAATTCAACTCCACCTTCCACCCTTCTCAAGTTGCCCCTAGAGGCATCTTGGAGCGTAGCCGCTAGTATTAAAACGATATAAGCCGTATCTAAAAATATTCTAAACTCATTTAATAAAACAGGCTAAGATGGAGTGCATTTATTTTTACTGAACAGTAAAAGCCAACTGCTCATAAGCAGCCGCAGACGTAAAAAAACAGCAGCCTCAAGCTGAGGTCAATTCTTAAAAAAAAAAGGTCGCTGCGACGCTGCCTCACGAAAATCACATAAAAATTTATAAAATTAAAATAAAATCATAGAATGGTTATTAACATAAGATTTTATTAAATTTTTGTAGATTTCTTATGTAATTTTTGGAGCATTTTTCAGAAAAACAGTTTTGGTGAGGTAATTTTTAAAAAATAATCTTCCTCTGGTTGAAATGTTTTAGGCGATTTGACGTTCAACTGGCATGTTTAAAATAATCACTGGGTGTTGCCGAGCCCAGTTTTAAATTCTTACCTGAATAAACGTAAAAAGATGGACTCTTTTGAGTGGTACATATTTGAGATACACGTAGTTGGGCTGATTCTTGGCAGGCATAAACAGCAGCAGCAAACGGTCAAAAAACTGTAAGCCTAAAAAATAGGATATCTTTAGTAAAGAACTAACAAAATAATGGATTGGCAAGCGGACAAAAGTAATTATAAAGCAGATGTTTAGTGGTCATAGAAAAGAAAGACAGATTGAACGTGACCATAAACAGAACATCATATATAAATATTAGAGTAAAACACTAGAGTGGGAAAGGGGTAAAATAACTGTATTTCCCATTCTCGAGGTTTCCGTGCCGTCTTTCAATTGGGTCTTTGAAAATCAACCAATAGCCTCGGGAATATTAACACAGCAGATAAGGTAAATTATATATGAGAGGTTCATTGGTTAAGGAATATTCATAAAATCAAAATCAAGTTTCATTTCCCCAAAAAGGTTTTAAAAAGACAGACAGACAATAATACGGTCATGTTGAATTATAAAGTAGAGAAGCTTCGCTATTAAATACATAAAGTCAGTGCTCGGCCGCCGCGCATAAGTCTTAATTTTAAACCCGCTTGTGTAAAAAAAAAATAAATTCAAAATTGATTAATTGTTTATGTAGCAACAGGTTTAGACATCCAGCTGAATTTTAAAGTCATAACGATTTCACTGAGGCTTACATGCGGCTGGCGCGCGTTTGCCGAGCCCTGCAAAATGTAACCTGTAAATATGGTAATGTAGGTTTTCAATCCAAGTTTTTCAATCAAGGATAACATAATCAATTCTTTTTGTAACACAAATCGTTTAATGAAAGGAGAGAAAAAAAACTATATGTTTATAAATTATACTGCTTAATTTGTCTCAATTTTAAATTTTAATTGGGTGTTACAAACTAGCAGTGACTAATCTTTGTCATTAACGAGATTATGTCTGTGTAATTAATTTTCTCGTATTCATTCGAATCCGGTGGATAGGAACCGGTTCTCATCCACACGAAAAAAAATATGTCTAGCATCGTATTATATCCATCTTCCTACGAATATAAAAATGTACAATCATAAAATTAAAACCATTTTTTTAGCCGGTGCCTTCGGCACCGCGGGGCTAAAAAACTAGTTTTAATCTTGTAATTGTACATTCTATATCCGCGGAAAGCGTTTATAATACGATGAAAGAAATAACTATTCTTTTATATATAGAGTATATCAATTTATCGCCTATTGTCATATCAAACCTGAATGGAATGATTTACTTCTAGAGAGGCTAAAAATCTAAAATTGCGACAAAAGAGGGGACATTGGGCTGTTTATTACACTAGTCCCTAAAGTTTTATAATGACGTTTTCTTTTTCGTTGGCGTTCACAATTTTTGGGACGTCAGTGAATTTTGTTCGGTTGGATCATTAAGTTGAGTGTTCAAACGTTTCAACCACAAATTTTGATCTACGGAAGTGGTAATTTTGTGTATCATTGTTCGGGTATCATCAATTTATCGGCCATTGTCTTATCCCTTAAGATTCCTGCTAAAATTGTCATAATGCGTAATGTGTATTTGTTTTACAACATAATTCCTCATCATAATTGCAGAATACTATTTTAGTTCTATTTTTAGTAGTGAAGCTAATCTATGATTTACTTTGTTTGTCAGTCCGTTTGTCCGTAACTCTATTAAAAAATAGACAATGTATAATCTGCTCTGTTTGTCCGTCCGTTTGTCCTAAACGAATTCCTCATCATAATTGCAGAATATCATTTTAGTTCTATTTTTTAGTAGCGAAGCTAATCTTCGATTTATTTTGTCTGTCCGTCCGTCCATCCGGTTGTTCGTAATGCTATTAAAGTCAGACGATTAATTAATTGTGGTAATTTCTGTTACTATTATGCATCCAGTATACAAAATAATTTGAACGGCGGTCGTCATGCTTTAAAAAAACATATTTATTTATATTTTCTTATAGTTTCGTGATTAATAGGATGTTGTCATCCTTAGTAAAAACTTCAGTTTTTTAGTTTAATAAAACTTAAATTTTTCAGGTTAATATTTCGTTTCGGTTTACATTTCCTTCTGAAAGCCCGAACAAAATAGATTAAAGAGTACCTAAAAATTGTATAGTGTTAGGTTATTCCCGAGATTTTAAATGACACAAAAATACATCCAGCTACTTAAAAAGATATCATTTATGAGTTGTGAATTTTTATGATGTATACAGAAAGCATGAAAAATTTAAATGCTCAATTATGTAAAAAAAATTATATTAAATCCACATGTAGTTTCAATAGTAGTTGAAAACATAACAATAAGTTTAATTCATTTGACATACAAAGCATACGACAGTTTGGAAACTGAACAAAAACAAAAATTCAAATTTTTTTTACGAAAAGAAAGTATAAGGATGCACAACTGTTTGTACGTTTCTGACTTGAGATATCAACTATAGTATAAGAATAGTTATTTATCGCTTCGTATTATAGACAGCTTTCGAGGATATTAAAATTTTAAAAATATATTAAATTAAAACCAGTTTTGTTAACCCTGAGGGGCCAAAAGGCAGGGATAACAAATCTGGTATTAATTTTATTAGTTTTACTTCAGTACTTGTAAAATATTTCTGTATTACGATGCTATACATGATTATTCTAGTTATAATCCAGCAAATATATTGGGAATAACTATATACTTTAAATAACTATTCTGTTACATTTTTGAGAAATGCTGAATTTTTAACACATTACACTACATTATTTGTATATCAGATCCCTAACTGTTGAATTCTATGATTTATGTGGGCCTTTCTTGTTGTTTACACTACATTATTTGTGTATTAGATCCCCAACTGTTGAATTCTATGATTTATGGGGGCTTTCTTGTTGTTTACACTACATTATTTTTGTATTAGATCCCCAACTGTTAAATTTTATGATTTATGGGGGTATTTCTGTTTGTTTACACTACATTATTTGTGTATTAGATCCTCAACTGTATAAATGTTATGATTTATGGTTCTTTCTTGATGTTTACACTACATTATTTGTGTATTAGATCCCCAACTGTTTAAATTCTATGATTTATGGGGCCAGGGCTTTCTTATTGAAAACACTACATTATTTGTGTATTAGATCCCCAACTGTATAAATGCTATGATTTATGAGGGGCTTTCTTGTTGTTTACACTACATTATTTTTGTATCAGATCCCCAACTGTATAAATTCTATGATTTATGGGGGCTTTCTTGTTGTTTACACTACATTATTTGTGTATTAGATCCAGGGGCGTCCAAGCTTTTTATTTTGGGGGGGGTAAAATTTTTTTAAGGGGGGGGTAATTTGGTTTTGGGGGGGTAAAATGGCGCGCGAAGCGCGCCGCAAATTTTTTTTACCCCCCCCAAAATTTTTACCCCGGGGGTAAAATTTGCTTGGGGGGGGTAATTACCCCCCCTGAAATTTGTTGGCAGGGGTAAAATTTGTTTACCCCCCCCAAAATTTACCCCCGGGGTAAAATTTTTGGGGGGGGGTAATTTAAATTTTATAAAAAAATTAGTATTAAAAATGCGCGCGAAGCGCGCAAAAATTTTTTTTGTTAAAGATTTTCTATTTTGGGGGGAGTATTTACCCCCCCAAAATGGTTTGGGGGGGGTAAATACCCCCCCCAAAATCGTTGGGGGTGCCTACGGCACCCCCAAGGTAGGGGTAATTTTTTTTTGGGGGGGGTATTGTTCACAAAATTTTGGGGGTGCCTACGGCACCCCCAAAATCGTTTGGGGGTGCCAAATGGCCCATTACCCCCCCCCTTGGACGCCTATGATTAGATCCCCAACTGTATAAATGCTATGATTTATGAAGGGCTTTCTTGTTGTTTACACTACATTATTTTTGTATTAGATCCCCAGCTGTTGAACTCTATGATTTATGGGGGCCTTTCTTGTTGTTTATACTGTATTATTTGTGTATTAGATCCCCAACTGTTGAATTCTATGATTTATGGGGGCCTTTCTTGTTGTTTACAATATATTATTTGTGTATTATATCTGCAACTGTTAAATTCTATGATTTATGGGGGTCTTTCTTGTTGTTTACACTACATTATTTGTGTATTAGATCCCCAACTCTATAAATGCTATGATTTATGGGGGTGCTTTTCTTGCTGTTTACACTACATTATTTTTGTATTAGATCTGAAACTGTTAAATTCTATGATTCATGGGGGTCTTTATTGTTGTTTACACTATATTATTTTTATATCAGATCTGCAACTGTTAAATTCGATGGTTTATGGGGGTCTTTCTTGTTTTTTACACTATATTATTTTTATATCAGATCTGCAACTGTTGTGATTTATGGGGGTCTTTCTTGTTGTTTACACTACATTATTTTTGTATTAGATCCCCAACTGTTAAATTTTATGATTTATGGGGGATTTTCTTGTTGTTTACACTACATTATTTGTGTATTAGATCCCCAATTGTTAAATTTTATGATTTATGGGGGATTTTCTTGTTGTTTACAATACATTATTTGTGTATTAGATCCCCAACTGTTAAATTTTATGATTTATAGGGTCTTTCTTGTTGTTTACACTACATTATTTGTGTATTGGATCCCCAACTGTATAAATGCCATGATTTATGGGGGCTTTTGTTGTTGTTTACACTACATTATTTTTGTATAAGATCCGCAACTGTTAAATTCTATGATTTATGGGGGCTTTCTTGTTGTTTACACTACATTATTTGTGTATTAGATCCCCAACTGTATAAATGCTATGATTTATGTGAGCTTTCTTGTTGTTTACTCTACATTATTTTTGTATTAGATCCCCAACTGTATAAATGCTATGATTTATGGGGGATTTTCTTGTTATTTACACTACATTTTTGTGTATTAGATCCCCAACTGTTAAATTTTATGATTTATGGGGGATTTTCTTGTTGTTTACACTACATTATTTGTGTATTAGATCCCCAACTATATAAATGCTATGATTTACTGGGGCTTTCTTGTTATTTAAAATACATTATTTTTTGTATCAGATCCCCAACTGTATAAATTCTATGATTTATGGGGTCCTTTCTTGTTATTTACACTATATTATTTTTATATCAGATCTGCAACTGTTAAATTTGATGATTTATGGGGGCCTTTCTTGTTGTTTACAACATTGCAATTATATTATGTATTATCAAGCTGAAAAAGGGGACAATTCATGTCATTTAAAATTTAAATTATAGTCATAAATTTTTGCTAAAACTGAAAAAAAAACAATTTTAACAAATTATGTTTTGTAATTTGGCAGCTTTGTTTTTTTCTGAGAAAACTAAAACTATTCTCATATCTATGAAAACATTTCCAGAAAAATAGCAAAAAACTTACTCAAGACAAACACATAGTTTCCCTGAAAAGCATACCTGCATGATGATACAATCAAAAGTAAAAGAAGTAGAATGACCTTACGAACAAGGAAAACAACATTTCCAGTATGGCTCTAAAAACGATTAATTTCTGCTGGATTAGAGCCAGTTCATAGCCATACTGAAAATTCATGTGCAGCATCGTATTACAGTCAACTTTCTACGAAAAATAAAACAAAAATCTAAAAATACTCTCATAATTTTTTTATTTATAAAACTACGGGAAGCAATGCGATAAAAAAAATATTATCATTGAACATTATTTATAATTAAAATAATAACCTAACAAGGATCACAACATCCATAAAAGCGAAGCACTGAAACGGTAGGACAAACAGACATTAACAATTGTATAGTGTCAGAACTGAATAATCATAATATAAATGTATAAGAGTCAAATCAAAATTGTAAGTAAATTTGTTGAAAAACTGCTTGGTTCTGGATAATGTTTATGGACATACTTACATTTTTAGGACTTGATTATAGAGTTGCTTCGCTTATTACATTATACTTTGTTGTTCCAGGAATCAATATAACAAAACTCAGATCAATCGGATGATTAGATCACATAAAAATCGTACCTAACTACTACAGGAATCACCATGCAAAGTTTGAAATCAATAGGACAATTCTAACATGCCTAAATTAGCGAAAAAAGCTATCCGTTACGGACGGACGGACGGACGTACGGACGGACAGACATACGGACGGACATACGGACGGACCGACCCTAATTATAGAAAAGCTTCGCTTTTAAAAATGCTTAAAGAAAATGTACTTTCTAATACGAAAAAATATATATAATAAATGCTTCAATGTCTAGTCAGAATTGTATACTTTAATGGATGTATTATTACTTGGATCTTACACCAAATTATCATGTACTCTACTAAAATTAAACTTGTAGCTGTCTAAAATAACGATCCCCTCGTGCAGTCTCTTTACCCCATTCCTTCCCCTCCTACAGGATGAACGAACTGACCAATAAATTATATCCATGTTAGTAACCTAAATAAACGACTATTTCCCCTGTCATAATATCCATGTATATTCTATTTATCTATTTATACTTTACAACTGAGCACAGTTACAGGGAAATGACTTTTAGATTTTAAAAAATATTTAGAATTCGATATGTCGACCGATAAACAGAACTTAAATTGACGTGCTGTAACGTCAGCCACATTCACTTTATCTTTTTTTTAAATATGCAAATAAAATCCAATATTGGAGACAAAATTATAATTCTGCTGGGGCCATATCCCTTCTCTGTATTGGCAATATTCCCAGTAATATTGTAAAGCTGAATTTACTTTATTCACCTTGAAACTTTTATCTACTTGTAAACAAGGATCACAACATACATAGGAAGAATAAAAATCATTGACAAAGTGAATTATAGAGCAAATTTACTCTATGGTTAAGAAAAAAAAGAGAAAGAAGGACAAGCAAAAGGAGGCAGAAAAACGATAGAAACTTACAAAAAATATAAATATATATGTTTTGTTGCATGAACAACTTTCTGAAAGACAAAAAAAGTTGTAAAATAGATTCTCTTTAGAAAGGGTTATTCAGTACCAAATAATTAACACTTGTTTTGGTTTAACATTGACTTAAAAAACTATATTGCCTCCAGATTTAGCCTGCAATCCATTATTGAACAATGTTTTCTCGGCTTGTACTTATAACATGTTCCAATCAATGTTTTATACAAATACAATATTATTTACAAGCAAAAAAGTTTTTCTTTTTAAAGTACAACAATCCACATATTTTTTGATGAATATATTAACAAAAATTTAAATTCTTAGTTGCTTCCACTCGCACCATTAAATGTTAAAGAAATAAAACATGTTTCTAGTTACTGTTGGGGGCTCTAACCCTTACCCTACAGGAATCTTCTAATCTGCACTAAACCTAACCAAACATAAAAAAAGCCTTAAATATTTTAAAATTTTGTTTGTGGTCCATTTGGGATATGAGGGATTACATCAAATTTAAAATTTTCAATGAAGCTGTTTATATTGCCATAAAAAAATGACGTCATACAATACACAGTCTAAATTACCAATGGCAGGCCAGTATACATTTTAATTGACCTTGTAGTAGGCCAATGTGACCTAATTTTTAAAGGTGTCATAAAAGCATAATTTCAATGAAACTTACCTCTGAGAGAAGAGACACCCATATAGAGGAATACTCCGTACAGCACAGGCATGGGTAGTAGAGCCAGGAAAGGGGTCATCAGCACAGACAAGCCGGTCAGGATGGCTATGCATAGGTTGGTCACACGCTGCTCCCGGATACCGAGGAACTGAGCCTTCTCTCCAGGTATATTTGTTTTACTTTCCTAAATAGAATAAATGTAATTGAATAATAAGAAACTGTCAAAAAAAAACTGTTTTAGGGGTTTGCAAAATGAATAAGGCATAACCAACAAGCAAAATGCATCTAAAATAAAATTTTGGGGCAGGTGTAAAGGTCGTCAATTCTGCTGTGTTGACCCCCAATAACAGCTGAACTCACATATAGGTTTCGTTATTTTTTTCCGATTTAATTTCGTTGTTGGTATAAGCTGGGTTTGTAGCATTTTTTTCTTTTTCATGAACTATCATATAGTAGCATGCATGAAGAGTTTTGGAACCCAAAGCGACACCAAGCCTCATTGAGGTCATCATATTATAGTAGAATGAGTCTTTATCCTCTATATATTTTCACAACAAGACAATGGCCGATAAATTTATGTACATCCCCAATGCACAAAATTACTCCTTCTATAGATTACAATTAGTTATTTAAATTACAATCAACTGAATGAATCAACCAATCAAAATTCAATAAAAGTCCCTAAAGTTGTTTAGCCAACCAATAAGAAAACGTTATTATAAAACTTTAGGGATTAGTATAGTAAACAGTCCAATGACCACTTCCTCCCTGACCTTTATTGTAAGTGTATAAAAGATTACTGACCTTAGTTAGAGACTGCATGTGATTGATGAATGGAATTTATCCTCTATTCATTTCCACACCAGAATAGAAAAACTATACTTCATAATAATTTTCATTAATACCTGCTTTTCTTGCAATTGTATATTAAAAAACTGACCTTGGTTAGAGACTGCATGTGATTGATGAATGGAATTTCTCCTCTATTCATTTCCACACCAGAATAGAAAAACTATACTTCATAATAATTTTCATTAATACCTGCCTTTCTTGCAAGTGTATATTAAATAACTGACCTTGGTTAGAGACTGCATGTGATTGATGGATGAAATTTCTCCTCTATTCATTTCCACACCAGAATAGAAAAATCATACTTCATAATAATTTTCATTTATACCTTTATATCCCTTTTATGCAATTAAAAAACTGACCTTAGTTAGAGACTGCATGTGATTGATGGATGGAATTGTGTTGGCAATAAACCAAGGAAGACCAAATACTGAGGAGACAACAATAATTAAAGCAAGGACCAACAAGTCCAGATGGTAGCCACATCCTTTCTTCAACCTTAAAGAGAAAGCGTTTTTTTCCGCTAAAAGTTTTGGATTATTCACATCGGCGGCTGTGGCTAAACACGTAGCGCATCTGATATTCGGTGGGGAGGTGATAGGTTCGAATCTTGGCCCGACATCTTAATATATAATTTATTTTGGCCTTTAAGATCTGTAGTTATTGCTTCAAAAGACGTGTTTTACTATATGTCTCTTTCTTATTCGCTCTCCATCTCTATTTTCAATGACCACTGAACATCTGCACTCTAACTCATTTTTTCTGTTTGTCTATCCCGGCTTTTATTTGTACATTGCTACATGATTTAAAATGTGTAAAGGTACATAATTAAAAAAAAATTAATGTATATAGAATATACGTGGATATAATGACAGGGGAAAAATTGTCGTCAATTTAAATTGCTAACATTGACAACACTTATAAGCCAGTTCGTTTATCTAGTTGGAGGGTAAATAATAGCTAGCTATACATTTCCCTTTTTAAGAGTACATGATAATCTGGTGTAAGATTCAAGTATTAATAAATCCATTAAAGATAGAAATAAACTTACTTGTATTCCTTTCTATTGACAATGACAGCTGTAATCTGTTGATCCATAAAAATTAGAATAGTTGCCAGCAAAGCAAACACAGGCGCCAGGAACACATCCACCCACCAGGGGTTGGCCAGCAGGTGTTCAGGAAACAGCAGGGCGTGCGTTACCAACCAGCTGCGCTTCTCCCACGTGGGCTTGAACTCGCTGGGAACATTAAGCTTGGGAGTGGGAACGCCTGAGAAATAGTCCAGGGCGGTCATTGATACAATGCCAATGATGACCGCAAAGTCAGAGAGGAAGTTGCGCGCGGTGCTTGGTAAATATCCAGTTTGCCTATATAGAAAAATAATTAAAAAACGTTCAAATTTTGAAAAAATAAAAGGTTTAATAATAAAGTTTATTTCAGGCTAGTTAAAGTTTACCGATGAAATACCTTATTATGAAGATATTAAAATGATCAAACGACAAAATTTGCGTTTTAAGTAAAGGAGTAATACCAAATGCAAAAATTTGAAAGACTTTTCTGATTGAAATCTTGATTGGTTATTTCAAACAAATTTTTGACCAAAGATCGAATTTTGTTCATCATTACTGGGAATAAATACCAATTTATCATTAATTATCATATCCTTTACGAACTCTGATCTTACTTGAACATATATTAGGGAAAAAGAATAGAGGGGGCAGGGGTTAAGTATTAAGTAACTATATTGTTCATTGGCTAGAGACCCTGTTCCGACTTTCAATTGGGTCTTTGAATATTAGCGAATAGCGTAGTAAATATTAATGCAACCAAGCTACAAAGAATCAGAAAGCAATTTGTTAGCAGACGAAAAAAGGTCCCTACACTTAAACCAGGTAGTCTATACATTAATTGAAGCAACTTATAGTGCCTGATAAAAAATGACGTCATACAATACAAATGTCTAATGGTAAAATGTATACTGGTCTATCATTGGTCATTAGTATTGTATGCCATCATTTTTTATTAGGCACTATAAGCTGCTTCACATATCTTACTTGAATTGTTTCAAAGTGATGCTGATGGCAAATGCTCCAAAAAAAAGTAGAATGGACATGAGGTAGATATCATAGCCATGCTCACATCCATCCCCAAACAGAACTCCATTCTCCTAAAATAAAGAAAAGTAGAATAGATATGAGGTAGATATCATAGCCATGCTTACATCCATCTCCAAACAGAACTCCATTCTTCTGAAACAAAGAAAAGTAGAATAGACATGAGGTAGATATCATAGCCTGCTCACATCCATCTCTAAACAGAACTCCATTCTCCTAAAACAAAGGAAAGTAGAATAGATATGAGGTAGATATCATAGCCATTCTCACATCCATCTCCAAACAGAACTCCATTCTCCTAAAACAAAGAAAAGTAGAATGGGCATGAGGTAGATATCATAGCCATGCTCACATCCATCTCCAAACAGAACTCAATTCTCCTAAAATAATGATTTTAAGAATTTGTTGTGATGTTTTATCAAACTAGGAGCTCTATATTCTAAGGGGTATGGAAGGGCAGAAAATAGCCTAAAACCATTTCAGGTCTTGAATTTAAAATAAATTGCCTAAAACCACTTCTGGTCCTACATGAAGCCCTCATAAAATGGAGAACTCAATCAGTTCAGTATTTATCGCAAGTGTAAGCTACAAATAAAATCCTTAATACTCTATATGATAGGAGATCTGTAATAAAAGCAGTAAATATTTTTTTCTAAAAAATCAAATGACTTAGATTATCACTAACAGTGTGACAGAAAAATTGAGTTATATACTAGATGCTTAATGAGATAGGGAATATTTACAAAAAACGCAGTCTATCTTGAATAGAAACTGAAAAATCCCTATATCAGACGAACGTTTGGCTAATGGAGAATCTTAGCAAATAAAGTTTATAAAATTTGAACCTTAATGCAATCTTCTTTGGTGACATTCCATAGATCAAAATTCTAATAAAAATCATTTTAAACAATAATTCAAAAATATAACCTACATCTGATTTTTTAAATTAAAAAGAGTTTAATTAAGGACATGTTGCTTGTTAATCCATAAATAAACATAGCTTTTTGTCAGAACTTAATAAAAAGAACATTAATTTTCAGGTCTAAACAATACAGGATGTAAATAAAGGGCATACTTTCATTTTTTAGAATTTGATTCTATATCATAGGATTATACATTTCTGTCCTAGTTATCATTATTCCGAAAATTAGATGATTAGGATATTTATATCATACAAAAAGTTGTTGTCAAATGAATTAAATGATATTTTGATTTGATATGATTTCCTGTTCAGGGTAGAATTCTGGTTCCATGCTGGAGAGGTTAAATCCTTCAGGTAGGCAGTTACAAGGCAGGTATTTAACATCCTTCTTGATACTGAAGGTGTTCTTGAAGGCGCTCATGATAAAGATAAAGGCCACCAGACAGGCAAACAGCTCTTCTGTAAACCTTGATAAAATGTATAATGAAACAAATATGTTTATGTCCAAGTTTAGTAAATTGATGGTGAGACATACAGAAGTCCTGAAAGAAATAAGGAAGGACAGACAGACATAGGAACAGCAGGAAAGAAAGACAGAAGCAAAGACAGATAGAAAGACAGACAGATAGAGTATTACTATTCATATTTTCATCAATTACCATTTTACCATGATTTTTTAAATATATTAAACAAAAATGTATAAATAAGAAGAAAAACAGTATCAATTATTGTCATATAGCTTATATCTGTTACAGAATTTCAAGAATTATACCTATCTACGTGACTCCAAACTTATACATGTTAAAAATTTGTAGAATTATACCTGGTAATATAACAGACATAAGCACTGGCATCGAAAGCCACCAGCAGGATCAACATGACTCCAACCCAGATACCAATCCACAGACGTAGAGATAGGTAATCCCAATTCTGAAATTTGATATGATTATTTCTCTTCAGAACAGCCACAAGATTGTAGGTAACTTTTAATTTCTTTTCACAACTATTGTATCACCTCTTTGTAAATTGAAAAATAACAAATTTGTGCAAAGGCTGTATTATATCAACTTACAGGCCATTTAAAATTGTTATCTAATTTATATTTACAGTAAATATAGAAATAATAAACATAATTGTTGAACAACTTTATCAAAAAGAAAAGAAAATATGTTTATTTAATTAAATAAACTGTATAAAGTCCTATTGTCTTAATGTTTAGTCTTAAAATATACCAGATCTACAAAAAAGATATGATTATTATCTAAAGCAAAATAACTGTTAAAGGGTAAAGTTGTGCTTTTTGGAAGTTTTATGCATGTTTATTTTATGATATTTTTCAGGATTTCCAAGCTATTAGATACTTATGACTAAATTTAGAAAATGATACCTGATCGCTGCACATTTCATACAAAATCTTTTCAAAAACATAAACAGGGCCAGTAGATCCCAGCAGGTTCAGTGGTTGTCCAGAGAACAGGGCAAACAAAACTCCTGACAGAAGGCCAGCAACAAGACCTTCAATAGTAGCAATCCTCTGTTCAGTGGCCTCGCCCAGCAAGCCTCCAAAAGCAATAATCGGCGCCAAGCAAGCAAAGTAAAGAAACAAGAAAGATGAGATGCACTGCGAGTGCAGACCATCCTTAAAATCGGACAAATAATGCGGAGATTTACGCTTGATGTCGTCAATAAGACCGCCAAATAGTCGGCCTGTGCGCACCAGACCCGAGGCCTCGCGATTGCGCCGATCGTCATCGATGACGTCATCTTCGTGGACCTGGAGTTCTCGTTCTTTCTCATCAGGGCCACTTGGTGGTTCTATGTAGTGTTTGTTGTTCCAATCCCTGAAATATTCAATTTAATTTAAAAACATCAATTTGAGGGGTGGGAGGTTTCTCAAAGGATTACTTGCAAAGAATTACAACAAAAAAATGTCCAATTAAACATGCAGTTTTTTTGTTGATATTTTGACATAATCTTTTAACTATGTAGTTGATCTGTAAATGTGATTGTTTAAAATGATGATTCCTAGGACAATCAGGCACCATGTAATAAGTAAAGTATCTTGGATATCTGGACCCTTTAATGATTAAGAACATTTACCCTACAATATCCATTTATCCATATAATTGATAAATATTCGCTTTTAAATGTATGTTGACATCCTTGTTTAAATTTTGCAGCTCACCTTGGAAGAGTTTTAATAGAATCAATATAGTCATCAAGAGAATTTAGAACATCATCTCTGCTATCAGCTTCAAATATTCCCTAGAAAGAAATAGTCTAACAAAACTGGTTTTACTCCTTTTTTATTTTAATATTCGCGTGAAGCTGCCTATAATACGATGCTATAAATAATTATTTTTGTAAGAATGTATATTTCTCCTTACAATATTAGTTGATTATGTCACAAAAGTTGAACATACTTCATTAAAAAGTTGAGATCAAGTCTGGTCCTACGGTCATTGAATATTTGTTTTATAAAGTAAATTGCTTAGTACATACATATATCTATAATACAAAGTAGAACGATGTCTGTCTGTTTGTTTGTCTGTTTGTCTGTTTGTTTGTTTGTAGCAAAGGATCTCGCTTACCGCTGAACCGATCGGGTTCAACTTTACAGGACACCCCCATCCCCCCCCCCACAAAAAATATTCTTTTTAAAACTAAAATTAAAATAGAGCGGTCGACTTCCCCCCCCCCCATAAAAAAAATTCCCCCCCCCCAAAGAAAATTTTTTTTTGAATTATTTTTTAAAATCTAAATTACAAAAAATTGGTTTGATCATACCTCTTGGGGCAAAGCCCCTAGAGGCTAGGGGCGAAGCCGCTAGTATAACATCAAGTAATAAAAGAAAGACTAGATGATCAATCCATAACCCTTCCTGACCTTTATGGGTTTGGGAGGTGGCTCCTCCCCCCCCCTTATATTATTTCAGTTTCTGAAATAGCTAGAGGGCTAAAAAAAACTTTGTGTGGTTTATTTTGCTGGCGGTTTCGGTAAAGCCGTTCACGAGATATAAACTAACCCCTTTACATACAGATTTATTACTGATTTGACCTGATCCTAAAGTTTGAGTAGAGACTACTATATACATATACCCAGAGGGAGAGGGAACAATTGGATGTTTATTAAACTAGTCCCCAAAGTTTTACAATAACGTTTTCTTATTCGTTGGCTTAACAAATTTTGGGACTTCAGTGAATTTTGATTGGATTATTTATTAAGTTGAGTGTTCAGGCGTTTCAACCAAGGGGTAATTTGAAGAGTAGGTCAATTTATCGGCCATTGTCCTATCCCTTTATATCCCTGACTATACCTGAGAGAATGGTTTATCTGAGAAGGCACTTCCAATTGACTTTCCAATCTCTGTTGTGGCCTCATTGTCCTTCGTAGGACACAACAGGAAATATAAATACCTGAAAAATTACGAATCATTCTTCAAGATGTTTGTCTGTGTGTTTGTTAAGAAAGATCTAGCTAACCACCAGATGGTGCTCCTTAAGTGAAAAGCATCTTATAGATCTAGAGAAATTTTTAAAATCATTTTAGGGGAAGTGTATCTCCACCCACCCAAGAGTACATTTTTTGACATTTCAAGTTAATTTTTTGGGTCATGGAAAGAATATGAAGTTGCGGGTATCGTCGCATTTTCACAGTAGCTTTTAGGTTAGGTTAGGTTATATAATAATTGCCCCGCAGGGTTGGAGGCCCCTCAGAAATAGGAGAAATGCTACTGTTAAAATGCGACGAAACCCGAAACTTCGTTTTCTTTCCATGATCCAATTTATCAAGCTAAAATTTTTAATTTAACCCTCAACCCCCCAATGGCATGTATGTACACCCTTACGCCACGACCCATCTTACTTCTTATACTTCTATCTCCCCTATTTCTGTGGAGAAGCTACTAGAATCTAGGGGTGAAGCTGTAAAGAAGATATACAACAAAACAAACATACAGACCTTGTAGGTATATCAACCTCAGGTAGATCCCCAAGGACACTTGGCTGTGCCAGCCTGATGAACACGCTGACCGCCTTCTCCAGGAAGGGAACACTGCCTGTCAGGATGACCGCTGCCTCCGCGTTCTCTGGCAGTTTCTTCAGGAAAGGATGGTTCACCTTGCCGTCCTCGTGCTCCTTGTTTAGAAAGCTCACATCTCTAAACAAAACAAGGATGACAACATACATAAGTAGCGAAGCACAAAACAATCATTGATTGACAACCGGACAAGCATAGGGCAAATTTTTAGTGTCATAAAAATTGAGCTGTTTACATAGTGCCTTCAAAAAATTACGTCATACTGGCCTACCATTGGTCAATTAAAATGTATACTGGCCTGCCATTTGTATTTAGCTTTTGTATTGGCGTATCATTGGTAATTTTTACTGTATGATGTCTATGATGTCCTTTTTTATAAGCACTATAAAGAGCTTCGAAAAAAATAAAATTCACTTAAACAGAAAAAATCACAAAACCTTTCTAAATAAAATAAGTTATGGTCTTATGTAGCATGACGACTCACCAACTAATTGTAAACATATTTGTAAATTTTTGAGCAGCTTAACTTAATTAGATTAAAACTATATTTTTTTAAAAGTACATGTATCTTTTTATGCAAATTACTAATACTGCATTAAAAGCTACATATTGTATGTATATATTTTACAACTTTAATTCAATTAACAATAGAATGTGTAAACTAGACTAGCATGCTCTATATTCGCTTACAGTATATTTTTATGGGATTGTGGTAAAAGGGGTTGATCAATTTTGCTACCCCTTTGTTTACTAATTTTATAGAAAAGTATCTCAAAAATTCGTTTATGATACAAAGAGATGTAACAAACAACTAAGTTTCTATACATTTTGCTTCATGCAATACTTATTCCAGTATGGCTTCAAAACCGGTTAATATTCCCTGGATTAGAACTGGTTCTCAGCCATACTAAATTATATATAGAATCGAATTATAGACAATTTTCCATGAATATTGAAATAAAAATCATAAAAGTAATACCAGTTTTTCTAACCTAGACATTCAGCCCCTCGGGGCTTACAAAACTGGTTTTGATATTATACTACATTTTAATACCCGCGGAACGCTGTCTATACATAACTATTTCTGTATTGAATAAATAGAACTGTTAAAAACTGGTGTTGAGGAAATTATAGTAAATGCAGAGTGAAGAGAAAATGCATCAAATGGAATTGACGACATATTCAATTTACTAAACTTAATTAATTTACTGGTGTCTCTTCAAAAATACAAAAAATTGAATAAAATTGCAATTCATTAACTGTCGCTGTTTTAAACATTTCTTATATATACAGAAAAAAGAGAAAAATGTTATAGTATTTTGTACCAAAAGTATAGTTATATAGTCCAAATAACTAAATGGATTCAGTTAGGTGGGGGGTGCCTTTTTCGTCTGATAGAAATTACTTTCTGCTCTTTTGTAGAGACTTGGCTGTGTTGATATTTGCAACGCTACTGTCTGATTATCTGATATTCAAAGACCCAAATTGGAAGTCGGCACAGGGTCCAACGGGGTAGGGACATACAGTTATTTAACCCCTTCCCTCTCTATTGTTTTACTTAAAATGTGTACGGTAAAGAGTTGTGCAGGTTCCGGAACAATGCATACCTCCCTACTTTTATTTTCAGTAGTAGTTTTAATGTGATCTAGAGACTAGAACAACTCCCCAACATCTAGCCGAAGTGGTGGAGACCCATTTCGTCTGCTAGCATATTGCGGCTGTGTTTATATTTCCAACGATATTAGCTAATTTCTATTCTTTTATATTAATTTTTCAAGTTTAATATTTACCTTTAAGTTTGATTGTAAGAGCATCAGAACTTTGAAAGGTAGTGCTTTGCAATCCAGGGAGGGAGGGGACATTAGACTGGTAATTACATAGATAACAAAAGTTTTGTAACTACATTATATTATCCACGTTAGCTTAAAAACATTGAGTACTTTTATAGAATTGTGATTGCTTTAATTCCAAACTGATAATGTCTAGACTTTTCAACCAATAATCTTAATCTACAAAAGGGGTACATTTGTTTATCAAGATTGCGGTTGTCCATTGTTTTGTCCTAAGATCCCTGTTTGCAATCTCTCCTGCATTTATGCTCAATACAAAACAAGTATATAACAAAACTCTGCCTTTTTTACATATAGAACATTACCATATTAATGTTTGAATTTTAAACAAGGAAATTTTTTCTTGAGATAATGAAGTTTGTTATTAAACATTAGTAATCCTTATAATAAAGTAACAGGATGCCTATCTGTTTTTTTTTGTCACTCTGTTTATTAGTCTGTCTGTCTCTTTGTACCGAAGGATCTCCATAACCGCTCAGCTGATATGATTCTCCTATACAGGGTAGCTTTTCATAGGTCCAAAGAAAGTTTAAAACTATTTTAACCACCCTCCCAAAAGAGATCGCCCCTAGAATAAAATTCCCCCCCCCTAAAAAATAAATTTTCAATTTAATTTTTTTAACTACAATTTGCCCTCCCCCCAAAATTTTTTTTCTTTATCTTTTAAAATCTAAATTAAGAAATTAGGTTATCCAATTCAATTCCCCCCTCCTCAAGTGCCCCTATTTATTTGTTAAACATTAATAATAGAAATATATAAGGTAAATTTATATTTGAAAAAAAAACATGGATTGACAAACGGACAGTGAGAAGAGATAAATCTGATTATACAAATATATCTTTTTTAGCATGACCGATCAACAGACACACCGAGTAAATCAAAAATTGGATGCTTATTGGTAAAGGAAACCAATAATTGCAGATGAAAATTTCATATTTTTTTTCATTTTCGTTTCTTACAAACAGACGGACTGACAAAGGCATAGTCGATGAAAATGTATGTATATGCATAATGCATAACAACCTTCTAGTTAAGGAATAGTTCAGAAGAAAAACACCTTACTTATAGAGTATCTGTGCTTATTAAAATACATTTTTATAGTGACTTCAATTTTAAAGAAAAATATGCTAATGCAAATGATGAGATTTTAGTGTTGGTTTTGATTTAGGGTACAAAGGTCTGTTTTTTAAGTTCTAACTAAAACTTCGACAGTTTTCCTCAAATTGCCTAGTTGAGCAAGGAACCCTCCCCACCCCAAAAAAAATCATTTTACGTTGATTTAAAAATTAAAAGAGGTAGTTTTTTTGTATGTTAGTGTTTTTTTACCTAGGTTAGATTATATTGGGTATAGGGTAGCTTTGCAGGGCTAGTGCTCCGCTGGGGTTATGTATCAAGAAACAAAAATAAACCCCCCTTATTTTCAACTTATTTGAAAAAGGGGGGCATAGACGTCTAAGGATGGAAGTAAAGGAATGTCTACATACCTAAAAATTCTTATTTTACGCTCTTAAAAATTAAAAAAAAATAGATTGCCCCGCTGAAACCCTCAAAATAAAAATCTTGAACGTCCCTGGCGTGAGAGGGGGAGTTTTTGGCACTCGAGGCTCTTTAAGGGAAAGCATCAAAATATTTGTACTACTGTTTTTTATCAAACATTTTATTGATACAGAATCAATTAAATCATCTAATTTGCACTTGAATATAAATGTGAATAAATATTAAAGTACAAACAAGAATGAACAGAGTTCTTCTTTTGTTTTAAAAACTTTAAAGACTTTATCAAATCATGATTGGATTGTACTAACCAGCAGTGTAAAAATACTCCATATATAATTTTATCCTATATATAATGTAATTTTCTTAAGTATAATTGGGTGTTCACTTAACTTTTTGATATTTCGTTCATTGTTCTTTCCATTGAGACTCTTGATGTTCCAAGTTCCAACCCAGTATTTTTTCCCTTTGTACTTTTGAAATATTTGAACATTCTCAGACTACTGGGTACCTGTCACTTGAAGTAATTTACATGGGTCTTATATACCTCCCCAATGATAATAAACCCTTTAATATGATAATAACCCTTTCTGTAGGGTAAAAAGTTTCGACACTTCTGATTGAAAATTAACAAAAAAAATCAATAAAAATACCTTAAGTTTTTTGCCAAAAAAAAGCTAACGTGGTTATAAAACTTTGGGTACCCGTGTAACTTACCTCTTTCTACCATGTTGTATGATATGTTCCTGTAGGTTGCTATCTCTCCTGCTGAGTAATGGAAACCCACCCCTGCTGGGTCCTTTAGGTACCAGTATAACTTACCTCTTTCTACCATGTTGTATGATATGTTCCTGTAGGTTGCTATCACGTCTGCTGAGTAATGGTAACCCACCCCTGCTGGGTCCTTTAAGTACCAGTATAACTTACCTCTTTCTACCATGTTGTATGATATGTTCCTGTAGGTTGCTATCTCTCCTGCTGAGTAATGGTGACCCACCCCTGCTGGGTCCTTTGGGTACCCTTGTAACTTACCTCTTTCTACCATGTTGTATGATATGTTCCTGTAGGTTGCTATCTCTCCTGCTGAGTAATGGTGACCCACCCCTGCTGGGTCCTTTGGGTACCCTGGTAACTTACCTCTTTCTACCATGTTGTATAATATGTTCCTGTAAGTTGCTATCACGTCTGCTGAGTAATGGTGACCCACACCTGCTGGGTCTTTTGGGTACCCTGGTAACTTACCTCTTTCTACCATGTTGTATGATATGTTCCTGTAGGTTGCTATCACGTCTGCTGAGTAAGGGTGACCCCACCCCTGCTGGGTCCTTTGGGTACCAGTATAACTTACCTCTTTCTACCATGTTGTATAATATGTTCCTGTAGGTTGCTATCACGTCTGCTGAGTAAGGGTGACCCCACCCCTGCTGGGTCCTTTGGGTACCAGTATAACTTACCTCTTTCTACCATGTTGTATGATATGTTCCTGTAGGTTGCTATCACGTCTGCTGAGTAATGGTGACCCACCCCTGCTGGGTCCTTTGGGTACCCTGGTAACTTACCTCTTTCTACCATGTTGTATAATATGTTCCTGTAGGTTGCTATCTCTCCTGCTGAGTATTGGTGACCCACCCCTGCTGGGTCCTTTGGGTACCAGTATAACTTACCTCTTTCTACCATGTTGTATGATATGTTCCTGTAGGTTGCTATCTCTCCTGCTAAGTAATGGTGACCCACCCCTGCTGGGTCCTTTGGGTACCCTGGTAACTTACCTCTTTCTACCATGTTGTATAATATGTTCCTGTAGGTTGCTATCACGTCTGCTGAGTAATGGTGACCCACCCCTGCTGGGGTCCTTTGGGTACCAGTATAACTTACCTCTTTCTACCATGTTGTATAATATGTTCCTGTAGGTTGCTATCTCGTCTGCTGAGTAATGGTGACCCACCCCTGCTGGGTCCTTTGGGTACCAGTATAACTTACCTCTTTCTACCATGTTGTATAATATGTTCCTGTAGGTTGCTATCACGTCTGCTGAGTAATGGTGACCCATCCCTGCTGGGTCCTTTGGGTACCAGTATAACTTACCTCTTTCTACCATGTTGTATAATATGTTCCTGTAGGTTGCTATCACATCTGCTGAGTAATGGTGACCCATCCCTGCTGGGTCCTTTGGGTACCCTGGTAACTTAACTCTTTCTACCATGTTGTATGATATGTTCCTGTAGGTTGCTATCTCTCCTGCTGAGTAATGGTGACCCACCCCTGCTGGGTTCTTTGGGTACCCTGGTAACTTACCTCTTTCTACCATGTTGTATGATATGTTCCTGTAGGTTGCTATCTCTCCTGCTGAGTAATGGTGACCCACCCCTGCTGGGTTCTTTGGGTACCCTGGTAACTTACCTCTTTCTACCATGTTGTATAATATGTTCCTGTAGGTTGCTATCTCGTCTGCTGAGTAATGGAGACCCACCCCTGCTGGGTCCTTTGGGTACCAGTATAACTTACCTCTTTCTACCATGTTGTATGATATGTTCCTGTAGGTTGCTATCTCGTCTGCTGAGTAATGGAGACCCACCCCTGCTGGGTCCTTTGGGTACCAGTATAACTTACCTCTTTCTACCATGTTGTATGATATGTTCCTGTAGGTTGCTATCTCGTCTGCTGAGTAATGGTGACCCACCCCTGGTAATGGCACCTACAGTTGTTATAAAATTTTGGGTACACTGGTAACTTACCTCTTTCTATCATGTTATATAACATGTTCCTGTAGGTTGCTATCTCGTCTGCTGAGTAATGCTGACTCACCCCTGGTAATGGCACCTACAGTTGTTATAAAATTTTGGGTACCCTGGTAACTTACCTCTTTCTATCATGTTATATAATATGTTCCTGTAGGTTGCTATCACGTCTGCTGAGTAATGGAGACCCACCCCTGCTGGGTCCTTTGAGTACCCTGGTAACTTACCTCTTTCTACCATGTTGTATAATATGTTCCTGTAGGTTGCTATCACGTCTGCTGAGTAATGGAGACCCACCCCTGCTGGGTCCTTTGGGTACCAGTATAACTTACCTCTTTCTACCATGTTGTATGATATGTTCCTGTAGGTTGCTATCTCTCCTGCTGAGTAATGGTGACCCACCCCTGCTGGGTTCTTTGGGTACCCTGGTAACTTACCTCTTTCTACCATGTTGTATAATATGTTCCTGTAGGTTGCTATCTCGTCTGCTGAGTAATGGAGACCCACCCCTGCTGGGTCCTTTGGGTACCAGTATAACTTACCTCTTTCTACCATGTTGTATAATATGTTCCTGTAGGTTGCTATCTCGTCTGCTGAGTAATGGTGACCCACCCCTGCTAGGTCCTTTGGGTACCAGTATAACTTACCTCTTTCTACCATGTTGTATAATATGTTCCTGTAGGTTGCTATCTCGTCTGCTGAGTAATGGTGACCCACCCCTGCTGGGGTCCTTTGGGTACCAGTATAACTTACCTCTTTCTACCATGTTGTATAATATGTTCCTGTAGGTTGCTATCACGTCTGCTGAGTAATGGTGACCCATCCCTGCTGGGTCCTTTGGGTACCAGTATAACTTACCTCTTTCTACCATGTTGTATAATATGTTCCTGTAGGTTGCTATCATGTCTGCTGAGTAATGGTGACCCATCCCTGCTGGGTCCTTTGGGTACCCTGGTAACTTACCTCTTTCTACCATGTTGTATGATATGTTCCTGTAGGTTGCTATCTCTCCTGCTGAGTAATGGTGACCCACCCCTGCTGGGTTCTTTGGGTACCCTGGTAACTTACCTCTTTCTACCATGTTTTATAATATGTTCCTGTAGGTTGCTATCTCGTCTGCTGAGTAATGGAGACCCACCCCTGCTGGGTCCTTTGGGTACCAGTATAACTTACCTCTTTCTACCATGTTGTATGATATGTTCCTGTAGGTTGCTATCTCGTCTGCTGAGTAATGGAGACCCACCCCTGCTGGGTCCTTTGGGTACCAGTATAACTTACCTCTTTCTACCATGTTGTATGATATGTTCCTGTAGGTTGCTATCTCGTCTGCTGAGTAATGGTGACCCACCCCTGGTAATGGCACCTACAGTTGTTATAAAATTTTGGGTACCCTGGTAACTTACCTCTTTCTATCATGTTATATAATATGTTCCTGTAGGTTGCTATCTCGTCTGCTGAGTAATGCTGACTCACCCCTGGTAATGGCACCTACAGTTGTTATAAAATTTTGGGTACCCTGGTAACTTACCTCTTTCTATCATGTTATATAATATGTTCCTGTAGGTTGCTATCACGTCTGCTGAGTAATGGAGACCCACCCCTGCTGGGTCCTTTGAGTACCCTGGTAACTTACCTCTTTCTACCATGTTGTATAATATGTTCCTGTAGGTTGCTATCACGTCTGATGAGTAATGGAGACCCACCCCTGCTGGTTCCTTTGGGTACTCTGGTAACTTACCTCTTTCTACCATGTTGTATAATATGTTCCTGTAGGTTGCTATCTCGTCTGCTGAGTAATAGTGACCCACCCCTGCTGGGTTCTTTGGGTACCCTGGTAACTTACCTCTTTCTACCATGTTGTATAATATGTTCCTGTAGGTTGCTATCTCGTCTGCTGAGTAATGGTGACCCACCCCTGCTGGGGTCCTTGCTACGCATGTTGTTGGCCTAAATAACAATTTCATGTATTAGAATTGTCACAGCAAATTACATGAGAAATTTTATTCTAATTCTATGTAACCAATTAAGTTCCCCAATCTAAATAAGCTTCACAAAGGTCCCAATTGTTAAGGTTATAGTCCATTTTTTAGAATTAAGTCGAAGGAATTTTTTGGGGCTTTTTCCACTGCCAAGTCAGAGCCCCTGGGTGCTAGGGGCGTAACCGATTTTTAACTCTTGTAAAATAACTAGAGGTTTTTGGGATAGTTTTTAACAAAAAATTGAATGCTAGAATTATCCTTTTTGATTTTATTTTTGAATATTTGATTTCTAAGGGTCAGCTAGCTAATTAAACTATGAATAGATAATTGATATAGAAAGAATAGATGAACAATTCCTTGATAATAATTCCAAAACAAACTAAATATAGGAACAATCCGACTAAATTAAATTTAAGAAAGTTTACAAACTTTGTTACGGTTCATTTCATCTATATAATTAGTCAACTGTTTTAATTTTAGTTTGATAAATTAGCTTGGAGAAATTTTATTATCTAAATATTTTTCCGCTCATATTATGGAATTAAATCCTGGTATCCAAATATGCTAAAATAATGTACATGCTTAATGATGATACACAAAAGTACCTTCTGTAGATTACATTCAGTGGTTGAAACATTTATACACACAACTTAGTGAACCAACCAATAAAAACTCAATATTAGTTAGTTTTTGAGCCAACGAATAAGAAAACTTTAGAGACTAGTGTAAAAAAAACAGCCCAATGCCCCTTCTTCCCTGGATTGAATCATAAATGACTATTTATAAACACATATCTTCGCGTGTCAGAAATTCCTTTTTAATTGACCATCTAAAGAAAATATCTATTAATAGAGCCTTTGAAAAGGATATGATTATTAATTTGCGAGAATTAGAATATTTAATTATGAAAGTTTGGTCTATGAATATATAAACTTGTGAATACTAGCAAGCCTTCTCCTTTTCTATAAATAAGTCAGGGAGGAAGGGGACATTGGACTGAAATATACTGGTACCCAAAGTTATAAAACTACGTTCTTATTCGTTTGTACATAAACAAGGGGGTCTTAGATTTTGATTGGTTGGTTCCAAACTAGTGGTGTCCATACCTTTCAACCCATAATTGTAATCTACATAAGTGACAATTTTGTTTATTACAATTGGAGATTTATATTAATTTCTCGTCAATTGTTTTATCCCTTAAGATCCCTGAAACATTTAAACTTTTGTAAACTCATTATAAACCAATTTAGGGATTTATGTGTTCTTTGTTATATTAATAATTGAAAAGGTATTATTTTATGAAGAAAATTAAATGTTAAAATATTGGTCAGTTTGTTCAACCAGTAGGAGGGGACATCCCTTCTGGAAGCAGCTAGGTTCCTGAACCTGCCTGAAAATGATGATTATGGATGAAAACGATCTGGGCTAAAACAACAACAAAATAGGAACTACTTAACGTATTTTAGTTCTTTTAAACTTCATAAATAATTTACTCCCAGAAAAATAACGAACAAATTGCCCCAATTTAAATAAAACGTATTAAAAAACTAATATCAAAAAGGTTTAATTAAAATTGTACCTTTTTGCTTTCCAGTTTTTGAACAAGGATATCCTTGATGACAGTAGCGAGGCCTGTATCAACTTTCCGGGGACCTTCAAATTGATGCCTGCAAAATATTATTTATTATAAAGTAAACAGGAGAGAGTTGGCAATGTACTGTAAATTGAATTAGTGCCCAAAGTTTTATAAACAAATTTAGAGACATTAAAAATCTTGATTGAATGGTACAAACTAGCAGTATTCAAACTTTGTAACCAATAATTTAGAAATTGGTATTTTTATAATTACTGAGGTTGTCTACATCAAGGTATCTTCCAGTGTGTTATCCCTAACAAATACTAATGAAAACAAGGATGACAACATCCATAAAAGCGAGAAAACAGTAAAAGTGTCTGACTATGACGTCAGAAAAAATTAACAATTAACCAATGAGAGGCCGCTATATATTTTACCATTGTGAATACTGGCTTCTCATTTGTTAATTGTTAATTTTTCTGACGTCATAGTCAGACACTTTTACTGTTTTCTAAAAGCAAAGCTCTGAAATCAAAGGGAAGGACAAACGAACAATAGTTCTTGTAGAGAACTTAATAAGCAGATTATCAATTTGTAAGTCTAAACAAAATTGTACATAAATTTGTTGTAAAATTGAGTAAATAAAAGATACAGAAAAAGGACATACTTTCCTTTTTAGAATAGAAATCACCAAGCAAAGTTTAAAATCTATAGGGAAATTCTAACATGTCTAAATTAAAGAAAAGAGCTAACCGTTACAGACAAACGCACGGTTTGACGTAATTATAGAAAAAGCTTTGCTTTTATCAATAATTAGTATACCTGTGTTTTAGCATGTAGTGTTCCTTCAGTTTGATAGCAGTGTCTCTGGGTAGATCTCCCTGGGTAACTAATACATCCACTATAGCATTACTAATCTTCAGCATGTTGCTTGCCTAAACAAATAATTATAGCAGTATCTCTGGGTAGGTCTCCCTGGGTAACCAATATATCCACTATAGCATTACTAATCTTCAGCATGTTGCTTGCCTAAACAAATAATGATTATAGCAGTATCTCTGGGTAGGTCTCCCTGGGTAACCAATACATCCACTATAGCATTACTAATCTTCAGCATGTTGCTTGCCTAAACAAATAATTATAGCAGTATCTCTGGGTAGATCTCCCTGGGTAACCAATACATCCACTATAGCATTACTAATCTTCAGCATGTTGCTTGTCTAAACAAATAATTATAGCAGTATCTCTGGGTAGGTCTCCCTGGGTAACCAATACATCCACTATAACATTACTCATCTTCAGCATGTTGCTTGCCTAAACAAATAATTATAGAAGTAGCTCTGGGTAGGTCTCCCTGGGTAACCAATACATCCACTCATTACTAATCTTCAGCATGTTGCTTGCCTAAACAAATAATTATAGCAGTATCTCTGGTAAAGGAATATAGGGGGAATGCGTGAAAAATGTATGTACACACCCCAATGACCCTGTGCCAACAGCTTTCCGTGGATGTTGAAATGAAACATTTTCAAATTAAAACCAGTTTTGTTAGCCCAAAGGAAGCCAAGGCCCGGACTATCAAAACTGGTATTAATTTTATTATTATTATCTTAATATTCCAGGAAAATTGTTTGTAATTTAAAGCTTTGCATGTTTTTTTTTCAGAATGGCTAAGTACCGGGTCTAATCCAGCGGATATTAATTGGTTTCGGAGCCATATTGATCAATGTTTTAAGATGATGCCTTGAAAAAATTAAATCTCTATCATTTATAGCCTCTGAGAAAATTGAATTTTGTTAACTTACTCTGTAATTGTGTTAATCAGACGGACGGACCTAAACCCTTTGTATAAAGTAGCTTCGCTACTACTAATAAGTAATAATATACCTCTAGATCAAGAAGAATGATGCCATTCTTGAGATATTTTCTGGATTGTATTATTGAATGGAGGGTAGGGGTTGTTACATGAGGTTTACTCCATCTAAAATATCACTTATTATATCTATTTCTAGCAGCTACGTCCCTAGGGGTTGTTACATGAGGTTTACTCCATCTTAAATATCACTTATTATATCTATTTCTAGCAGCTACGTCACTAGGGGTTGAGCAAACTTGAGGGGTCGGTGGTGAGGGAAGTCAACCTTACACTCATAATTTTAGTGATAAAAGAAAAAAAATTTAAAAATATTTTTTGTTTGGTCTGAAGGGGGTTGTTTTTTTCAGGGTTGATTTCTCTTGGAAAATTGGAGGTGACTTTCCTAAAAAACTAAGTTTAAATTTTCCCTGGACTTGTAAGTATCTTCACTATAAAAAAAAAACATGTTAATTCAACGGTTTGTGAGGTCTATTGTAAAAGACAGTCAAAAAGACAGACATCATGTTACTTTTATTAATCTAGTAAATCTTTTTGTTTATGATAATTGGAGGTGTATAATAAGAATGGATTTATTATTACTTGGATCTTACACCAGATTATAATGTACTCTAATAAAGTGGAACTCGTAGCTGGCTAAAATAATGATACCCCCCCCCATCCACCCTCTTTACCCCACTACCCTACTGGATGAAGGAACTGACTTATAAATGATGTCCTCTGTCATATTTAAGTATATTCTATATTTATTTATATAAGTTAATCTCCATTGGCTAATCCCTAACATCCATGACTGTTTCAAAACGACTGGTTTTAAAAAGTGAAAATTTCAAAAGCAATTAGATTAGACGTTGCAAGCTGATTAATTAGATAATAATAATTTAAAGTACAAATATTTGAGAAGTCTAGTTGATTTGATGAGTGATTAAGTGAGCCGATTTTATACATTACATTTTCTGAACATATGAGGTTTTCTAATGGAAGTAGAATATACGAGGATAATATATCAGGGGAAAACTTGTCGTAAATTTAAGTTTTGTAACTCTTAAAACTCGCGCACATTCTCAGATTACTGGAAATCTGTCACAGTTATTTTAGCAACATTAATTATTTATCTAAAATTTAATTTTTTAATTACTTTTTTTACGATGAATAAATGAAAATATATAGATAAGATTTATTATTTCAAAATCTTTATTTTATATTTGTACATATATCTTACTTGCCTTCATATATGTATGTAGAAGGAGATGCATACAATATAAATAAATTAGAAATCATCAATTTCAATACCAAACATAGTTTACATTATGTGTAGTATGTAAGCTCTTTACATAATGTTTGTAATTTTATTTTAAACTATTCATGGGGAAAAAATCACAAAACAGTTGACGTAGTATTTATAATTTGTAGTATTACTGACAGAAAAAAATGCCAAGTAAATCATATAATGTATACCCATTGGTTTAGGTTATCATCACAATAAAATCAGCAGTCTATATCAAACAGATGACGAGAAAATTTCTCTATGGCGTAACAGACTGACGGACGGACGTACAGGCGTAGTGAATTGTAGAGTAGCTTCTCTATTTTATATCTATAATACAAAGTAGAATGATGTCTGTATGCCCGTCTGTCTGTCTGTCCGATCTGATTCTACTCTTCAGGGAATATACCTACTGGTCCTGTGGCGGTTTTAGGCTATTTTCTTTCTTTTTTTTGCTGAAGATTTCCTTGGTCCTTATTTTTATATTTTTTTATCACCTCTTGGGGCAAAGCCCCTAGAGACTAGGGGCGAAGATGCTAGTTACTGAAACAGTAGGTTATCAGCTACCCTCCCTTTACCTTGTTTTAACTTTATATTCAGTGGCTGTGCCCCTATGTGATAACAATGGTTTTAAACCACTTTTTCAAATTCGTTGACTCAAAAAAATTGTGATTAGTTAGTTCCAAGCTTGTTGTGTTCAAAATTTTCAACAAATAATTTTAAATTGTGCAAAGGAGCTATCTTGGGACATATATTAGTTTATCGTCCATTGTCTTATCCCTTAAGATCTCTGTGTTTACCTGTTTCCAGCTTCCTCCACAGTTTCTTCATATTTCACCCATCTCACCACTTCCTTCCACTCTCTACACAACATGTAAACAACAAATATTCAAAACATATTTGCAGGGCTCGGCAACCGCGCCTCAGCCGAGCATAAGCCTCAAATTAAAACCCACTTGTGTACATAAAAAATCCCCAAAATACATAAGTTTCTGTTTATGAACAGGTTTATACGTCCAGCTGAATTTTAAAGTAATTATATGTGGATTTCAGTGAGGCTAATGTGCTGCTGCCGAGCCCTGCATATATGTATAAACATATATAAGGTACTTTCCCTGAAATGTGCCTAGCGAACACCGACCCCCTCCCCCCCCAATTCCTTATTTTACACAAACTGTAAATGAGTGGAGTAATTTTGTTTTTATTCCCAACCCCTGCGGTGGAAGCCCTAAACCTGAGGGTCCACCCAGTAACCTATATTATGTAACCTAAAATATAATTATACACAAACAAAAGAAAAAACTATTCCATATCCCCTTTTTTCAATTTATTTTGAAAAAAAGAAGGGGGTGTGCTGTAGTCGACTAGTCAATTTAAGTGACACTTCCAAATATTCAAAAAATAGACAAACCCCAAACTGTCCCAGTTTTGAGCAAGACGATTTCTGTAACGTCATATAAAAAGGGAAGGGGGGAAGAAAATCTCTTCCCTTTTCTCCCATCTCTTTTGAAGAGATTTTCTTCCCCCCTTCCCTTTTTCTTTCCCGAAACGTATATGACGTAACTGGAATCGTCTTGCTCAAAACTGGGACAGTTTGGGGTTTGTCCAAAAAATATATATTTACAAACATTAATCTTTTACTTTAAAAATATACCTTGGTGTTTTCCCTTATAATGTATATGGACCATAAATAGTTTTAAAGAAAAAAAAGGATTTGATGCTGATTTTAGGTTAGGTTGGGTAAAGTAAAAATAATAAGAGCCCCACAAGGATAGTTCCATGAGGGAAATTCTTCTTTTCTAGACAAGTAAGGGGGGTTCTGAGGTCCAAATAAGTTTGAAAGAAAGTATATAAACTATACTAAAGTATATTTTCTGTAAAAAGAAAACATAAAATTTAGCAACGAAATTTAGTCTCCAAATATTTGGTTGGTTGGTATATAATGCACTTACTTAGCTCCATCTGCATATTCTGTTAGCTCCAGCAGTTCAGTAAACAGGAAAGGTACCTCCTATAAAAAAAAAGATTAGTATCCTTTCAATTGCTCTCTTTTGGAATGACACGCCTGACATAGCAGTAGGTGTACCAAATTTAGTTTTTTTTTCGTAAGGGGACATTCATTTAAAATTCAGCCACGTGACGTCAAAAAAAATGAAGGATTGTCCATCTCTTTTTAAGGGTTTTCTTTCCTTCTTCTCCTATCATCTCCCTCATTATTATGACGTCATGTGGCTAACTTTTTAGTGACTTTGTCCCACTACTTTTTTCGCTAGAATAAACCTATATCTACTTTTCCAAGACATCCAATAATCGATATATAATTACTTGGATGTTGCACCAGATTATCATGTACTCTCCAATAAAACTTGTAGCTGGCTAAAATAATGATCCAACCCATCCATTCCCATTACAAAGTCCCTACTAAATGAATGAACTGACGAAATGATTTTCATGTGATTTGAGAAATTTGTTAAAAATGGGGTTTGTCATATTTGGGTCAGGTTTAGACTTCCGGCCGATTTTCAAAATTGTAAAAGGTTGGCTGACCTAATTTTTACAGACAGCTGACGCGCAGTAGCCGAGCTTTGGTTATTATTACCTGCTCCTGAGACCCTTCACAAGTCTCGTCCTCAGAATTATCCTTCATTTTTCACCCTATACTGAAATTAGTAACAGGGTTGACAACATAAATTAAAAGCAAATTTGAGTGCCTATAAATAATGACGTCATACTGGCCCACCATTTGTCAATTAAAATTGTATTGGCATATCATTGGTCATTTGTACTGTATGACGTCATTTTTTAAAGGCACTATAAGCTGCTTCCATAAATTAAAATTGGTTGCTACCATAAACTAACCAGGGTTGCCAATATAAATTAATTGAGAAAACAAATTGAACAGGGTTGCCAAAATGAATAACTAGGTTATTAACATAAATAGATAGATTGTTTTTTTTAAATGTTTATAATTTTATATGTAAAGGACGCAAATTATGTATTTTTTTCAAAGCTCATTTGGATTTTAGATTTTGTTAGTACGTTCATTACTTAATTTATGGCGTTTTTAAAATTTTTTTATTTCATTTTCTTACAATGCTCTTATTTTATTCTGTTTGAAGGTTGTACTATTTATAAAATAAAAATTCAATGTACTATTATAATTATAATTTAAGGCAAGAAAAAATTTACTTTAATAAATAAACTATTTTTGCCAGAAATCTTAGGGATAAGAAAACGGATGAAACATTGATGATAAAACTATCACTTCTGTTATTTAGGTTATTGGTTGTACAGTTTGGACACTGATAGTTGAAACCAACTAATCAAAAGTATTTAAAGAAACCAAAGATTTTACGCCAACGAATAAAAAGAAAGAAGGGAGGGGGTAGAGTGCACGACAGGCACTTTGAAGGAAAGCATCAACATTTAAAGTAAAATACTTAAAATAAAAGCTAGAAATTGTTTTCTAAATATTTCCCTACTGTAGGACATTGTTATTCTTGTTTAATTTATCGATATACTTGTGCTGCAGAAAGTTAGTTTTGCAAATAAAATATATAACTGCAGAAATTTATGATTTTACACATGCACAAAAACTGCATCTCTTCTACAGATACATAAACTTAATCAAACTTATTTTTATATAAAAAAAAGGATTAACAACATCCATAAAAGCGAAGTTCTGAAAAAGTAGGACAAACGACCATTAACACGAGTGTTAGAACTGAAAAAGCCAAATATTAGTGCATAATTCTAAACAAAAAATTGAAAGGCATCTTAAATACAGAATACTGTGTAAGGACATAATCACATTTTTAGGACTTGATCATAGAGATGCTTCGCTCATAACATTTGACCTTGTTAAAAATCATAAGAATGTTTTAAATGGTCGTACGGACTTCCTGGTAACAATTATAGAGTTGCTACGCTTTCTAAATCGTACCTAACTGTTAAAGGAATCATCATGCAAAGTTTTAAAAAAGGACAATTCTGACATTTCCAAGTTATAAAAAAGCTAACCTGCCCGGACGAACGAACGGACCTACCCTCTTATAGAAAACTTCAATTTAATGATATTATCAATTTCTATTCTTACTTAAAACCTTCATTAAATACTTCATTGGAGAAAATCATCAAAAACAAATATATAATAATACATTATATACATTAAAGTTTTATTCATGTGTATGTGTAGAAAAAATTTTAGGCGGTTTCACTCAAAGTGCCTGGTTGAGCATTGAAATCCCTTCCCCCCCCCCCCTCAACATTAATTTTTAAAAAACAAAAAAAGAAAACATAGTTTTATTCTTGAGTTTTTTCACCTTAGAGCTAGGTTGGGTTATGTTAAATTTGGTATAGTTGAATAGGATATCCTTTAGAGGTTTAGGCATAAAGAAACAAACAAGGATGACAACATCCATAAGTAGCGAAGCACAAAAATTGTGGATGGGAATACGTAGAAGTAGATTTAACGTGTATTTATTAAAATCAAGAATAGATTTATTGGAGAATATAAACACGAAACCTTTTATTATTAGGTATGTATGATAAATTACATACTAGATGCACATAACAATGGGAAAAAATATTTTGAAACTGTTAATGCAAAAAAGTTTTAAAATTGGACCAAAAATACCAATTGGACCAAAAAAGATAATGGGAAATATGTCAAACATATAAAAATAGCCAAAAACTTGCTAAAAGGTACTTTGGCTGCCATTGTTTCTTTTCTTAAAACGCCAGAAATTTAATTTCAATATCTTTAACTGAAAAATTTTTTAAAATTGGACCATAAACACCAAAGATATGGGTAAAAATGTGAAAAATTTAAAAATAGCCAAAAACCTGCAAAAAGGCAGTCTGACTGTCATTGTTGTTTTCTTCAAACAACAGGAAATTTAATTTTGATATCTTTAACTGAAAAAATTTCGAAAATCGGACCATAAACACCAAAGATATGGGGAAAATTGTGAAAAATATAAAAATAGCCAAAAACCTGCAAAAAGGCAGTCTGACCGTCATTTTTGTTTTCTTCAAATGATGGGAAATTTAATTTTGATATCTTTAACTTAAAAAATTTTGAAAATCGGACCATAAACACCAAAGATATGGGGAAAATTTAGAAAATATAAAAAATAGCCTAAAACCTGTTAAAAACCAGTCCGACCGCCATTGATGTTTTATAGTTAATTGTGCTCCTTAATGGTGGGAATGTTGTCAAAAAATTTCAGCTCTCTATCTTTTATAGGAGCCGAGAAAATCACGTTTCCCCCAATGCATTAATTACGGACGGACGGACAGACGGACGGACGGACGGACAGACGGACGGACATAGTGAATTATAGAGTAGCTTCGCTACTAAAAAACTACCCCTTTAATTTTCAATTTATTTCAAATAGAGGGGGAGAGGTTCTGAGCAGGCTAGGCACTTTAAAGAAAAACACCAAATTTTATATTTAAAAGGTTACAATATTTGTTTGTTTGAAGTTTTAACATCAAAGTTATTTTTGCAGAATTCTACTACTCCGTAAAACTTGGCAGAATTGTGTTTGAGTGTAATTTCAATGGGTTATGTTTAATATGTGGACTTAAAGTTGCTCACTTATCATAGGATTCGGCATGCTGCTAGCTGAAAAAGTTAGAGCGCTACCTCGTCAAATTCTGTCGATTACAATTATTGGTTGAATCGTTTGCACACTCAACCTAATAACCCAACAAATAAAAACATTTTAACATCACCTCAGGTCCAAAAGCAAGGATAAACAAGGGAAGCCAATCTCCTTGCACGACCTTTGAATGATCTTACTGTGCATCGTAATAGTTTTGCATAATTGAGCCAAGATATTCCCCCTACTTTAACTATTAATGTCGTGCAATATAAACCATTTTTAATGTCTATAGTTGTGACGCGGTGATGAGCCGAGATCCGAACCCATTACCACACCAAAGACTAGCGGATGAGCTATGTGTTACGTCACAGTTCCTATTTCTGCTTAAAGACTTATTTTGCCTAATAATCACGTCGACATTAAAACCAATATTTTGTATAGATATCTTACACCAATTTTACTTTTGTTTTGGGAATATACTTTTATTTATCGTCCATAGTTATATCTTTCTAGATATCTGACAACCAACTTTGACTTACTTTAATTGGTTTAATTTTTTTCATATTATATGTAAGTATTTTTGATAAAATATATAAAAATTGTATATGAAAGATATTTATTGATTTAGAAATGACTGAAGGGAAGAACGACACTTCTCCTATGAATTTTCTAATTATGAATTCAGTGTTATCTATAAAAGTCTACATGTAATTTATAATTATGTGATCATCTATCAAATTTAAGTACAAAATTTTCTTGTTATTTTCTCATAATAATGTACTTGGTTTACGCATCGGTTGCTTTCAAAAAGACGGAAAAGAATTTAAGAAATTAATGTTTTATTTTTTATTTACAAAACTAATAAAGCATTTAATAGCACTAAAAAGAAAAAATAGGTCTTTTTTGAGTGAGCGTCTTTAGAAAGATCTTAAAGGCCCGCGACGTTAAAAATGGTTCCTACTGCTGCTCTGTCAGATGCGCGGCAATAATTGACATAATACAGGAAATGCCTTAGCCCAAAACAGGCGCAACACATAAACATGCAGAGCTGGGACTTCAAGACAAAGGCAGTCCAATCAAAGAGTTGGTTGTCTGTTGGGCGTTACTAAACCTAATACATTGGGTGTGTAAACAAAATATAAGATATTTGGCTCTCCTTAGTCATCCTTTGATTGCATGACCCTTTTCTATAAATCTTTAGAGAATGCATAGTAATGTCTTGTACCTTTATTGGGGCCAAAGCGTCCCCCCCCCCCCCCTACACTATTTATTCTCATTAACGAGAAATAAAAAAAATGAATATAAATTCTTGAAAACTAAGCTAACCATAAAACAAGAAGTGTAAAGCTAAAATAGATTGAAGAATTAATCATATTTAAAACTGCTACAAGCAAAAATGTGTCAAGAAGTTAAAAGTTTGAAGCTAGAAACGCAAAAAAAGATTTATATATTTTTAGGAGCGCAGCTACTCTACTTTAATGTCTGGACTGTCCATCGCCTGCAAGTATTTTTCAAAAAATGGGGAATTATTTAGCCGCTATGTAGGATGGGTGTCTGATAGTTTTGAGTAGATTCCCATGCCATTGGCATGGCAATTTAAAAGTTATTTACAGTGCCAAAAAAAAGGATAAATTTAAAAACTTTTGACTTAAGTATCCCATAGTAGAATAGTTCATTATTCAAATATGACGTAATTCGAAATTTTTAGGCCATTTTTTTTTAATTTATCTTCTTTTTCATATAAAGAATTTCGGCAATTGTAAGCTCGAAGGATGCTTTATATTTAACTGCAGAAAACAATATATTCTTTACTGCGCTACATATTGATAGTGATATCCTAGTCTTATTTTCTACAATATCATCATGAATTGGCCCCACTTAATTTTCATTCAAATTTTTTAACAAGGATAACTAAATTCATAAACACCCTTCGTCAAAAATGATAAAAAAAAGAATATAATTATTAATGTCTAGGTTGTAAGAGGAAGATTTGGCTAACCTTAAAGGGTTAGGCAGGTTAGGCTTTAGGTAGAAATACTACCCCTCCCCGACGGGCAGAAAGTTCGGGCTAACGAAACTGGTTTGATCTATATATTAATATTCGTGGAAAATTGTCTGTATGCTATACATGATTTTGCAGTATGAGGACTGGTTCAAATCCTTCTGATATTAATCAGTTTCGAAAACTTACTAGAAAAATAATTTGCTCATTTCTATAATTTTTTAAATGTAGACTAGATGATATATTTGTAAAGGAAGAAAAAGATTAATTTGTAACCTAGGTGATATTAAAAAAAAACATAATCAAAACAGTATTTTCTAAAGTCAAAGCATTTTAAAGTAAGTCTGACGTATAAAATATATAAAGATACTATAAAGAAGCTACGCTACATAAAACATTTGAATGAAACAATTATTATAAAAATGTTTGCAAATGTGTTTTGTATTACATACAAAAATCCTTTTAAAAAGTGTCAAGAAACGTTTCCCAACAATTCTTATAGGTCCCGGAAAGGTTTATAACTATTTTGGGGGAGGGTACCATCACCCTCTTCAGAGAAATCGACAAAAATATTTTGCGGACATTTTTGCAATTAGCCAAAAATATAACTAAAACATCTAACGGCGAAAATAAATTTTCCTAATCGCTGATTTTAAAATAGATTGAAACGAAACAATTTTACGTGTCCCAAGAGGTCTCTAGGGGCGTAGCCGCTAGTTTTCATTATAAACAGCTTTCCGCGGATATAAAATGTACAAATATAAAACCAGTTTTTTTCAGCCATGAGATGCCGAAGGCACGGGCTAAAAAAAACAAATTTTTCGTATTGATGAGAACCGGTTCTAATCCACCGGTTTCGAATGAATACGAGAAATAATTTTCTTTTTACTATGGATAATGTCCTCCACATTTAATGAAACAAAAGGTCAAAACAACATAACAAAACCCTTAAATGCAACAAAACGAAATGTATATAAAATTACACATATCCCCTCCTCATTATTTTTAGATAATTTAAAAAGAGGGGTATGAGTATTTTTTGTTGTGCATCTTAGGCACAGGACCCGCAAGGGTTTAAACATGAAAAAAAAACTACCAACATCCCCCATATTTTAATTCATTCGAAAAAACGGGGGGGGGGGGGTGCTCGTTAAACTCTTTAAGGGATCGCCAGCTTTCCCCTACAATTTCTACCATTATCACTTTACTTTTATGCTTTAAAATTTGTCTCAAAAAAACTTTAAGTAAAATTTAACGTGCGCAAGAAATGTCTTCTCCTCAAAGGTTGAGCGCTTACTAAATTAAATTCCAGTCTTATATAAGCTGAAGAAATTTCACCAAAAAAGCATTAATCCTCTTTTCAAGTTCTCAACAATTTAAGAGGGTCGTAAAATATCCAATGACATATTTGGTTCAATATTTTAGGGGGAAATGGGTTTGAAACCTTTTCAAGACTTGGGGTTAATATATACATTTTTTGGAACGGACATTTTTTTTCCAATTATGTTGTTTTTTATGCTTGAGTGTTTGTGTATGTGCGTGGTGTGTGTTTGTGTGTGTATGAGAAAAATGCGGGTAATGGATGGATGGGCTACAAGATTTGATTAAGCGTATGTTATCAGGAATAAAAGTTCCACATAATAACATTTTATTATAATTATTACTAGCTGCTACGCCCCCTAAAAGCCTCTTGGGGCACTTAAGATGGGATGAGGAAGTCGACCCACCCCTTATACATTTTCAATTTTAGTTTAAAGTAATTTTATTGGGCGATTTTAAAGTAGAGATATCCTCCTCCAAAGTAGTTATAAGATTCAATGTAAAGGAGAACCATATCGGTTCAGCGGTTAGCTAGATTTTTACATACAAAAAAGCCAATTTTTTATAATAGGATAACTAAAATAGCTTAAAACATGTCCGTGACCTAATCTAAACTTTTATTACTAGCTTAATTTAATCAGCAGAGAAAAAAAATTGCTGCTGTATTAGAATTCTTTTTTTAGTGAAGATTTCTCCAATGCACATCTTCTATTTATCTCACTGGGTGTGTTGGTTTACCTATACTGGACCGGATATGGATGTTAAAGTTTTATTCTTCAAAATTTAAATATCTTTTTATTTCTGGACCAAGTTACTATGAACATAATGTACAGTACATATATATGTATACATAAAAATGTTTTATTGTCATATTTTTTTAACAAATAATAGCATGATTGTTTATTCGGACTTCCTAATTTAAAATATGTTTCTAAAAATATTCAATGTTTTTTTTAGTAACGAAGCTCACTATAATTTGAAATGTCCGTCTGTCCGTCCGTCTGATAGGTTTTGGGGGAAATGATTTTCTCGGCTCCTATTCAAGATAGACAGCTGGAATGTTTAGGGATTAAATAAGTTCACATTCTACATATTTCAACCAAGTTTCAATCAAGTTTTGTCTATTAATTGGGTTGCTAGATCGATTCCTATATTTTTTAGTTTATGTGATTTTCTCGACTCCTATTCCAGCTAGAAGGCTGAAATTTTTAAGGATTTAATATGTTTACATTCTAAAAATTTAATGAAGTTAATTTTAGATTTGCTTATTGGTTTGTATGTTAGATTGTTTCTTATATTTTCAAGTTTTGTAATTTTCCTTAATTTGGATGGATTATACAGCTATCGAAAGATTTTCAATTTCCTGACAACTTTTTATAATATACCCTTAAAAAATGCCTTTTAGTTGGCGAAAACGGACACTTTCTTTGTCAATATTTTGCTACTTAGTAATGTTGACACCCTTGTTTAATTTAAAAAGATGGAATGTATTAACCCTTAACAGTCGGGCCCCTTGCCGCACCTTAATCAGTCGGGGGGGGGGGGGGGCGTTCAACGCCCCCCCTCATTATCTCAGTTCCTATTAGAGCTAGAGGGCTAAAATTTTTTGTGCAAGTCCCCTGTGTCATGGTGAATTTCCGACCTTAAGTAAGTCAAGGTCAATTTCCGCTTCCTTCACCCTTTTATTTAACAACCTTTGTTTTTAGGTCCTTTTTTACTTAAAAATGTCAAACGGCTGTAATTTTTTTATTTTTAAAGCTAGAAGAAATTTTTTTTTGCAGAAAATGTTTATTTTTATTTAAATTTTATAATTGAAATATCAAAACATAAGTTTCAGCGGCCGCAGCTGTACTTGGCAGCTGCCAGCCGCCGCAGTCGGCGGTCGGCGGGAAAACGGCGGCGGATCTTTATGAAATTTTACTACATTATGTAGACATGTAAGAAAAGCTTAAGTTTAAAATTTGAAGTCTCTAAGTCAAAATTTGCGGCCACAGGAGCATTTTAAAGATTTCTGGAGACCTGGAGGATCAGGACCTGCAGGATCATACCTGGAACCTGAAATTGACTTGAATACCTGTATTTAATATGAGGATGTACTACTAGAGGATATTTTAGTATTTTGGTAAGATAAAATGCTTTGTTTAAGTCAAAAACAAATTTTTGTTCTTTACCTGGATGACCCTGCCAGGTTTGCTGGCATCCTGTGCCCGCCAGGATGGAGATATTCAAAAAATTCCAACTCTCAGTTATGTGTCATACCCATACTTAAAAAGTCAAGCAGTTTGGGCTCTTTATCTTTCACACACAGAAAATGAGATAGAAAATACCGGATGGGGGGGCGTTCAACGCCCCCCCCCCCCCCCGACCGTTAAGGGTTAAGCAAATGCAGAATAACACTTTGAGCGCCATGCTTTTTAATTTTGTCAATATTTTCTTTTTTAAAACTAATCTGAACGTAGCATTGGATAAGATAATGGGTGAAATGTTTATTGATACCCCAAACTATGAAAACCAATTTACAAAATCCCCCCCCCCCCCTATTAATTTTAGATTATTAGTTAAACTGTTTGAACACTGTAAGATGGTTCAAACCAATCAAAATCAAATAAAAATGTTTAAAGTTTTAGCCAACAAATGAAAAAACGTTTATTATAAATTCTTAAGGCCTAATTGTATAGGATGTAGAATATACGTGGATAAAATTACAGGGGAAAAATTGTCGTCAATATAAGTTCCTTACATGGATTTCACATCACTTATTGGTCAGTTCATTCATCCAATAGAAAGGGAGGTGGTGGGGGTAAAGGGAGGGGGTTTAGGGATCATTATTTTAGCCAGCTACAAGTTTCCTTTATTAGTATATGATAATCTGGTGTAAGATCCAAGTAATAATAAATAAATTATTTCTATAAAATTCTTTCTTTTAATGTAAGATCAAATATCTAGGCTTTAAATCTCGTACATATAAACATCAAATTATGACGTCAAGCTAAAAGATTTATCTATTAATCTGTCAATCCTAATTTACAAAAATCGTTTTTTTGTACTTAGTTTCATAATTTATATTTTTTTTTTTAAATCTATACTCATTTTAAACGTCAGTATCAAATTCTTGAAAAGGAAGCCTAAGCATAAAACCTCTGGAAATCATCATAGCGACAAGTTGAATACTCTAATCTTCTAATTCTATCTTAGTATTATTGAAGATAAACCCTCTTCTCTTACTTTTTTAAAAACAAATTAAAAATAAGAGAGGTGGGAGGGGTGGTGGAAGGTTAAAAAAAATTTTCCTCTGCATAACTCTTGCGGGGCTACCCTGTTAATAATATAACATAGCCTAACCTCATCTAAAGTAAAAAACAAACACACGAGTAATTACCTTTCCTACCAGTCAACTTTTTCAAAATAAAAAGGCGGGATTTCTGTGATCAACTAGGCTCTTTGAGGGAAACCGCTGATAAAATTGAACAACTCAGAGATAATTTACTTCTAGTTATATAATTCAATTTAGATTCATGGGTATGACAGCTCACTTGAATTATGGAGTTTCATATATAATGATTCTTCAAGTAGAATCAGAAATAAAAGGTACAGTAGTTGTCTATTGAATCATCTTATAGACAGCTTTCCGCGGATTTTAACATTAAAATTGAAAGATTATATCCGATGGTCTGTGCTAAATTACATAGGTTAATCCTGAAATCTTTATTTTATTATACCTCGATTTTTCATAATAATACGGTACGTTACATGATTTTTCGGCAAGGTTGAAAGCCGATACTATTTTTTTCGCTGTATCTATTGAGCTATAATGACTTGGATGTTGCACCAGATTTTCGGATAAAGTGATGATCGCAGCTGGCTAAAATAGCGATACCCCAATCCACCCCATCCTCTCCCCTCCTACATGATAAACAAACTGACTACTAAATTAGGCCATACTAGCCAGCTAATTGACGACAAATTTTCCACTGTCAATACATCCACTTATTTACTAAGTATATTTGCGATTACTTTTATTTAATGAAATCTTCCAATTTTTAACATGTACAAAACGGCCTGCTTAATTGCTTCAAGATCCATGTCAGATCTATATAGGAAATAAATGTCTATAAACGAGCTCAAGTTTTCCAAGGAATATATGATTAAAACTCATAGTGCTCCAATAATCCATAATAAACTCTCATTGCCCAGAACGATAAGACCCATTATTTTACTTTATTAAAAATAAATTCATTTTTTTCATTTCATGTTGCTATTTACCTTATATTGATGTATTTAATTTCTAATCATAAAAAAGAAAATTTAAATTTATAATATGATAAATTTAAGAAAACTATGTTTTAAAAGAATTCGATTGTGGCGACATTTTGTGTGTTCAAATATTAAACTAAAATTGTAATCATCATCATTAACCCTTTGGTGATGGTAATGTAAAGAAAAAAATATAATTTAAAAAAATCTTTTAAAAATCATTTAAATTATTAAATATTTACTTTCTTTTAGATAGTAATGCCGGGTGAGGAAAATAGATTTATTGAGAAATAGATATGCATATAGAAAACTAGCCAATAGGGAGATAATTATATCGAGCCAACTCTAGTACCCTATATTCATTGCTGTATTCCTTTATGACTATTTTAAATTATTTCTAGATCATGCTAGATAAAGCTTGCTACTTAAAGTATATGTAACTAATTACAAATACATAACTGCATTTTTGTTCAAAAATACGATATAGGTTAGCTAATCATATGAAACAAATTGACAAATTTTTAACAGCATATTTCCATTTACATTTTTATTTAAATGCCGGTGTAATTCAATATCCGATGTCGTACATAACATATTTTATGCAAATGAGGTTTCTCGAGTTTTTCATACACTATTTACTAGATATTAAAAACAAAAAGATTTTCAAAACCAAGCATTATTTCAACTTTTAAAACAGTACTTTAGTGGTTTTTGCACTTGTAGTTTTAAAGCTTGTGTACAATACATTCTACGACTACTGGGTATCAGTTTTTTCTTTAAAAGCGAGACTTTTCAATAATAAATACTTCTTTGTATAGTGTTCATACTCATTTCATAGTACATATAAATATTATGCACTTTAGTATTTGCAATTAATCAAATTAAATTAAATTGTTTTGGTGCTTTCCCTCAAATTGCTTATAGCGCACTGTAGCGTCTTTCCCCCCCTCCCCCCCTAAATATTTTCTTTGCCTTCCCCCCTGCGGAGGGGCCTAACCTACCCTATTTTGAATGTAACCTGACCTAAAGTAATAAGCAACCAAACTATAAATAACGCCCTCCTCTTATTTTCAAAATAAATTGGTGGTGAGGGTGTTTGTGCTTAACAAGGCACAGTATGGTAAACTGCCAATGTTTGTCAGGCCTCGTCATATGTATTTAAATCCGCTCTTTTTTTTGGAATTGTCGGTCGCATCCAATTGCTGTTTTTTAACCATCTGCTAAGTGCCGTGCACAGCGATTCAACAGAGAGGGTGAAATCATAATGGGGTAAAAAAAGGGAAGGCAGTACTTCCCCATTTCAATTAAAAAGGGCGTGTTGACACCCTCCTACGGCACCAAAGGCCACTGCATTTGCTTTTTTTTTTACAAATTTTCTAATATATAACAATTTTGATTAGAGATTTAGTTGAACGAAAAAGCACATAATTTAAGACAAGAATGACAACATCTAAAAAACGCGAAGCTCTGAAAAGGTAGGACAAACGAACATTAACACTACTAGAGTGTCAGAACTGAATTAGCAGATTGAAAGTGTACTTTGATATAAATAAGTACTTTGTATTCAAGTTTAAGTTGATACAAGATGTTCATTTAGTTTTCAAAAAGCTTTTATAAATGGTTTCAGCAATAAAATACATAATTCAACATTTTAAAAAGCGAAGTTTTTCTATAATTAGGGTCGGTCCGTCCGTACGTCCGTGATCTAATTATCCGATTGATCTTATTTTTGGTATACTGATTCCTGGGATAACAAAGTACAATATTATAAGCTAAGCAGCTCTATAATCAAGTCCTAAAAAATGTAAGTATGTCCATAAACATGATCCTGTATCAAGCAGTTTTTCAACAAATTTCTACAAATACATTTATATTCTGATTATTCAGTCCTGATGCTATACAAGTATTAATGTCCGTTTGTCCTACCGTTTTAGTGCTTCGCTTTCATGGATGTTGTCATCCTTGTTTTTTTTATATGACAATAAAACATTAAAATGAAGACAAGTTTATAAAATTTTAAGTATACGTCACAATCTTTAAATATCTTTTTCTGCTTGGGATCTGACTCTGATTAATACAGATTATTCTTATTTAAAACTAGTACAACAACCAAATCAAGATTTGATCAAAAGTCATTAGTGTTGTCGCCAACGAATAAGAAAACTTTTGGTACCAGTATACTTTACTGTCCAGTGTCCCCTTCCTCCCAAGCCCTTCAAATTGAAATTGTGATAGTGGACAATTTACTGCCACGTCTCGCGGTCGTAGCGGTCATGCGTCATAATTAAAGGGTGACGCAAATTTCAGATCTCGTTTTTCGCTGATTTTTCTTCATAAGATAAAAGCGATGCTTGCAAGATTATTTAATTCGCTATGATATAAAGATAAATTTTTCTCAAATCGCGAAATCATGGATCTGAAATTTGCGTCACCCCCCCCCCCCCCCCCCCAACCTGAAAGTGGGGAAGAGAATAAGGGATGGGGTAGAACCGGTTATCATAGTTTTATCTTCTTGACTTTAAATTAAACTCTATCAAAATTGTAACGTGCATTGGGGGTAAACTAGTTTTGATCAGTTAAGTGTAAAGCCAGGGAGGGAGAGAAATGGGACTGCATATCATACTAATCCCCAAAGTTTTATAAAAACAATTTCTTATTCTTTGGCTTAATAACTTTGGGGACTTTTATTGAATTTGGATTGGTTGGTTCACTAAGTTTACTGTTTAAACGTTTCAACTAAATAATTGTAATGTACAGAAGGGGTTATTTTGTATTTGATGATTGGGGATGTACATCAATTTATCATATGTCTGATCCCCTTAGATCCTTTGTCTAAAAGGGTGGTTAGGTATCTCGTGATTCGCTAGCAAAATGCTTGGTTGTATTGACGTTTCAACATTATTTTGGCAATAAATCTAAATTCGCCTACATACATATTTTAAGAAGCTAAGCTTTTCTATAAATATGGTCAGTCGGTCCGGTCAGTTCGGACATTAAGCTTTTTTCGTGGAACAGTTAGCCTTTTTAGTTAATTTACACAGGTTAGAATTGTACTATAAACTTCAAACTTTGCAGGGTGAATCTTATAACAGTTATGTACAATTTAGAAAGCGTAGCAACTCTATAATCGTAAAAACATATTGATTTTTAACTTTCTTAACAACAAAATTTTATGTTATTTATTATCCGATTGATTTGAGTTTTGAAATACTGATTCCAAGGACAACAAAGTACAATGATAAAGGCGAAGAATCTTTATAATCAAGTCCTAAAATTGTAAATGTCATTAAACATTATCCTGTATTTAAGCAGTTTTTTCATAAATTTACTTAGAATTTTGTTTCGACTTTATATATCTATATTTTGATTATATAGTTCTGACCATCTACAAGTTTTAATGTTCGTTTGTCCTACCATTTCAGTGCTTCGCTTTTATGAATGTTGTCATCCTTGTTGCAGTATAAAGCATGCAATTGCGAATTGTCTGGGTTATTGAATCATCTTCAAGAATTTGATATTTTTATCAGACAGGACAGTTAGGAAAATAAAACGTATGGCTTTGAAATCGATTTGTATCTGCTGAATGATAACCGGTTCTTTGCCATACTAAAAAAATCATGTATAACATACGTAGTACATGAATATCAATTTTTTTTAAATACCAGTTTTGTTAGCAGTTTTAAATTTTAATATCTACGGAAAGCTGTATAACATACGTAGAACATGAATATCAATTTTTTTAAATAACAGTTTTGTTAGCAGTTTTAAATTTTAATATCTACGGAATGCTGTTTATGCCTCGTTAGGACATCCAGTCAAAAGTCATACAAATAACTATTTGTTTTGTTTTTTATTGTTGGGAATTACTTAACCTAATATCCTTGGTTGATAGAGCAAAACGTTCAGTTCAAATGAACGATGCTGTTTTATGATAACGTTTTCTTATTCGTTGACTTAACAACTTTGAGGACTTTCATTGTATTTTAATTGATTGGTTTATTAAGCTGAGTGCCCAAACATTTAAACCACCAATTGCAATCTACAGAAGGGCTTATTTTGGGTATAATCATTGGGGTATCTTTCAATGTATTGGTCATTATCTTATCCTATAAGATTGTTACCACTGTCCGAACTGTAGAATGCAAATATAATTGCTTTAATTTAGCGCTTATTTACACCAATTCTATTTATGACATGACAAAGTTTAATTGAGTAAATTTGTTTGTTTGATTAAATCCAGGGCTCGGCAGCCGCGCGCCAGCACCCTGTAAGCCGCATTGAAAAAATCAGCTGGAAGTTTAAACCTGACCTAAATATGACAATCCCTCTTTTAAAGAATTCTAAGCATCCAAATGGGTTTTAATTCGAGGCTTAGTCGCAACTGCCGAGCCCTGATTACATTCTTTAAAATCTCCTGAAAACAACATTCACAAATAATACTATACTCCATCAGAAAAAAATTATGAAAATGTAGAAAACCCTGATTTAGACTATTAGAGTAAAACAATAGAGGGAGAAAGGGTTGAAAAACTGTATCTCCCCATAGCAATCGTCTTGTACAACCATCCTATTGGGTCATTGAAAATCAACCAATGGTATCGCTTATATTAACACAGCTATGTAGCAGAAAATTATTTAGAAGCAGACGAAAGAGGTCTTTGAAAAATGAAGGGAGGTAGTTGTCTGTATATACATCTATACTATAGATCTGTTTTTAGACTGACATTCAACTCTTATAATTAATGTTATAATTAAAACTAGTTGATTGCCTATGACAACCAAGTGAACAACATATTGGGACCAGCAATTTCCGAGATATTTAAATTCTGACAAAATATTTATCTATTGCATCGTATTATGGACCGCTTTTCGCTAATCTTAAAATTAGGGTTGGGCCGGATACTTTTTTGGCGGGATACCGGATATCTGATATCCGGCTGATTTATAATGCCGGATATCTGGCCAACGTTCGATATCCGACAATTTACCGGATATCCGGCCGGATAACTGGATATCCGGCAAAAAAACCAGCCGGATATCATGTAACCGGATAGTTTTAATATCCGGTATTCGGCCGGATATTGAAAATGACCGGATATCCGGCCCAACCCTACTTAAAATGAAAAATTAAATTAGAATCAGTTTTGTTAAACCCAAAGGGGCCTAATTCCCAACCTAACAAAACTGGTATTAGTTATATGATTTTTATTTCATTATTCATGGAAAATTGTCTGTAATATATCATATACATGATTTTTCAGTATGGCTGAGAACCGGTTCTAATCCATCGGATATTAATAGGTTTCGAAGCCATACTGAAAAAAAAGCGTATTACTTTACATTTTAGAATTAATACAAAGTTATCACAACTGAAAGTGCTAGTGACGAATCATTTTAGAACACATTAACCAAATATATTCTTACAATAACTAGAACAGAACTAAGCAATTGTCAGGTAAGTAAACAGAGCAATAATTTTCAGGAATCTTAAGGGATAAGACAATGTATAAAGAATTGTACACCTTGTATCATAATAAACTGCTCCTTATGTAGATTAGAATCATTGTTTGATCGTTCGGACACTACTAGTTTGTACAACAAATAAAGATTTAGCAAACAAATTAAAGAATTTTTATAAAACTTTGGGGACCAGTTCTCTTCCTCCCTGGCTAGTTATACAAATATGCTAAAAAGAATTAATTCATCAAGCAAATAAGTGTTCATAATTAATACGGCTAAGCAACCGCTGTTTCTGGTAATCGTATCCTATTAATTAAAGTATTGAGTTTTTTGTCTGTAGCTTATGATCTCACAAACCGCTGGAATGTGATGGTTCTCCTTTACAGCGAATCTTCTTATAGGTCCATTAAATGTTTTGAACATTGTAGGGGAAAAGAACCTGCACCCTCCCTATAGACAACAAAACTTTCTTTAAAGTAAAAATCATCCCTCCCATAAATGTCACTTCTTAGTTAGTTAGTCTTTAATCTTTGAACATTGCAACAAAATAATATTAACAGAAAGAAATATTCTCTTTCAATTTCTCCAGTTCTGCTCAGACAAACTTTTTTCAAGTTTTGGGAATTCTGTTTGATTTGTAAATCTTTTCCTTTTCTAAGAACACTTTGGAATTATCCTCTAAAGTTTATAAGGTAATATTTTCCCCCTGAACTCAAATGTTAATGCACATCCTATCAGGGATATAAGGGATAAGATAAGCGGTGGGATATATTAATTACAGTGTCCCGGATTAGAAAAATTTGGTTAAAATTTTAGCCCCCCACCAAAATATGGTTGATTTATGCAAAAAAAAATTTTATTCATCCAAACAAAAATTTCTGTAATGCAAAAATTGCGACGGTACAAGCACTTTGAAGTTTTGAGGCCCCTTTATGGAGGTCAAAAATTCATTGCATCAGAACTATGGCTTCATGGTGCTCCCAGGAAAGGCCTTGAGGAGTAGAATCAGGAAACTTTGTCCGTTTCAAAATATCTCGTTCCTAGCCTTAGAAATGACTAAAAAACACAATTTTTTGAGTTTATTGAGAATTGTCCAATTTGTAGAGGTTTTTTGAGATTTTCTCAGGCTAGGAACGAGATATTTTGAAATGGACAAAAGAGCACACTAACGTTTTGTGTTAAAGTATCAAAGACAATTTAGCCATTCATGTCAACTTTATGCGTTTATGATATCTTGAAAACTGTCATAACTTACATATATCCATTGGGATGAAATTTATAATTATCTGATATCTACTTTAACTATTTGTTACTTCGAAACTTTTCTATCCCTGGTGCCCTATCCTTATAAAAATGTAGTTTTTTTTGTCTTTATATTTTGATAACTATTGAGTTCTCCACTTTAGGGAGGCTTCACATAGGTCCCAGGATGTTTTTAATTTAAGTCTTAAGAAAGTTTTAGGTAATTTTCCGTCCTTCAATGCCTTGTTGAATACATAGCCCCCAGATGCTATGGGCTCAGTCGCTATTGTTTAAAAAAAAAGAGTACAAAAGGTATTTTATGATTCACAACTTTTCTCAAAAACTTTTGATGGGTGCAACACTTATTATTTCAATATAAAAAGGAAAAAGCCAAAATTCTTTCTAATATTCTGTGCTAGAGTCCACGAACCCGATGACAAATACAAGTAGACCGAAAATGTACGCAAATTAAAAAGTACAAAGGCAAATACCAACTAATATAATCTAAATGTTATTAATTATATGTTGCACCAGATTTTGAGGTAATATTCGCAGCTGTCTAAAATAACATTACACCCCCCCCCCTCCTTTTCTGATAGATGAACTTACTGACCAATATTAGAGGTCCGTGTTAGCAACCTAAATTTACAACCAATTGACTTTTGCCTCGCACATAAACAGAGGATATGTCCTGTATAAACTTAGACCCTAAATTTTCCATCATCCAGGAACACAACAAACCTTTTCAAACTTTTTAAAGAAAATATTTTATATGCATTGGGTCATCTAAAGATTAGAATATTTTATATTTTTAAACTTTATATCATGATAAAGATATGTATTTAGGTGTAAATTTGATAAGAAGAAGATGTATAATTGACAATTTTGGGTATATACAGTGTGTTTTTTTATGAGAACTTTTTTGAAAGCAATTTTACCCCACTTATAGTTATCAGAATTGAATGATTAATGCCTTATTTTCTTCGTTTTTTAATGTAATTAATAGAACATCAAAAAAATATTTCAGTTTTTATTTAAAAAGTACAGAAAAATCAAAAATTCAAAATGTAGGTGTCAACATATAAAAATGGTTTTAGTGCATTTTTCTTATGCGTACCCTACCCTTTGCAAGAAAAAATTGGTTTTTCTATAGTCGACTTTGGGGGGCCAGTACTCTCTCCCTGGTTGAGATATGACCTTCAAACTTTGATATGTTTTAGTACATGTTCCTAATAGTATCTGTATCATTTTTAGCTCTATACCTCAACTTTGAAGTGTTTAGCAGTCATTCTTGCAAATGGTTGAATATTTGAGCATAAGAAAAATGCGCTAAAACCATTTTTAGATGTTGACACCTAAGTTTTTAATTTTAGATTTTACTGTACTTTTTAAATAAAAACTGCAATATTTTTTTGTTGTTCTATTAATTGCATTAAAAACAAGGATGACAACATCCATAAGTAGCGAAGCACAAAAAATCGTCGATTGGAATACGTAGATTTAAAAGGTTTTTACTAAAATCAAGAATAGATTTATTGGATAAAATAAACATGAAACCTTGTTTTATTTTGCATGATGACGATGGTCAAAGTAAATTATATTAAAGATGCTCATAACAATGGGAAAAATTATTTTGATACAGATATCCCATAAAAGTTTTAAAATTGCATCAAAATAAACAAAGATATGGGGAAATATGTAAAACATATAAAAATAGCCAAAAACCTGATAAAAGGCAGTCTGGCCGTCATGGTTGTTTTAATAAAACGACAAAAAATTTAATTTTTAAATCCTTAACTTAAAAATTTGGAAAATCGGACCATATACACTAAAGATATGGAAAAAAGTGTTAAATATATAAAAATAGCCTAAAACCTGCTAAAAAGGCAGTCTGGCCGTCATGGTTATTTTGTTTAAAAGACGGGAAATTTGATTTTGATATATATAACTGAAAATTTTGAAAATCGGACTATAAACACTGAAGATATGGAGAAAAATGTTAAATATATAAAAAAAACAGCCTAAAACCTGCTAAAAAGGCAGTCTGGCCGTCATGGTTGTTTTCTTTAAAAGACGGAAAATTTAATTTTGATATCTATAACTGAAAAAAATTTGAAAATCGGACCATAAACACTGAAGATATGGAGAAAAATGTGAAAAATATAAAAATAGCCTAAAACCTGCTGAAAAGGCAGTCTGGCCTTCATGGTTGTTCCTTTAAATGACGGGAAATTTAATTTTGATATCTGTAACTGAAAAAATTTTGAAAATTGGACTATAAACACTGAAGATATGGAGAAAAATGTGAAAAATATAAAAATAGCCTAAAACCTGCTAAAAATCGGTCCGAACGCCAATGATGTTTTATAGTCAATTGTGCTCCTTAATGATGGGAATGTTGTCAAAAAATTTCAGCATTCTATCTTTTATAGGAGCTGAGTAAATCCCATTTCCCCCATAGCGTTACGGACTGACGGACTGACGGACGGACGGACAAAGTGAATTATAGAGTAGCTTCGCTACTAATTATAGGAGCTGAGTAAATCCCATTTTCCCCATAGCGTTACGGACTGACGGACTGACGGACTGACGGACGGACGGACAAAGTGAATTATAGAGTAGCTTCGCTACTAAAAAAGAAGAAAATAAGCCATTAATCATTAAATTCTGATAACTATCAAGTGGGGTAAAATTGTTTCTGCCAGTTTTAGAAACGGCAACGTCTCAATCTATCCTGTTATATAAAGTAGTAAGCTTTTTTGTCTGTAGCAAAGGATCTCGCTACCACTGAACTGATTTGGCTCTTCTTTAAATTAAAGCTTTTTATAGGCCCTGTGCTGTTTTTAGGCTATTCTATTTTTATAAATAAGTCTGGGTATGGTTTAAGGCTATTTCTCTGCCCTTCCATATTCCTTCGAATATAAAGCCCCTGGATGCTTGGGGCTTAGCGGCTAGTCATTTAATATAATACAAATAGGAAAGGTTTGGTGATTTTTTGTGCTAACGTCTTTAATATTTGTAAAGCAAACTTTAGCTAGCAAGAAAATACAGCTATCCACCCAACTGAAGGACTATATTACGCCAACCTAAGGCTCCTAGTCCTCTTACCCCTTCTAAATTTCATATTACACCCTCTTAGAGTCTACAATACAACCCCCCTCGATGTCCATTTAGGAGGGAATGGCAAAATTTTACATGTAGGGAAGCTTCATAAAGGTAATTTAAAGTTATTTTAAATTCGAGCCTTAGGATGGTTTTTGGCTAGTTTCCTGAAATAGGTTCTAGGGGCGCAACCGCTTTAACATATTAATCAATTTATTTTGTTCACAAATGATTCCGAATTTGATTTCTTGGAATAAGGCAAATTGCAGGGAGGGAGTGGATATTGGACTGTGAATTTACTGGTACTCAAAGTTTTGTAAACACGATCTTTTATTCGTTGGTTTAAACATTGAGGACTTTTAGTGATTATTAATTGTTTAGTAGAAACATAGTTTCCAAACTTTTCCACGAAACATTTGAATTTTTCAAATGATAATTTTGTTTATTATAATTGGATTGCTTACATCAATTTATCTTCTATTGTCTGATCCCTGCAGATCCCTGGGAAGTACATTTAACTACACCAAATTGGAATGTTTTTGACATTTTTGATAATTAGACAACTGTTAATTAGGACCAGAAATTAATATAAATTAAGTAGAATATAGCTGTAATAGTTATTTCTAGCATAAATTATAAATTTATGGTATTATAAACAGATTTCCGCGAATAATAAGATGAAAAGTTATAAGATTATAAATAATTCCGTTAGCGCTGAGAGGCCGAAGAAGACTCGGGCTAACAAAACTGATATAAATCTTTTAATTTTTATAATGATTACGATGCTTCACATGATTTTTCAGTATGGATAAGAACCGGTTCCAAACCAGCGGATATAAATCGGGTTCGAGTCCATACTGGAAAACAAAGTATCTAATTTTCATTTTTATTTTTTAGTAGCAAAGCTGCTTTTTAAGTTTTTGTGTTCCTTTCTTCATTGTTCTCACTTAATTTTTAAAATTTTCATTCTTTCTTTAAACGTCTTTATGTATGACCTTATTTTAACATTCAAACAAGGATGACAACATCCATAAAAGCAAAGCTCTGAAATGGTAGGACAAACGAAAATTTAAACTTGTAGACTGTCACAACCAGTTGAATAAGCAGAATATAATGCATATGTCTAAACAAATTTGTAAGTAAATTTGTTACGCGCGACCGTAGCTCAACACGTAGCGCATCCGCTTGTCGTCGGGAAGTTAAAAGGTTCGAATCCCGGTCCGACACCGCGTCATAACTAAAAACGTTAAAAATTGTTCCCACTGCTACTATGTCAGATGCACGACGTAAATAGTTAGAGTGGGGGGAATGCCCAAAACAGGCGCAACTCGCTACCATGCACAGTTTGGACTTCTCAGACAAAGGTCGTGCATCTCAGAGAATTGGTTGTCTGATGGGTGAATGGACGCTTTACACCGCAATCATAAGTATGTTCCAAGGTGAGTAGAGAGAGGTCTAGTACCCGAAGCGACACCTAGCCCCCTAGAGTCTTAACTCTTAAGTAAATTTGTTACCAACTGTTCAAGGACATACTTACATCTTTATGACATTATACCTTGAGGTAATAGGGCGTTCTCCTCTTAGAAATATTTTTTTTAATTTAGTTTTTTTTTATACCGACCTTAATTATAGAAAGGTTTTGCTTTTAATTATTTAAATCAACTACAAAACTATTGTAGATAATGATCCTTGTTTTTATCCCAACAGGAAATGAACATTGAAGCAATGAACATGTATGGCGTATGCTAATACACAATGGATCAAAAACTTACCAAAATTTTATTTTAGGATAAAAAAGGCACTGATAAAATCGCATAGTAAAAAATGTGTCAAACAAACAGACCAGCCAATTGAATTATGTAGTATCTTAATATTTGATAACAACTGAACAGTTTGATTTCTCCAGTTTAAGAAATCTTCACAAAATTGCTGGGAAGGTTTCAAGCTAATTTAACTTTTAGATTAAAGTCTTGGGATAGTTTTAAGCTATTTTTCTGCCTTCCTCTTTCCCTTTTAATACAGATCCCCTAGATGATAGGGGTGCAGCTGCTAGTTGACATTTATACTGACAAAAGTAAGTCATAGAGTAGTTGCTATATTGTCATAAAAATCTTCAAAATAAGTTTAGCTAGCTATCTGTAGAAGTAGGTATAGCATTACGAACAGACAGGCGTTAAAAAGTTTAGAGTTGATGCAAATAAGTCATAGAAATCGCACCATCACAAACTTAGGGCGAAACCGCTAGTTTAAAATAATTGAAAGGAAATGTTTTACAGGTCAACCAGTTTGAGAGAAATTAATTTTTGTAAAAGAATTTAAATCAAATATGACCAGTTTTTCATTTATATAGTCCATAGTGCACTCCATAGTATAAACTATTTGTTTCAAATAGATAGCTTCCAATTAAGATATTCACAATTGAATAGAAATAAGGAAAAATACAAATATATTGAAAAGTATACCATTTAAAAGAAAAATTATTAAACTAAATTTTTTTTAATCTTTTACCAAATTAAAATTAAATTAGTTTTTCTTTCATTGTATGCAAATTTATTTGCAGAAAAAATGGATAAAAAATCTGGAGCTATTGCACCATTGTGCATTTATTTTGAATTTGTGTATTTCAGTATTAGATTTGCATTGATCAGCAGGAACTATGTTAAATATATTTGTGTTGATATTTATATGCCTAGGCATAGCTAGGGCAGATGATAGCCCTATTTCACAGGTAACACAATAATTTATTTGCAAATTTTAAAGAAAGCCTGCAGGAAATACACCGCTCTACCTGCTGAAAGACTGCCACAAGTAGAACCAATACCCAAATTTAAAGCCTCCAACAAAAAAAGTTATAGACATCTTACAATGACATTTTAGAAGGTTGAAAAAAAATATTCATGTAAAAATTGTAAAGATTTTTTCAGCAGTCATAGCGGTGTATTTCCTTCAGGCTTCCTTTTTTATATAATTTTTAATTTATTTAAGTATTACTTTTTATTTTAGTTGAGACAAGCAGTGTTCTTTGGATATGACAAAAACGTGATTCCAATAACAATAGTGGTAAACATATATTTGTTTCAAATTTTAACCAACTGAAATAATCTAGGGGGGGACTGGTCATTGGGTTGTTTATTACACGAGGCTCGAAAGTTTATGATAACATTTTTTATTTGTTGACTTTTGACTTTAACATTGTATAGGCTTGGCAAGCGTCAAAGTACACCAGTGGCTCCACAACCCTTAAAGGGTTATGCCAACTATCTGGTACAATGTTGCATGGAGTTTTTTCTTGTAAAATGTCATTTTGTATCCTATATGAACTTGACTTGGCAACTAGGTGGAGACGCAGTTCAGTCAATTCCATGCTAGGTACCTATAAAATATGTTATTATGCAATCATTATTATCGTGCCCAAATCGGAATTATGAAGAAACTTAACCAGAAGAACCAAAGCAAAGATACTGCAATATAACCTTTAAATATCATATATTAAATAAAAATATGTTGTACCTTTGAGAAAAATAAATCTTATCTTATCTTATCTTTAAACTGCTAAAATAATTGGTTTGTAAAAATTTAACTAACAGAGGAAGAGGTTCCTTTGCAGTTTTCAATGAAGCATTTTAAGTCCTTTGCGTGTGATTTTTTTTATCGGGGCAGGGTAGGTACAACTAGAGAAATATCCATAGAAATATTCCAATATATCTTTTTTTCAAATTAATTTTCTAATTGAAATAAATTTTATTTGGTACAACAGAAACATTCAATAATTATCCGCCAATAATTTTCATCTACAGAGATGTAATTTTCTGTATCATAATTAAGGGTTTATTGTCAATATCTTTTCCCTTAAAATCCCCTCAAAAAAGTGATGTTTAATGTAAAGAATGAAACAGATATCGAGCCTATCCAAGTCCGCCTGGCACTGGCTCCAAAATGGATGGACATGGACAGTAATGGAATTCTCAGCATTATTTTCTGGCTCAGGTGATCTATTATTATAAATCTACTAGCGTATACTCCTCTAGGGGCATCTTAGGTGGGAGAGGGAAAGGAAAAGGTAAAAATCTTTTTGGGATGTCATATCTTATTTTAAGGGTGAAGATACCCTCCTCAAAACAGTTTTTAAAAACCCTACCTTGGACATATGTGAAGGAGAAGCATACCGGTTCAGCAGTTAACGAGATCCTTTGATACAGACAAAAAACTTAATACTATATAAAATAGGATTATCGTTTTGACCTTTGTGTGACAATTATAGAGTATCCACTAGTTGTTGGGGAGGCTTTGGTGCTGCAACATTTATAGTAAGAGTATGGGGAATACCTTCCCCGAATCAAGCGCAATTAAAGGGTTGGTTGTCCGAAATAGTTGGGATGTTCCTAAAAAAAATTAGAATTGTATTCTTTTAGCAATCAAAAGTATATTACAATATTATAGACAGCATTTTTAGACCTTTTTGAATGTTAAATTTTAGTTAATGTTATTGAAATCATCATCATCATCATCAGACGCATCTCTCTTTTTGACTGTGAAGGCCAGAGAATACGGACACCTTGTTCCTCCATGAATTCCTGCTGTCTTTGGCAAGTTTTTCAGCTTCTCCCCATGTTAATTCCAAATTAAAGAGGTCCTTTTCAGTGCTCCGCCTCCAGGTCATTTTTGGTTGTCCCCGATTACGTTTACCAGTGGTGGGGTTCCATTTTAAGCACTTTTTTGGAAACCTATTTTGTTCCATTCTGAGCACATGTCCTAGCCACCTTAGTCTTTTATATTTCACTTCTGCTTCAATACTATTGCACTTGGTCTTATACAGCTCATGGTTTGATATTTTGTTTGGCCAGAATATTTTGCAAATTCTTCTTAGGCAGCTATTGTGAAATGCATTAAGTTGATTTGTTTCAGTTTTCACAGTTCTCCAGCATTCAGCTCCATAGAGAAGAACTGATTTCACATTACTGTTGTAAAGTCTGATTTTTGTTTTCAGAGCAAGTTTCTTTGAATTCCAAACGTTGTGTAGACTGTTGAAAGCAACCCTAGCCTTATCAATCCTGGTTTTAATATCAGCTTTTGAGCCATTTTCACTGCTGATAACACTCCCCAGATAGGTGAATTTGTTGCTTTGTTTCAATTGTTCACCATTTATTGTTATACTTTGATCATGGTTTGTAGGTATATTCATAATTTCAGTCTTCTTGACATTAACAAAGAGCCCGACTTGTCCTGCATATTTGACTAGTCTATCTGTCTTGGCTTGTAGATGTTTAATTGTTTCTGAAATCAGTGCCAGGTCATCAGCAAAGTCCAGATCTTCTAGGTGTCCTAGTATGCCCAGCTGGAGACCACGTTTTTTGTCCTCTGTGGTTTTCTTCATCACCCAGTCAATGACCAATATAAATAGAATAGGTGATAAAATGCATCCCTGTCTAACTCCAGTGCTTATTTTAAAGAAATCAGATGTCTTATTGTTTCCAACTGAAACACAGGCTTGGAAGTTGTCATAAAATTTAGTTATCATAATTATCATCTTTTCTGGTATACCATAACTTCTTAGTATTTTCCAGAGTGTTTGTCTGTGTATAGAGTCAAAGGCCTTAGAGAAATCAACAAAATTTACGTGAAGTGGCTTGTTAAATTCAACACATTGTTCAATAACTGTCCTAAGGGTGAAAATTTGGTCAACACAGCCCCTTCCAGCACGGAATCCAGCTTGTTCTTCTCTCAGTTTATTGTCAATTTTCTCATCAATTCTGTTTAAAATAACTTTACATAGGACCTTGCTTAGGATAGAAAGCAGCATAATTCCTCTCCAATTATCACAATTGTTCAAATCTCCCTTCTTAGGTAGTTTTATGATTATACCTTTAGACCAGTCCGTTGGTATCTTTTCTTGCCTCCAAATTTTATCAAAAAGATCAGTTAGAGTCCTAGCAGAAAGATCTATGTCTGCCTTAAGCATTTCGGCAGTTATTAAGTCAGGTCCTGGTGCTTTGTCATTCTTTAGGCTATGTATAGCAGCTTTAACTTCTTGAATAGTTGGTGGTCTTATATCTATGTCTATTTCATGTCCTGGTTCTGGTTCAGCAGTAATTTCTGGTTCAGGTCTGTTCAACACTTCTTCAAAATGTGATTTCCACCTTTCAGCAATTGCTTTTTCTGTAGTGAGTAATTTACCATCTTTAGCCTTGATAGTTTCACCACTCTTTTTGCTATATTTGCCACTTAATTGCTTGGTTATGTTGTATACTGTTTTCATGTTACCAAAGTCAGCTGCTCTCTGGGCCTTTTCAGCCAGATTGTCAATGTAATCTCTCTTGTCTTTCCTTGTGCACTTTTTGACTTCTTTGTCTTTAGCAGTATATTCCGCTTTTAAATTGCTCATGTCAGCCAAATGTTGAGCATTATGGATTTTGTTTTTGAGCTTCTTTCTCTCTTCTATTTTGATCCATGTTTCTTCAGAGATCCAGTCCTTTTTCTCTGGTTTCTTGTGTCCTAGGATTTCCTTAGCAGTAGATTGAAAGTTTTCTTTAATTGAAGTCCATGTGATCTCAGTCTCTTCATTTAGGTCCTCTAAGACTTGAAATCTATTTCTGAGTTTTAAGACAAATTCATTCTTTATCACAGGGTCCTTTAATCTTGAAGAATCATATTGTCTACTAATCTCACTCTTTTTATCATGGCCAGTACGCTTTAGCTTTAATTTAATCTTACTGACAACTAGTTCATGGTCACTAAATATGTCGGCTCCTCTATAGCTCCTACAGTCTTGCATTGAATTGACCCATTTTCTATTGATCATAATGTGGTCAATCATGTTTCTTGTTTATTGAAATCATCCATTCCTTAAAAAATCCTTTACAGGCAACCTTATAACTACCATTATATAAGGGTTTATCATACTTTTGATCTATAATAAACCTCAGAAGGACACGTACTTTCTTCCCAAAATTTCTTTCTTTATGAAAATTTTCTTTAAAAAAACATAGAAAAGCAAATATAGAATTATGATAGGAACAAAAAATAATCTTTAACATTAATTTAATTTGTTGGGGGAGCTTAGAATTGGTCCTGGGTAGGTTAAAAACTAGGATCAATTGTACTTGAATATCCATGATGTCCACAAGAGTAGATGAATATCTAAAGAATTAGTCATGTGTCGTTAAATATCCACAACTGCAATCAATAGTAGTACTATATCCACTTGGACATTCAGAAACAGTTCAGCCATAAAAGTATAGATTTGAAACAGAAAAAAATCTCTTAATAGGGGTAGGGGGTTTGTTCCGCCCATCCCCTCTGGGATCATTGGCCCATGGAGATTAAAGGCAAAATAACTACCTTAGAAAACAGGGAGAGGGGGGACAATGGGCTGTTTATTACACTAGTCACTTAAGTTTTATAATAACGTTTTCTTATTCGCTGGGTTAACACCTTAGCGATTTTAGTGAATTAGGATTGGTTGTTTAATTAAGTTTAGTGTTCAAACGTTTCAACCATTAATGCTAATCAACAGAAGGGGTAATATTGTGTATAATTAATTCTATCTTTTTACATTCCTTATTTGCAAAACGACAGTCAACTCAAGGATTTCTCAGAATTTATAAGTCCAACTAAAAATACATTTCTGTCAATAATTGTTTTTCTTACAGACAAAAAATGCATCAGAAAAAATCAAATATAAAAAAACTTTGATATAAAAATAATTTTATCTACTGTGGATTACATTGGCTGTATCAGCTTTTCCATTATGGTTTCAAAACCGATTATTACACGTTGGATTAGAACCGGTTCTCAGCCATACTGAAAAAAATGTATATCATAATATTACAGACAATTTTCACCGAATATTATAATAAAGATCATAAAATCAAATACCAGTTTTGTTAGACTGGGATTACAGCCCATCAAGGATAACAAACCTGGTTTTAATCTTTAATTTATCATATTGATAACCGCGGAAACTGTCTATGATACGATGCACTAGATAATTATTATGCCATGGTCAGTTCATTTATCAAGTAGGAGAGGAGGGAATGGAATGATTTAGCCAGCTACAAGCTTCACTTTATTAGAGTACATGGATATCTGGTGCAACACTCACGTAATAATATAACCATTATCAAATATTCTTTTATAATTCTGACCTTATATTTATGTTTAGGTTAACCTGGAATGATCACAGGCTTACTTGGGACCCGGAGGACCATATGGACATCTCAACCTTCAGGTAAACATAATTTCTTAATTACATCCTTATTTAAAAGTAACATGATGTTTATGTTTCTTTCTGTAAGTAGCAAAGGATTTATCGAAGCGCTGAATCCTTATAGTTCTCCTTATAAAGCTTCGTAATTGTTTTTGGCATGCTACCTTCTTCCTCCAAAGTAAAATAGTAATGTCAAAACAGTGTTTGAAAGTGCCGCTAGCTGTCTCTAGGGACGTAGTAATATGTATTTCAACAATAAAGCTTGTCATTCTAGCTTGGGCTTTTTCGTGCATTTGAATAGTAACTGTAATTTGTTTGGGTAGCCAGGCTACTTTTTAATTCACTTTGTCTAGCTGTCGGTCAGTCCGTCCTTAACGCTTTTGGGGAAATGTGATTTTCTCCACTGCAATTTAAGATAGACAACTGAAATTTTTAATGAAGATTTTTTGTATCAATGAGCATCAAGTTTAAAATTTACTTTCTCCGTCAGTCTGTCGGTCTTTCATAAAAGACATTTAAATATTTTTTATTATCATTGGTTTCGTGATTTCTATGAATTTTTGCATATTTATCAACTAAACATTTTCTATGTGATTCAGTTTGTCCTTCCATGAATGTTTAATGCTTCGATACTTATGGATGTGGTCATCCTTGTTAATTTAATTATCTATTCTGCTTCTAACCTATACATATTTTATGTTTTTTTTCAGAATCACCCCAAGTGAACTCTGGAAGCCTGATGTTGCTATTTTCAATAAACAGGTAGAAAATAAAAAAAATAACATTTCATCAATTGATTTATAATTGCTTGTAGCTGGCTAAAACAATGATCTCTCTCATTCTCCCACCCCCTCCTCTTCTACTGGATATACGAGCTGACTAATAAATGAGAAATAGCAACCCAAATTGGAGACAATTTTTCCCTTTCATTATATCAACGTATATTCTACATCCATGATTCTATCAAAGATGACTTTAAAGTCAAATAAGCAAAAGTTTATTTTTCTGCAATTATTTCTAAATCCAACTTTAAATTTTTCAGGATTTGGAGAATGGAATTTTAGCTGCAAAGCCAAAGTTTGTTTTAAATCTTGAAATAAAAATCTACAATTAAGACGATAACATATGTAGATGCCAGATCTAAGTTTCAAATAAATTGAACATACGTACATCACTTTTACTTAGAAGCTACGCTTCCGAGATAGTGGTAGTCTAAATATATATCTATATATATTCATGACAAGCACACACTCACCTTGACATGCAAACTTCATGCAATTATCTTAAGCTCACACTCTAATTAACATGATGCAAGGCATACCTTTTCAAGCCAATAAACATGTCCTTTTTAGGCCTATTTTCAAGTAAAATACTTACATATATTCACACTACCACATAAATATTCTTAATATATGGAAATCCATTTAGCAATAATTTTTGTTATTACAGTTATATTTTAGATAGTATTATAGATAGTTTTTTGGGGACATTAATATAAAAATATAAAATAAAATTGTGTTAGTCCGGGCCTTATGATTTGATTTAAATATTAGTGGAAAATTGTCTGTAATACAATGCAATACATGATTTTTCAGTATGGCCAAGAACCAGTTATCATCCAGCGAAAATTAATTGGTTTCTAAGCCATACTTGAAATCGATTTATTTTGAAACTAGGAGTACAGATGTTAATGTGCATGTCCACAGCAACGGAAATATTCTCTGGATTCCTCCTGTCTCTCATAAGGTAAGGAATATGAATGGATGTAGAGTAGAATATATGTAGATATTAGGAAAGGTTAATATTGTCGTCAATATAGCTTACTATCATAGAACTCATTTAATGGTCAGTTCGTTCATCCAGTAGGAGGGGAGGGGATGGGGTCGGAAGGTAAATTGGGGGTAATAAAGTTTGAGGGGGTAAACATTAAGAGATATAAGTTTTCCGGAATTTTAATGTAGGGAGTAGATTTGAAATCTGCATCAAATTTTAAGGATTTTTTATAAAATTCGTTTTTTGTAAAATTCTTTATCTAAAAGCGAAAATACATTTTAAGTTAATTAATTTTGACCAATAGGATAGGTGGATTTTAAACTACCTGCGCTCTAATTGGTTGAATGATGTACGACATCCAATCAGAGCGCAGATTTTTTAAATCCACCAATCACAGATGCCAAAATTAATTAACTTAATTTGTATTTCCGCTTTTAGATAAAGAATTATACAAAAAACGAATTTTATAAAAAATCCTTAAAATTTGATGCAGATTTCAAATCTACTCCCTACATTACAATTCCGGAAAACTTATATCTTTTAATGTAAACATCTAATTATCCTACAATTGGAGTCCATTGGAGATGGGTTTAGTATTACTTTAGGCCAAATTAAAGTAAAATTCGGTACAGGTTTGCCATCCAGGAGTTAGGCATTAATAATAATAATACCATCTAGACCCCCTCTTTAATTTCAATTTTCGTCAAAAATAAAAGGTTTGAAAGGGGGTTCTGTGCTCTCTGGGAACATTGAGAGAAAGCACCAAGTGCATTGTCTTATTATGCAACACTCATTCTTTTATACAATATGAAAAAAAAATATTTTGTCAAAAAGATTGACATATTATTTAAATTAGCCAAAAACTGAAACTTTTTTGTGTGCTAGTGACATATTCCTCATTATGAATGCATTACAGCTCTGTAATCAAAAACATTGAAGAAAAAAAGTTGCTAATTATATAAAAGAAATTTAATTGAAAGTAAGCAAAGTTTTTGTGAGTTTAGGAACTTTATGTTTCTTTTCATCTGTAACACTCAACAAAGATTTGCAAACAATAACATCAAATTCAATTTTACAACATAGAAAAATTTCATTTCAATCAAATTTTCCAATTTTGAACAAAATATTGACATTGTCCATGAGTAGCGAAGCATTAATCAGGCTAGTAATGTTTTATATCAGTGGTGGACATTTGCAAGGGCAAGAGGGGGGAGAGGAGCCTTGAGAGGAAAAAATGGGAGAAAGCGATTCGCACAAATTTTGTATTTTAAACTTTAGAAACTGATTTATTGGGGACTTTGGTCATTTTACAGGGGTGATTTTTCTTGGGAGAGTGGAGGTACCTTCCTTAAAATAGTTGAAAACCTTCCATAAACCTATAAGAAGCTTCACTAGATAGCTACTTACACACATACAGATATTCTGTTACTTTTTTTATAAAGATTGAACAATATGCCATATTCAGTAAAAGAAATGTTTTTTTTTAAGAAAAGCAGGGACAAGGGAAGTTCTTTCTGATCAACAATTCTATTAAAATCACGCAACTAATTCACGAAACCTTTAAAAGTTTTGAATGTTTGGGATGATTCAACTATTATAAAAAAGGGTTTATAGTAAAGTAGATAAGAGTTTAAATTTGCTAAATCTCATCACTAAACCTCACTATTAGATAAGAAATTAGCAGACCGTTTTTCAAAACAAACAAAAGAATTCTTACCAAACAATTCAAAAGTAGGGAGATTAAAAAAATATTTTTAATTACTTCGTAAAATTTAAATCTTTAATTTTTTTTCTTTTCCATAATATTTGTAACTGATTAAAGACAAAAAACAAAATATTTTAATAAATTTTTACTTTGATGCATTTTCAAACACTTTTATTAACCCCTTAAAGCAAGTTAAGACAAAAGTTTCATATTGATTCAATGATTAAAATACATCTTACTTTAAAGCTCAAAAATAAAATTCCTTGTTCATTACTTATTAAAACAAGGATGACAACATTCATAAGCGAAGCGCTGAAATTGAAGGACAAACATACATTAACTCTAGTAGAGTGTCAGAACTGAATATTAATGCAAATGTCTACAAAATTGTGAGTAAATTTGTTGCAAAACTGATTAAATACATGTTACTGTTTAAGGACATAATGACGTTTTTAGGACTTTATTATAGAGATGCTTCGCTTATAACACTTTACCTTGTTGTAATAGGAATCAGTATTCAAAAAATCTGATGACTAGGATAATTTTAACATACAAAAATTTGTTGTAAAAAAGGTAAAAAATAAGCCTGTTTTAAATGAACGAATGAACTTTCTGGTAACGATTATAGAGTTGCTGCGCTTTCTAAGTGGTACCTAACAGCTATAGGAATTAGCATGTAAAGTTTGAATTGATAGGACAATTCCAACCTTTTTAAATTAATGGAAACAGCTAACTGTAATGGAAAGACGTACGGACTTACGGACCGACCATAATTATAGAAAAGCTTCGCTTTTAAAAAATAAATAAACATAAAATACTAAATTCTATTTGACGAACACCTTAATAACAAATAAGCATAAAAAATATATATATTGGTTCCTTACCACAAAGTTGCCTATTAGGCACTGATCCCCCTCCTTATTAAGATTATATCTTTTGGTTTCCTTAATGCTATACCAAAAGGACCCCCGCCCCTTTGATCGTTTACAATTTGTTTTAAGTTAATGGTGGGGAAAGGGGGGATTCTGTGCTCTACAAGGCACTTTGGGGAAAATTACCCATTTTTAAATTCTGTAATAAGTTTGTAAATTGTTAATATTCGAGAAGATTAGTTGTTTTTATGTTCAATATTGCAGGACATGATAAATCATTTTATGATTTCAGGGAAGCTCCTTATTTACATTTCCTAATTCGACACTTCCCTCCAACTTGTTTCGCAATTAGAGGCAAGATGTTGTCAAGAAATACCAAATTAAACCACAACATATATTATAAAATTTAGGATTTGGAAAAGAATAGTTATGTAGTTCAGAATTTTATTGATAGGTGTCGTAAAAACTTTTTTTATGTAAAATTTTTTGATGAGATAAATATCTAAACAATCTTAAATATTTTTGAAAATATTACAGCTATCCACTCTTTGGGATTTTCAATAAATTTTATTCACTTTTAAACATATAATTTACGAGTATTCTATGATTTAGATAAAATATGTAAAAAGCATTATTAAACTCGTTCATCTCAAAACTAAACATGGAACTAATCTCTGACTATCATTTTTGCATGGCTTGTAGTAAAGTGAGCAAAAACTAATAAAATAATGCTTGAGATTCTTATCAAATTCTGCCAAAAGTTGCATACTCTCATCATCTAGTTTTAACTGGAAATCTATGAAATCAGCTCTAAAGCATTGTTTGCCAGAATAGCCTTTCCTTGTCCCTGAAGAAAAAAAATGTTTTTTTTAACACATATTAAAATCATTTTATTCTGCACAATGTGTATGTATATTGTATATATCAAGGACGAGTTGATGCAAAGCAAGCAAGATTGCGTGGGAACTGTATGTAGACTTGATTTTATTAATAGACATAATATATCTAAATGGTCCATCGGACCCCAAATTTGTTGAATATAAATAGTCAATTACAGCACACGTTTATTTTATATTTGTTACACACGATTCTTTCTAATAATACCATCGACGAGGATATAATCTCCCGACAGTTACAAATTGAACTATTCATAGCTGACTCACATAGAATGCCTATTGGCTGATTTAGAGTGTGTCTCTAGATCATCTCTATTGTTTATTCTAGGTGCTCTGTGAAGGTGTCGACTATGACAACTGGCCCTGGGGAGTTCAGGTTCTTGCTGCAGGAGCACAGCTACTCTATAAATAGGGAATATACATATGTATACCCGTTGGTATGTGTGTCACTCCGACACGACGTAAAATAACTTTAGATTACAAGTTTTTGGAATTTTTTATTCATTCTACTTTCTGTTTTTTTTATTCTGGAGAACAGTGTATTGCTCGTTTTACTATCGTTAACTAAATTGAGGGTATACAATAGGGTGGGTCGATTTTGGACATTTTTTTTCTGAGGCCAAAGCGGGGATCTGCACTCAATTTATATAGATATAATACACCTCTGGATGATTTAAAATTTATCCTAAGTCTTTAAACCGCTGACGACCAGACATTCAATTGTATAGCTATTTGTAAATGGGAGTCAAAAATTTATTGAATCAGAACTATGGCTTCATGGTGCTCCCTGGAAATGCCTTGAGGAGCTGAGTCAGGAACTTTTGTCCGTTTCAAAAAATCTCGTTCCTAGCCTGAGAAAATCTAAAAAACCTCTACAAATTGGACAATTCTCAATAAACCTTAAAATTTTTTGGTTTTTTAGGGATTTCTAAGGCTAGGAACGAGATATTTTGAAACGGACAAAAGTTCCTGATTCAGCTCCTCAAGGCCTTTCCAGGGAGCACCATGAAGTCATAGTTCTGATTCAAAAATTTTTTTGAATGTCGTCTTTGCATACTAATAAGTAATGAATTATATTTTTAAGTGGTCGTGTTCTAAAACTCAAATTTTTAAAATTCTTCTTCGGTCAGAAATGTTTTTGAGGTTAATTTTATCTGTTGCATATACCCGCTTTGTCTAATTCCGATATGAACCCACCCTAGTATACAATATACATCCATTTATCGTCTATTGTCTTATCCCTATTTCAAAAAAAAATTGTATCTTTTTTTATCATTTACTAAGTACATTTGCGATTACTTTTCACGGTTGGACCCTCAGATGTCAAAACTTTATTTTAGTGTTTGGCCAAAATGACTTAGCAATTGTATCTGTAAGTACGTCTAATAACACCCTTTGCTATTTTTAAAATCCTAGAAAATTTTTTTTGCAAGAAAATTGCATAAATTCGCAACGTTTTTAGAACCACTACATAACTCGAGTTTTAAAACTTTTTATATAAAATCCTTTTTACAAAAAATATCAATAATTACTTAGAATTAAACCTGAAAGAAAAAAAATCTCATTACACGTGTTAATTTGCATGTTTTAGGTCTTTTTTTGAGGAAAGTATAACTTCACATTTTTGACAATAATATGTTTTTTTAACATTTCAAAGTAAAATATAATAAAACTAAAACGATTTTTCTTGAATTATCAGTTGAAAATTTCATCAAACATGCAATTTAAGTGATGAAAATTTAATAAAATCATTTTTTGAATGTTTAGAATTACCAATTTTCTACATTTAAAACAAAATGTTAACAAAATTTAAAATCATTTTAACATATAACTTCAAAAATCAATAACATTTTATAAAAAGATGTTTCAAAAAATAAATCATTAAAAGGTATTAAAATGCATTTGAAATTACTTAAAATTAAAACGAGAACATCTTTTTACATTGTATTCTGTGTAATAGAGTTTAAATGACATGATTAGTGAATGAAATATTTCCTAAACTCATTAAGCCTTTTTGTGACTATATTAAAAACAATTTATTTTGTTTTATATTGTATTTTTATTCAAATATTTAACAAAATTTTCCCTACATCAATAAAATAAAGTCAGTTTTTTACTGTTTCCAGGTTTTTCTTTATAATTATAACAATTAAATATAATATAAATCTTCATTATCTTTTATTTGAATTATCATACACATTAAAATGTAAAGTATAAGCTAGAATAGCACTTTTTTCAACGAATATTTTAATGACATTATATCAAAATAATTCCTCTTAAATATCACACAACATATGATTGGGAAGTATAGCCATTTCTTGGAGGTATAATATTTACAAAAATACCATTAATTCTGTTTTTATCAGAAGTTAAAAAAATTGAACAATTCTAAAACAATGGTTGGCTGTCTAGATATTGAGTACACTAAGACTACGGCTCTGTTCTATTGAAATAACGTTGCAAAAAGAGGGGTTCTGAAAGTAATCTACCTAATTTTTTTTAAAGAACCAACAAGTACTATCAGTATCTTTTTTCTTGTAATCTAGCAGACAATCAAATCATAACACAATTTTCATGATAAAATATTCAGGTTTCTACTTCACATTCTAAAAAATATACTGATCAATAAAATGTTCAAAATTTTACTTTGTACTAATTGAAAAAATATGTTGTAATTATTATTTTAAAGTTACATTTTTATCCCTGACAAAATCATAGACGACTTTTAAAGGCATCTTATCTAAACTTTTTGAAGAAAAACTTAAAAGCGTTAATTAAGTATGAAAACTATTTTCTTCGATTTTTCTGAAGTTATTATCGCATTCTATGGGTTTTTTATTATCATTTACTTATATCGAAAGTGCCAAACATTGTACCCTAACTTATTCATTTAATAAAAAACTAACCGTGTTTTATTTACTAAGTATATTTGCGATTACTTTTATTTAATGAAATCTTCCAATTTTTAACATGTACAAAACGGCCTGCTTAATTGCTTCAAGATCCATGTCAGATCTATATAGGAAATAAATGTCTATAAACGAGCTCAAGTTTTCCAAGGAATATATGATTAAAACTCATAGTGCTCCAATAATCCATAATAAACTCTCATTGCTCAGAACGATAAGACCCATTATTTAACTTTATTAAAAATAAATTCATTTTTTTCATTTCATGTTGCTATTTACCTTATATTGATGTATTTAATTTCTAATCATAAAAAAGAAAATTTAAATTTATAATATGATAAATGTAAGAAAACTATGTTTTAAAAGAATTCGATTGTGGCGACATTTTGTGTGTTCAAATATTAAACTAAAATTGTAATCATCATCATTAACCCTTTGGTGATGGTAATGTAAAGAAAAAATATAATTTAAAAAAATCTTTTAAAAATCATTTAAATTATTAAATATTTACTTTCTTTTAGATAGTAATGCCGGGTGAGGAAAATAGATTTATTGAGAAATAGATATGCATATAGAAAACTAGCCAATAGGGAGATAATTATATCGAGCCAACTCTAGTTTAATGAAATCTTCCAATTTTTAACATGTACAAAACGGCCTGCTTAATTGCTTCAAGATCCATGTCAGATCTATATAGGAAATAAATGTCTATAAACGAGCTCAAGTTTTCCAAGGAATATATGATTAAAACTCATAGTGCTCCAATAATCCATAATAAACTCTCATTGCCCAGAACGATAAGACCCATTATTTTACTTTATTAAAAATAAATTCATTTTTTTCATTTCATGTTGCTATTTACCTTATATTGATGTATTTAATTTCTAATCATAAAAAAGAAAATTTAAATTTATAATATGATAAATTTAAGAAAACTATGTTTTAAAAGAATTCGATTGTGGCGACATTTTGTGTGTTTAAATATTAAACTAAAATTGTAATCATCATCATTAACCCTTTGGTGATGGTAATGTAAAGAAAAAAATATAATATAAAAAAAATCTTTTAAAAATCATTTAAATTATTAAATATTTACTTTCTTTTAGATAGTAATGCCGGGTGAGGAAAATAGATTTATTGAGAAATAGATATGCATATAGAAAACTAGCCAATAGGGAGATAATTATATCGAGCCAACTCTAGTATATTATATACATAGATTATTAATGTATGCTTTTCCAATTTGAAACTGTGAAAATGTATTTAGGAATGCAGTCTTGAGTTCGGATCCTGGTCTTTTAATGCTGAACAATATGATTTAGATTTCTATGATGATGAGGTATAATAAGTACTATGTTAGCTATTTTGTAAATTCAACTACCATACAACACAAGGAACAATTAAATTAGAAATATTACTGTTGAGTTGGATGTTATACAATCGTCTACGCCCCTAGAAGCTTCTATGACACTGGCCGCAGCGCTCGTCCCCCTGGCCTGACTAGCCGCAGCGCTCAGTCCCCTAGCCTATAACCTAACCTATTTGTAAAAAAAATATCGTTCTCGGCCAGTGTCATAGTTTTTTTTTAGTGGAGAGGGGGGTGGGTACTAAAATTTAATAAAAATCTAAAGAGACCTATTAGAAGTTACCCTGTAAAGGAGAACCATATTATTTCAACGGTTAACGAGATCCTTTGTTACAGACAGACCGATACCCTGTTACTTTCATATAAAGATTATTATTAATCTAAAATTCTGCACAGGCAAGTATGGATCTGAAGCAGTTTGGAGACTACAATCAGTTTAAAATTCTCGAGCAAAGTGCTGAAAGAATTGAGAAAAGGTAAAAATTTAAAACTTCATAGATATTTAATGTTCTTATTTTTAAAAACAAGAATGACAATATCCATAAAAGAGAAGCTCTAATATCAGAAAAAAGGACAAAGAAGGTGTATCAACTTTTTTGCTTTTTATTTAAGATAGCTAGCCGGTTCTTTTAGTAAGTAGTAGATGTAAAATTTTTCATAGAATTCAGATATGCAATCGGTTTTTTTGTAGACCTCTTATTTTTAAAGTAATTTAAATTTTTTAAAAAAATAATTAAGTCGGTTTAAGGTACTAAAACGCAACAAAATAAAAGAAGAAAATGGCCAGTATGAACAAAAATAGTAAGATCTTTAATTTGACACCTTACTTTTAAAATTCTGTTGAGTAATTATTGAAGAAATCAATTTTTTTAACCTCGGTTTAATCAAAACTTTAAAGTAAAATATAATCTCCCACAGGCATAAAAAATATGGGTTCATATATATCTTTAGAATCAGAAAAATATTACGAATCCATTGTAAGCAAAATTGAAAAAAGTAAAAAAATAAAAATAATAAAAATGGCCTAACGTATTATTTTTTACAGGTAACACTTAATTGTAACTATTAAACTAGCGAATCACAAGTCTCAAAAATTGACTAATCGGGAAGCTTAACCTCAAAACCTCAACCAATAGAATTGGCAAAAAAAAAGGATAATGTTCATAGAATATATACAATAGATACTACAATGAAAATAGTGATACTTACATAACATGTAAAGAACGAAAAATTATGAACAAATATGCTTCAATCTGTTTATAAACTTCAAAACAATGCAGTTAAAAATGCTTTATTGTTTCTTGTGTTTAAAAAATATCTGTTACATTGTATGTATATTTATTTAGGTTTATTTCAAGTTTCAAGTTTTCAAGTTGTTCAACCCTTTAAAGCCGAAAATTATGATTCTTAAAATAAACTTATATTTTTTTATTATAGTTTTATAAAACTTTTTCAATTTAGCTTACAATGGATTCATAATATTTTTCTAATTCTAAAGTTATATATGAACCCATATTTTTTATGCCTGTGGAAGATTATATTTTACTTCAAAGTTTTGATTAAACCGAGGTTAAAAAAATTGATTTTTTCAATAATTACTCAACATAATTTTAAAAGAATAAAGGTACTAAGAAAGAGAGGGAATGTCTGATTGAGCCAATAGTAGAATCGCATCGGAATTTACATTGGATCTCATTGGTTGAAATTATGTACACATTTTCCTACGAAGGCATGTTTTTTTTCATTTCATACATACATAAAAGTCAGCTGTTAACAGTATATTTTCTTAGTAGAAAGCTTTGCGGAATCAGAATTAATTGCCCAAAAATTTCGTTTACAATTTGAAAGCTTGAAACAAAGTTGGATTCTTAAAAAAAAAGTTAGGCTGGCAACTCGCTGGTGAGACAAAATTATTTTTGTGAAAAATCCTCCAAAATCGAATAAAAAAATTTACAAAAATGAAATAAAATCTTAAGAGGGTTATTAACATATGATTTTGTTTAATTTTTGTAGATTTTTAATGTGCTTTTGGATGATTTTTCACAAAAATAATTTTGCCTCACTATCGAATAGCGAGTCTATCATTTTTTAAGAATCCACATCAGCTTGAGTCGAAAGTAAACAATACTTTTGTCTGCTAGGAATGTTCTCTCTTAGATTTGACGAAAAAAGGGTTCAGAATATTCTTCTACTCTTCTATTTCTATTTTTAAAAGTAAGGTGTCAAATTAAAGATCTTACTATTTTTGTTCACACTGGCCATTTTCTTCTTTTATTTTGTTGCGTTTTAGTACCTTAAAACCGACTTAATTATTTTTTTAAAAAACTTAAATTACTTATAAAATAAGAGGTCTACAAAAAAACCGATTGCATATCTGAATTCTATGAAAAATTTTACATCTACTAGGTACTTACTGAAAGAACCGGCTAGCTATCTTAAATAAAAAGCAAAAAAGTTGATACATCTTCTTTACAAAAATCTTGTAAAGTGTAATAACATTAATTAGTGGGTCTAAACAAAATTGTACACCAATTTGTTGCAAAATTACTTAATTAATACAGGATACAGTAAAAGGACATAATTTTATTTTAATGATTTGATTATAGATATGCCTCGCTTATAATATTGCACTTTGCTGTCCAAGGAATCATTATTTCAAAAGTCAGATAAATAGAATCTTACAAAAACTTATTGTCAAAAAAGTTAAAAATTAAAGAGACCCTAAAACTTCCTGTCATTAATTTTTTGTTGTAGATATGAAGGGGTAGATGAACCATATGTTAGTCTTAAATTTACCATCAGGAATTACATTTTAATATCTTTTAAAACTAATTTCACAAAAATTATGAGATTAATTCAAATTTTTAGTTTGTCCCAACTTTTTTACCAGTGATTTATCTACAAAAAGGGAAATTTGGTTTATTTGCAATTGAGGGTGTACAATACATCAATGCATTGTCAATTGTCTTATCCCTTAAGATCCCTGCTAATTGTTAAAAAGTTAGCTGGTTCAATTTTAACAATTAGACCATATTGCAAATAGTTATTCTTTATTTATAGTAGCGAAGCTACTCTATAATTCACTTTGTCTATCCCTCCGTCATGTTAGTCCGTTACATTATGGGGGAAATGTGATTTTCTCGGCTGCAGTTAAAGATCAGCTAAAATTTTTACTGAAGATTCCTATGACATAAGCGCGTCTAATCTATACTTTGATTTGTCCGTTTGTCGGTCATGCTTAAAAAAATGTAAACGTTATTCTTCGTGATTTAAAAAGATACTATTATCCATTTTTTCTCTGTAACTTACTTTGTCTGTTTGTCAATTTAATGTTTTTGTGCTTCGCTACTTACATATATTGTCATCTTTGTTTATGAATGAAATGTACTAAATCAGGCTGCAAAGAAAATATTTAGTGGACCAAAATCTTGGAAGAATAAACAACCCTGAATGGAACTCGGCAGAATAAATAAATCTGTACATTTCTAAATAATCTTATTTTTGGTAGATTTTTGTTTAAAATTAAATAAATACTCATATTATTTATGTTTTGTTTCTATGTTGAAATTATATAAATCTATAAAAACAAAATCTGATTAAATGTTTTGGATGCTTTCCTTCACAGAACCTGTCGAACACCGAACACCCACCCCCTTAAATTTGAAATAAATACGAGTTTAGGTTTGTTTTAAATGTCAAGTTTATTCTGGGGTCCCTAACCCTGTACCCATCATAACCTTACTAACCCTGATAGGGGTGTATATTTTGCACAAGATTCATTTTTTTCCCTGTTGCAATTTTTTTTATTTTTTCCCCTCCTAGATTTTTCAAGCAAGGAAGGGGATAAAATGGAAAAATATTTTCAGTCCTCATTATTTTATTCATCTTATGTCCCCTTCCACATATTTTTATTAGGGTAACGTGGGGTAATTCCGGTCAATTTTTTTCTTCAACTTAAATAAAAACATACTTCCCAAAAACTTTTTCCGGTTTTTAAGAGTGCAAATGAACGATATGGCAATAACGAAGAAGCCTGTCTTGGTCCCATTAAGATCTCGCAACTAGAAGTCTGTCAAAAATCGGTTTAAAGGGCGGCGGTTGGCCTATACCGGAATTACCCCACCGGTGGGGCTATTCCGGTCAGTTGACTTTGGGGGGGTGGAACACCCCCTTAAAATATTTTTTTTTTAAATATTAAACTATGATTAGAAAGCTGAGGTCATTAGCTTTCTAACAGTACTAGTCGCATGCAGATCAGACAATTTTTTGACAACATTTTCCCCATTTTAAAAAAGTCGGTAAAATCGCAAAAAAAAACATCAATTTTTTTCATGCAAACTTTTAAAAAAAAATCATACTTTTTATTATATGATTAGGTTTTTTTAAGCTTTATACATAAATTAGAGGCAATTTCTGATTCGCAGGTCTTGGAATTTCTTGAAAAAAGTGATTTTTTCCCAAAAAATTTTTAATTTTAAAAATCCTGCCAGTTTTGACAGCAGTTTTTGATACAATTTTTCTTGTCTCAAATTGGCTAGGATTGACCTACAAGGGTGGTTAAGGTGTCTAAAGATGCAAAATTACATGCCTGACAATTAACTCGAAATGATATGGGGTCTAACTCTAATATTTCAACACATTTTATGCAACAGGAATTTTGAAAATGCAAAATTTTGAATATGTACTCTAAATCTTGGAGATAGAACCCATATCCTGGGGAGTTTTTGTTAGGACATGCAAAGAGCTTTCTATAGACACCTTAAACACCTTTCTAGCTTAATCCTAGCCGATTTGACATAAAAAATCCAAACCGCGCAAAAATCGCGAACACCCTCTTATACGAAAAAGATGCAAGAGTTTCATATGGAATTTAAAATCTTCTAGCGGTCTTTCTATTAGACATACCCCTTCTTACATGAGCCAATGCAGCTGATACATCTTCAGGCAAATATTTAAGGCGTTCCTTTGGGTGATATACTCTTCCCATTACTATAAAAATGTGTCTGAAAAATTTTAAATGTCTTTACAATTTGAAAAGCTTAGGCAACAAAACATGTATAATACAAGCAGTAAAATGACTAATAATGTACATCTAACAACAGGCAAGGGAAGGTTAAAGCCTTTGTCATGCATTGGGGTTGTTCATGCTTCCAGATCACCTGAAAAAAACATTAGGGTATAATATATTTATAAATATAGTAATAAAAAAAAAGTAAAAAAAGTGACCGGAATTGACCATATTTTTGAGACGAAAAAAAAATTATGAAAAAATCAAGTTAGAACAACGCCTCCAATTGCAAACGATAAATGAATGCCATATCTTTCATTTTACAAAAACCCGCGGGTCAATAGGACTTACCATTTTTTCACAATTTTAGGCTGAACATGGCCTATTTTGAAAATTTTTTTTTGCAAATTTTTTGCAACTTTTTGAGGGCAAAAAAATCATAGAAGGAGTGATCTGACAAAAATTTTCTGAAGTAAGAAATGAAAGTATAGGCAATAAACTACAACTTTGCTTTTCTGAAGATCTCTCGCAAACGTTTAGAACACCGTTAAAAAACGGTTTTAAAAAAGTTGGTCGAGTGACCGGAATTAGACCCCCCTACCGCATTTACCCCACGTTACCCTAGTTTTTTTCACCAAAAAGGGGAGAAAAATGGGAAGAAATGCTTTCAGTCCTGTTAATTTTTACACCCCCCCCCCCCAACCACATATTTTTAAATTTTTTAAGGGGCATACAAATGACAACAAAACTCTTAATTTTTTTTGAATTGGCGGAAGAAGTGAAGACTAAATGCCTTTTTTTTCTTCAAAATGCATAAAAAAAAAGATTTTATTTATAAACTTTGAGTAGAAACTTTATTTGCAAGGTTAGTATAATAATAATAATATTAATAGTAGCAACAGCTAAAGGGATTTTTTTCAACTAAGCTTTACACAATCATTAAGTATTACAAACATTTTTGGTTCATTGAAATAAAACGAAGTTGCGGATTTCATCTTATTTTATTTTTTACAGTAGCTTTTGAAAGGTTATTTTAGGTTTAAGTAAATGTTAATGATTGCCCCGCAAGGTTAGAAAAAATGCTCCACAGGGAATAAAAATAGGAGAAAAGCTACTGTGAAAATGCGTCGAAACCCGCAACTTTGTTTTCTTTCAATGATCCACATTTTTTAATGTAAAATATCAACCCCTAAAAAGACAAATATTTTGGAAGGAATTCAATTCTGGGTTGTTTGAGTCTATCCCCAAATATAAAATAATATTTATTTAAAATACGAAAACTGAAAACAATCTGTTCATGATTGTTTGGAAGCAAAAATCCCCTATTCACTATTATATACCGAAAACATTAAATGTCGTCTTTTCTCGGAGACAAATTTTCTCTGCATGTATTTTTTCAAATTCCAACATGGTTTTCTTTAAAGAAGAATGCAGGGGTGTATATTTTCAAACCTTTTAAAATTTTTTTTACCCCCACTCACCCCACTCTCTAATTCTTACTAGGGTTTGGCCGAATATCCGGTCTGGCCAATTATCCTGCCGAATATCCGGTCATTTTCAATATACGGCAGGATACCGGATATTAAAACTATCAGGTTACATGATATCCGGCTGATTTTTGACGCCGGATATCCGGTAATTTGCCGGATATCGAACGTTGGCCAGATATCCGGTCGGAAACGGATATCCGGGTTTAAAAATCAGCCAGATATCCGGTATCCGGCCAAAAAAGTATCCGGCCCAACCCTAAAATTTCTTACCCCAATTTATGAAGTAAAATAAAAATATTTTCTTATTTTTAATCTCTTACAAAACCCCACCCCCTGGGGTGTGGGAGAATACAATTATGAAAATATACACACCACCAAAAAAAAGCTTAAGGAATTTTACTTCCAAACTATCACAATCGTACTAAGACTCAATATTTATTCACTAACTTGGTGAACATTTAATTTTATCCACGGCAAAAACCGGTTTTCCATGTAAATTAAAACGGTAAAATGGTAATAATCGTACAAAATAACAAGAGCACTCAAAACTAGAAAGACTTTCAATGATTGAAGAATATAAATAATAGATTCAGATTACAACAGGTTTTTAAAAAAAGTTTAATACAACAGTAGAAATACATCAACTAGGCGCATCATGATTTTTAACAGAGGTGGGCATAGGTTTATCATCCTTAAACATTTAATACAACTTGAACATTTTTGTTTTAGAAATAAGAAGTCCATAAAGGAAGAGAGAATCATCTATTTAGAGATCCTGTAAAACAAAGCTTTATTACAGTTAGAAATTCCCTAAAAGATTTCTTATTAACAGGTATTAATAACTTCTAAGAAGCAATTTTAGTTTACTAGAATGTTTTAAAAGGGAACTATGCATGAACGAGAGCAAATGATTTTAATTACCTTTTATCAGTAAACCTGCGTACTTTTTTTTGTGAAAATATGCAAAGTTTAATTATTTTAGCCGATATAAACATATAAAACATAAAGCTAGTATATTCAACAAAAAAAAATCAGGTTCACTGCTGGAAAGTGCTTAAAATCACTTGCTCTTGTTCGTGCCTAGTCCCTTGAACTAGGTTAACACTTTGATTTACAGGATTTCATAATGGTTCCATCCCTTCATAATGTTCATAAATATAAAAAAAAAGAGTATTAAATGTTGAGATATGAAGTTTAAAAATTTAGACTAGACTCTCATAGTTAATATTAATGGCTTTAGTAATTAAGTTTTTATGGCAAATATGTGTTTAGTATAAATGTATTCATAATAATTATACATGATACTTTAGATTTTAAATAAGAATTTTGATTTTTCATTTAAATTAACATACTTTCCAGAATAGCTATAAAACCGATTAATTTCCGCTGAATTAGAATTTAACAGGGTGGAAGCCACACTGAAAAATCATGTATAGCATCGTATTACAGTCAATTTTTCACGAAAATTAAAATGAAAATCATAGAAATTTTGTTCGCCCGGGGCTAACAAAACTGGTCAGTCACACATAATTTTTCATTTTAATATCCGCGAAAAGCTGTATATAATACAATGCATAAAAAACTATTCTCAATCTTATGAATTTTTGGTTAATGACATATTGAGAAAAAGCATTTTTGAGTAAAAAAATGAATTATCTAATTTCAGAAAGTAAATGCTACATTTTATACACCTAAAGAAAACACAACATAATGACATAACTTGTAGTAATATTATTTTACTTTTTTCAAATTTAACTTTACAATTGACAATTTTCATTTATGCTAAGCTAATGCATAGTTTATTATATCTAAAAAAAATGTCATGAAAAAAATACAAAAGTACCAAAAAAACTGGATTGATAAATAAAAAAACAACAACATGTATGTAAGTTAATAATAATGGAATGGTTACTGGTTAATATTTGAATTGTATAAAATACTAATATTTATTAAAGCATTTTGATCTTATGGAAGATCTGGTAAAAACTAGTTTATTTCTTATACATTTATTAGTTTATTTTAATGTCTTTTGTTAAAAACTGATAAAAAATATTTAACTATTTTGATTTTCAATTGTATGTAAGCTTTAAAACCCAAAGTTTAGAGTACAAATAGAATTCAGATGTATTTGTGAAATGATAAATGAAAAAGAAACCTATAACTACCTGTATACATAAAAATAATATAATAATGAATAAATAATGTTTAATTTAATTATCTGAGACAGGGACAATAATTCTAAAAAAAACCCAGATCTTATAGACAATTTCATTTGCTTTCAAGATATTGTTGGATTTTTTGGAAAATCTTTACCTATATCATTTTACACATATTTTTTATCGAATAATTGTCCCTATCCCTGATATAAAAAGTGTCTATTCAATGATGATCCCTAGAATCCCTGGCACAGAAGAGCAGATCCAGATCATTGCTTTGTGGCCACTGTTGCCACACTGTGGACAGCTCGTCACCTCGAGCTATACCTGAATTCAAACATTAGAGTAAAACACCAGAGTAAAAAAGGGTTAAGTAACTGTATTTCCCTATCGCAATCACCTTTTACCGACTCTCAATTTCGTCTTTGAAAATAATCTAATGGTAACAGGAATAGTAACAAAGCCAAGTAGCAGAAAATAATTTACTTGCAGACGAAAAAAGATCATTAAAAATTGGAAGGAGGTAGTTATCTGTATATACATCTATACTAGGTAAAGATCTGTTAATTAAACATTGTCAAAGTTAGCACTACCTATGGAATTGTTATTTATTGCATCGTATTATAGATAGCTTTTCGCGTATATTAAAATGAAAAATTATAACATTAACCACTCAGCGTTAACATAATTTTAATTTTCTGATATTTATTTCAATATTCCAGGAAGTGTCTGGAATACATGATATTTCAGTATGGCTGAGAACCGGTACTAATCCAGCGGATATCAATCGGTTTCGAAGCCATACTAAAATTGTTTACTAAATAAATAGATTCAAAAGATATCAGATGTCTAGGATTTTAGTAGGTACCTACAATAGAAATGGAAAAAACTGTAGTATAAAAAGCGGTTTTTAAAATTAAATCGTATTGTTTACCTGGAAGGGCACTGGCCTCTCCCGAGTCCCATGCAGCCAGGGTATCTCCCTGCCTGCGCCCCGCCACCTTGGACTGGTGGCAGGGCGTGGCGTTCTGTTAGCTGGCGCTGATCATTTCAGAATATTTTTGTTTGTGTTTAGTCAACATTTCTGTTACTGTTACCAGGGTCTAAATAAAAAAATGATTAATGAAATAAAAGGAAAAATTATCGTCAATTCATGTTGCTATTTCCCCTGCCATTTATACGTCAGTTCGTTCATCCAGTACGAAGGGTGGGGATGGGGTATCTTTATTTAAGCCCGCTACAAGTGTTACTTCGTATAAGGTAATCAGGTGTAAGATTCAAGTAATAATAAATCCATTTGTAAAGGATCTTAAGGGATAAGACAATTGATTATAATTTCATGATAAACATAATTACCACTTTTTTAATTAAGAATCTTTGGTTGAAAAGTAATGACTGCAGTGCTAACCAACCAATCACGATTCCATTAAAGTTTTTAAGGCAGCGAATAGGCTAGACAAAAATTTGGGTACCAGCGTAATTTGTAGCCCAATGTTTTCTCCATCTCTGAATAAAAAAATCAGTACCTTTACAGAATTCAGCTCCCTGCTGATGTCCCCTAGTTCTGACAGATGAGTTTCACAGACGTGGTGGACTGTTGCCAGGTCCCGGGCAGGATCACCCTTCACGCGGTCCTCGTCAGGGTAAGGCTTCTCACGTACACTCTAAAAAATTATTCTACTTGACAAAACATATAACAATATGTGAACTTGTGAAGCTAAACAAATATAAAAGTAATAACTTGTATGATACTTGCGACTAGAGGCACTTGAGTCCCCCCCCCCCTCTACCATACTTTTAATTTTAGTGTTTTAAAGTAAAAGTTAAAAAAATTGGGGGGTTCTTTTTCTATTGGCGATTGGCATTGGCAGAGGGAAAGGACATACCCCCTTTCTTTCCTATTTTAAATCAATTCTAAAATAGAAAATTTGAGAGATAGAATAAACGAATCTAAGGAGCCAAAATTACCATTCATCCAGAGCTGTCCGTTACGGACGTACCTACTGATTATATTAAATAGAAAAGCCTCGCTTTAAATAACCAAATAAGATTACAACTGACACATACCGAAAGATGATCCAGAAAGACAATCATTCTCTCTTTGTTTTTGAGTATGAATGGGTTGACAACCTCCATGTAGGGCTCCTTGCCGCCGAACTCGATGAGGTTGGCAAGGTTCTGCAGGCACTTGGCTATCATGACTAGGGACCGTTGCGCAGCAGGAGGAACAGGATCTACAGCAAATGAAATTCAATAATGAATCAGGGGTGTATATTTTCCAACCTAGTTGGATTTAATTTTCCCCATCCCTTCTCTAGATATTTTTTTTACTAAAATTATAAAGTTAAAATGTGGAATTATTCCTTAATTTTTGAATTTTAGTTATTTTATTAAGCAAAGACGACATCATCCGTTGTAGCAAAACACAAAAATCAAGCATAATTTTTTTGGCATTATAGACGGACAGACGGAATGAGTTTTTTTTTAGGAAATCAAAAATCTGGTAAATCAAACATTTTCTATAGAATAAAACAAATCATGTTTTTATTTTCTTTATAAAAAATAAGTTTTTTTTTCTCCCCAAATCATTTAGTTGGATCAAATCACTACCTTAAATGATAACATAATCAGTAAATTATTTATATCTCCTTACCTGAGAGTAAACCAAACTGTCTGGGATTTACAATGGCCGGACAAAGAAGCCGCAGGAAAATGAATCCGGAGACAACTCTGGTCTTGACCAACCTGTCCGCTGGCCACCTGTTCTGCACATCCTTCTGTAAACTGGCACATATATACCTAAATAAGAATAAGATTCGTTTCATAAGGTCCCTTGGCTCATACGAATGATGATGCACAAAATTACCCCTTCCAAAAATTACTCAAATTTTCAAAATTGAAAAAAAAATTCTAAGGGGATAAATGAATTATGTGCAGAATATTCATTATTATAAAAAAGGTTTTAATTTGTATATAATACCTCAAAGTTCTTGGACAAGCCTCTGATGACATAAAGATTGACTCGGTTATATCATCCAAAACCTAAACATTAAACAATGGATGTAGTAGGTAGGATCTACGATATACGTGGATGATATATTGACAGGATAACAATGTCGTCAATTTAGTTTGATAATAAAGGCCTTATTTATTGGTGAGTTAGTTCATTCAGTAGGAGAGGAGGGATGATGTAAAGAGGGTGGCTTGGGGGAATCGTTATTTAAGCCAGCTTTGAGCATCACACTTTATTAGAGTACACATAAAACGAAGTAATAGGTATGCGACGGATTAGAACCAGTTGTCAGCCGTACTGAAAAATTATAGAAAATATCAGCAAATAAAACTTTATAATTCTATAATACGATGCGATAAATAAGTATTCTTACCTGTAACAGAAACTCTGCGTTAGAACAAGCCTCTGTAGGAGACTCAATCATATTAGGATTTAATTCACAGCTTTGCTTTGTCTCCAAAATTCTAAAATAATACATAGGTTGTAATAGGGAAGGTGGGTGAGTCAGTTTTTGAAACCAACCCTAAAACACATAGAATTTCAAGCAAAAAGAAAAATACCTAACATGGCAGTTGCTTTAATGAGATACAATATGGAACTGCGGAGAAACGACGGTAGTACTGACGCTTCCGCCGAAAAAAAACCACCGTGTCTCCAAAATGCTTTGTTTGTTTTTTCTTTTGTCAATTAAATTAGACCATTTTAAAAATATGAGACAAACTTATTTACCCAGAAAAAAAATGCCGTGTAACCAAAAACATCGCCATTTTTGGTCAATATTGTGTAGTTATTAACAAAAATTACCTAAGTATTTTAAAAATTTACAATAAAAAACCCTACCTATGAATAGTTGGAAATAGTGCAGTATGAAGAAAATCTTGGCAAACACTCTTCATGTACAGATCCATGAGAGCCGTGGTGAGGCTGGCGCCACGGAACAAGGTAGAGGTCTCCTCCTCCCGCTCTATCTCCAGCCGTGCCAGGGAGGTCATCAGGTCCGCCTCCCGTTTCTCAAACCTGACAAAAATTATTGGCTGAAAAGTTTTGAAATGACTTAAGATTGGATCCAACGAATCTAAGTTCAATATAAGGTCCTAAAGTTTTGGGGCTAACGAATCAGATAACGTAGTTTTACAATACGAAGACTAACAACATAAATATTACAAAATAACTATAACCAAAAATTGCATTATAAAGTTAAATCATTTATGCATAGATCTCGTAAAACACGGTTTTTAATACAATGGCCACAACCTCTAGAGAGGGTCTAGTATCTATACCTGAATATTAGTGCAGTGGAGCTCTATCCTTATGTGTAAATGTCTGCAAGAGTGACAACAACCTCTAGAGAGGGTCTAGTATATCTATACCTGAATATTCTTAGTAGAGCAGAGGCTAGTAGAGCTCTATCCTTAAGTGTAAATATATCTGCTAGAGTGACCACAACCTCTAGAGAGGGTCTAGTATCTATACCTGAATATTCTTAGTAGAGCAGAGGCTAGTAGAGCTCTATCCTTATGTGTAAATATATCTGCTAGAGTGACCACAACCTCTAGAGAGGGTCTAGTATCTATACCTGAATATTCTTAGTAGAGCAGAGGCTAGTAGAGCTCTATCCTTATGTGTAAATATATCTGCTAGAGTGACCACAACCTCTAGATAGGGTCTAGTATATATACCTGAATATTCTAAGTAGAGCAGAGGCTAGTAGAGCTCTATCCTTATGTGTAAATATATCTGCTAGAGTGACCACAACCTCTAGAGACTGGTCCAAGATCAACTCTTTCAATGGGGAATATTCGTCCTAAAAAAATATTTCAATTTTTACATGGAGTTCAAAAAGCATTTTATTTAGCGGCTCTAAATCTTCTTCATTTCCGCAAGATACAAACCAGTTTTATATTGTCAACTGAAAGATTTTTCTACTTTTAGTTAATTAAGCCTGTGTTTATTAAGATAAGGGATAAGACCATGGACAAACTTTGTATACAACTCCAATAATAATAAAACAAAATTTTACCTTCTGTATATTGTTTAAAATTTAGACACAGCAGTCCCATGTCCCCTCCCCTCCCTCATTTCAGTCTGAGCTAAATATATAAATAATGACCTGTGGCATAATAAGGTCATGAAGGTACTTGGTTCTGATCCTGATGGTGCCCCAGTCCCCGATGGGAGTGACTCCGGACAGAGAGTACCAGTTCTCTGTCTCCTCTCCGCTCCTTAGCCCGGAGAGGTCAAGGATCTTCTCTGCAACCTCGGTGTCTTTACCCCGCTTCGCCTGAAAATAAGGAAAATGAATCAAAAACCATTGTAGATTTAGGATTGATTAGCCACAGTTTCTTATTGCTTGGATCTAGATCGTCAAGAAGTAGGTCAAGATACTTAATATATAGCTACAAGGGCCAGCTGAAGCTCTAGCTCATTATGACTTGACTTGCTATCTCTTTGAAGCTTCTCATTATTACTTCATCCTTGCCGATTATTGCAGGTGTCCGAATTAAGTAACCAAATGACGCTCACTGCAAAAGAGATAATATTTACCTTATTATATACAGTAACAGCTACAATGAGAACATCTGGTGGAATATTATGAAACTAATATTTACCTTATTATATACAGTAACATCTACAGTTAGGACATCTGGTGGAATATTACAGGGGTGTATATTATGCACAAGATTTATTTTTTTCCCCTGCTACAAATTTTTTTATTTTTTCCCCCCCTAGATTTTTCTTAAAAAGTAGGGGGGAAAATAGAAAAATATTTAAAGAACTCTATATTTTATTTATTTTATCCCTCCTACCACACATTTTTTTAGTTTTTTTTAACCAAGAAGGGGGGCGAAATGGAAAAAATGTTTTCAGTTTTCTTAATTTTTACATTTTTTTCCCCTCCAACCACTTATTTTTTATTCCCCCCCCCCCCTGAGCAGGGGATCCCATGCAGAATATACACCCCTGGAATATTATGAAACTAATATTTACCTTGTTATATACAGTAACAGCTACAGTGAGGACATTTGGTGGAATATTATGAAACTAATATTTACCTTATTATAACAGTAACAGCTACAGTGAGGACATTTGGTGGAATATTATGAAACTAATATTTACCTTATTATAACAGTAACAGCTACGGTGAGGACATCTGGTGGAGGTATTTTCCTCTTAGTATTATTTTTAGCGATTTCGAAAATTTGAGTAACCCCCCCCCCCCCCCCCCCCCGACAACAAAATAATAATTTAAGTAAACTATTATTAGGTTGGACAGGAAGGATGGGAGGGTATATAGAGAGCAAGACATGAGCCTTGCCTCCTTAGTCTACCATGGCAACCAGTTTAGAAACCCAGTTCCGCACTACAAGCCAGTCAATGGTAAACTAACATTACAAACTGTCACTACTACTGTTTATATACCCTCCCTCCCTCCCTTCCAGTCGAACATTCTGCTCTGGTATTCGCTAATAAAATCCAACCAATAACAGCCACTCTTATTGGTACTCAAATTTTCAAATCGATAAAAAATTTTCTAAGAGGATAACGCCCTGGTGGAATATTATAAAACTAATATATACCTTATTAAATACAGTAACAGCTACGGTGAGGATATCTGGTGGAATATTATGAAACTAATATTTATCTTATTATATACAGTAACAGTTACAGTGAGGACATCTGGTGGAATATTATGAAACTAATATTTACCTTATATACAGTAACAGCTTCAGAGAGGACATCTGGTGGAATATTATAAAACTAATATTTACCTTATTATATACAGTAACAGCTACGGTGAGGACATCTGGTGGGATATCATGAAACTAATATTTACCTTATTATATATAGTAACAGCTTACAGTGAGGATATCTGGTGGGATATTATGAAACTAATATTTACCTAATTATATACAGTAACAGCTTACAGTGAGGACATCTGGTGGAATATTATGAAACTAATATTTACCTAATTATATACAGTAACAGCTTACAGTGAGGACATCTGGTGGAATATTATGAAACTAATATTTACCTTATAATATACAGTAACAGCTACAGTGAGAACAACTGGTGGAATATTATGAAACTAATATTTACCTTATTATATACAGTAACAGCTACAGTGAGAACATCTGGTGGAATATCATCCAACTCAAATTCTTCATCATAAACAGGGTCAGGTCCGTTTTTCACTTTAGTTTTGGCAATACGAACCTATACAAATATTTGACATTAACTTCCTTGAAAAAATATAAGTGCAGATTTTTAATGTTACATCTTCTTTCAACAGGGTTTAGAAGAACACAATAGGTTTAGGAAATTGAGGATAAGGGCATGTTGCAAGAGTTAAGTAAAAGAAAATAAAAAACTCAACACTTTTTTTCAAATTAATTATAAAATAGGAAGGTGGGATTAGTGCTTGATAAGACACTTAATGGGAGACGCACCTAATTTTGAAACAAGTATGTAACCAACAGCAAAAGAAAGAAGATCAACAGAAACGTTTTTTAGACGAGTAAAAGTTATCCGAAATTTTAGAGAAGCTTTGATAAGAAAAAAAACTTTGTCTAACCTGATTATATGACACAACACAGTACGGGTTAGGCACAAGTTTCATCGGCAACCTGTGCGCCTCCGAGATGGACAGGGTCAGGCTACGCACCTCCCGCAATTTGGCAACTCTGTTTTGAGTAGTTTTTAATTGAATTGTACACTTGAACACGGAAAAATACAGGATTTGTTCTTTATTTTATTTGCAAACCAACCTAATTTTCTGTAGACGTTTAAAATATGTCATAAACCCATGATTGTCCATCAGAAACAATATCTAAGCAAGCAAGAATTTAGTTGTTTATATTTGAAATCCTTTCCTACCAGAATGTACAAACTTACTTACTAATGATGTGGCCGGATTGTTCCTACACTGTGAACTTTAGGTCCAAAATTGAAGGACTGATCACCTAGCTTCGTGCTTCGTGCTTAGCCTCTAAGGGCGGGCTGTGAAAGTTAAGAAAATAGCCTAAAACCATCCCACGACATACATAGCTAGAGCATTTTAGTTCTCAAGCATCAGAAAATAACCTTACTGCTTTATATTACAGGATTATCAAGATAAAACTACGCTCCTTGGTGATCTAACCATCTGTGGGACACAGAGCGGCTTGATGGCGGAGGCCCAATCCTCCAGCTCCGATGCCGAGTCCGCGGCCAGGTAGGTCGTGGTGGCCAGACACGGCAGCGCCCGCTCCACCAGCTGGAACACGTTGCGCTTGTCAAACAAGGACTCATGCACAGAATACATGTAGGCACATGAAAGATCAATCAGTCCTGATTTTAATGGCCTTTTGTTAACCAACTAATATTTTTTGTTACTGTAAAACCTTTCACAAAGACCAACAACTAGCGGCCAAAAAGACAAAACGTACATATTCCAGATATTATTTCTAGGAATATCAAAGTTACAATTCCAAAAACCACAAAAATGTAGATTTAAATATAATCAAGAATAACAATATCGTTACGATCTAAGCTTTACATATCAGATTGGCAGACAAAAGAACACTTACATTATAAGACTATACAGTGTTTATTTAATGGAGTTAATTAAGTATTTGTTCCATTAAAAACAAAAACACAAGTTGGCTTATTTATTCGTGCCTAATTGTACTCGGAGCCAACCAGAAAAGTTTTTAATCGTTTCCAACATTCAAAACATAAGTAGCGGACTTGCGAACCGATACTAAACGAAAAAAAGCTTCGCTATTGTAAGATATTGATTGAAAAAGACCATTCCTTTAGGCTTTGTTCTCTTGGGATGCTCATAGATGTACATATGACAATCTGCTCCCTCTTGCTTCAGTACAAAGTATTGAGACTTCCATTTCTCTTTCTGATCTTTCTTCTTGTTGAGGAAGCCTTGCATTTTCACACCCTTCTGCTTCTTAGGGTCAGCCTGAAAACAAAAAATAATATTTATCAAAAAGGAAAACAATAATATAAATATTTATTAGGTAGCTAAGTAGTAAGTGTTTGTTTGTTTGTCCGTTAAGATCACGATTAATTTGCCCAATTTATAAAACTAGTACCTGTTCCCTACACTCCCTGAGCGAGGCATATATTTTCTCTGCCGCAGATTCCTCTGGTTCCTCTTGGCGGGTGGGGAAGCTGCCGTCATCCTCGCAGCTCTGCTTCTTCACGTGACTACCCAGGGTGAATCCTTCCACAATCTGCTCAGTTTTATACCTGGGTAAAAAGATATGTTCTGTAAAAAAAGCATTTTTTTATTCATCTTAATTAATTTTATTGAGTAATAATGTTTTCCTATAATTATTTATAAGTAACAGAATGTTCGTTTGTGGTTGTGTATGTACTATAAGATCTCAATAACCACTAGGCCGACAGAAATCACCACTAGAAAGGTTCCCCTCCTAAAATATTAACAATCAGTTAAGTATTTTTTATATGGAATTTTATTTAAGGCAATGGATCACTCAACACCCCTCCCCCCACTAAAAATATAAATAACTATACCTGTTGATGACAGCATCCAGACAATCAAATATTCTTCCTCCCATCACATATTTTACTCCCTTCTTCTCTATCCGAAATCTCTGGATCTAAAATATTAACAGTTTAAACAAGGATGAAAACATCAATATTCAAGAAGTAGCGAAAATCATAAATTGAAAAAAAATGTGACGTGAGATGCTTACTGTATACGAAATGGTATGTCTTTACACAAAATTAAATTTTAGCCGGTTCATAAGAGACAAAATTAATCACATTTTCACTATAGCGTTACGGACTGACATACAGACGAAAAGTAAATTATAGAGTAGGTAGGTATATTTTGACAATTGAATTCAAAAAAAAAAAAATTAAAGTAGGGAGGGGTGGTGGTAAAACATTGGACTGTAAATAAAACTGGTCCCCAAAGTTTTATAATCAAGATATCATTCATTTGCTCAATAACTCTGATTGGAAGCTACAATACAAACAGTCTCCTAATATTTCTGGGAACTATTCTAATCTAGTGGGTAATTTTGTTTTTCATACAAAGTTCATGAAATTTTAATGCCAACCAGAGTAATTTCAGGTCCGATGTCCCCTACCACCTGGAACTTTTGGCTACCTGATTGTTAATATGGAAGAAAAGTGAATAATCTCCAGGAGAGTTATCACTTGGCCGAACGAGGAAACTTCCAGGACCTAAAATTATAGGTTAGTACAATAAAATTTAGAAAAAATATGAATATAACTGAATATTGTAGGTACAAGATTAGTTTTCATAATAGCGTTTTTTTGAAATAAAAAAGATTTCTTTTGTGCATAGTACAAAAAAAAAAAAAATATAAGCCTTTTTTTATTTAAACCAACTTAACTTATGGAGAGATTTTATTTATGTAAAAACAAAATATTCTTTTCGCAGACCATCAAGGGACATACAAATGACGAGAAACCACTGAACAAATGTTTACAATGTTCTTCATATATTTGTCCCCTATAGCATGACCGACAGACCGGCAGACCACGTGAGTTGTTTAGTGGGGTAAGTTGTTGTTAAGGGACATCTTCATCAAAGTAATCAGCTGTCTATCTTAAGGAGCTGCCGAGAAAATTATTTTTCTCAATAGTGTTACAGACGGACTGACATAAACAGAACATGAACTAATAATGCACCTGCTCTTACAAGCAACTCGACAGCCTCGCTCTTGGTTAAATTTCTGTGGAACCACGGGAACACCGCGTTAGGATCTATGTTCTCGTCCAGGTCAGAGAGCAAATCCTTGAAGACTAGACCCTGTTCTCCGGTCCTGTGGGCCGTCACCCACAGCCAACCGTCTCCGAGATCGTTGTGGATGAAGAATATGTCGCCTGAAAAGAATTTAATAAACTAAGAAAAACAAACTAGAACAATGAAGTCCATATGAAGACTATTAAAAGTAAAAAAGAAACCATCAAAGTTTGTAAAAATAATCACTCACAATTTTTATATAAACCTTACAGGTATGTTACTGTATGGTCCAAAAGTTAGAAAAATTCATCCAGTCTATGCTTGAGCAATAGCAAAATCATCAAAATATAATGCTTTTATTTATGTTACGAAAACTTGGTTGAAACGTTTTAAACTAACCAATCAAAACTGAGGAGGAGTAACCAACATATTAGTTAGACAAACGTCATTATCAAACTTAGGATACCAGTGTAATTAACAGCCAAAAGAACCATCCTTCTCAAATAAATTACCTTTTTGAAATGTTATTTCGTCGGTGTCTGGCATTTTTGTGTATGGAAGAATAGCGACCATCCTTTTCTTGTCATTGACAGGTTCCGCCGGTGGTACGGGATACTGTAACCTGCAATTAAGATTTAAAATATCAAGACATTCAATTACGGAATTTACTGACTGGAAATTACGAACATACTGTCAAAATTCAACACCCCAAACGACAAAAACATCGACAAGCTACAATTTTATCGGATTTAGATTCGATATATGTCAGAAAACCAATTTCTATGTCTTTTAATATTTCTGTTTTTGAGGTCGAAGAAGAAAAATCTGTATGCTTTGGATTCAAAGTATAGATTCAAAGTTGAAACTTATATATTTGGTATTCTAAATCTCTTTGTTTTGCATAGTTTAAGACATGAAACTTTTTGAAAATATTTGTACATCTCATGAAATACAAAATCGGATCCTAAATTCAATCCCCATCTCAAAATATATCTTACCTTTCATGTTTAAGAAGGTCTGAGATATGAGTATAGTATCCAATAAGATCTTGCAGTGAATCAAACTGGCGCCCACCAATGTAAAAATCTCCACATACAGCAGTTACCCTGTAAAAAGGTATATTTTTATTTAGGTACCTAGGTATGTTGGTTAAAATAAACTTATATTAGTAAGAGCATTTTATGTCTGTATGCAGTGTAACAAGGTCAAGCAATGGACGGTTAGACGATAAATACATGTACATCCCTCTTGATATTATAAAATTTCCCCTTTCCAAAATTTAAATTATAACAATGTAGATTCAACAACAATAAAATTTTTAATCCTACGAATAAGAGAAATAAAGAAATTTGGATGCCATTATAATATACAGCCAATTGTCTTCTCTCTCCTTGGAATTCTTTGCCACTTGAATTATTATAAGTCAAAATTTTTGGTATCTTAAATAGATTCTGTAGATTACAAACAGTTAAAACGTTTGGACACTTAACTTTCATGAACCAACCAATAAAAGTCCCCAAAGTTATTAAGCCAACTAATAATAAAACGGTATTATAAAACTTTGGGGACTATTGTAATAAATAATGTCCCCATCTCCCTCTCAGTGAATTATATAGTTTACCTGAAATGGTTGATGCCAGTCTTGCCAAAGTATGACAGGACATAGGATCCAGGTTTTCTATCACTTTCCCTGACAAGATAACTGCCATGTCTTTCTGCGAGGCGCAACCTCTCCTCTGACTCAAATCTGTCCAATCTTCCATGATACCACCTAAATATCATTTTTGTCATTCTTAAATTAAAGTAACAGGATATCTTTGTGTATGTATGTCTGAAGCGAAGGATTTCGCTGACTGCTTAACCAACGTATTTTTCCTGTTCTCCAGTAAGGTTTAAGGCAGAAGGTACCTAATACCTCCCAAGAAAAATTGCCCATAAAAAAATCTATTCCCTCCAAAAAATCTTTGTTTAGTACTCGATGAGTCGATTTTATGGAAAATTAATATAGCTCCCCTAAAGGTATATTACTATGATTCTACAACTTTCCCCCACCACCTATCAAATACAGAGCTCCTAGATGCGAAACTAATAATCAATGAAAAGAAAATATCTAAATTGAAAGTTGACAAATAGAAATTAGACAAAATAAATATTAACTAACATAGAAGATACCTATATGCAAACTATTTAAAATAGTATACTTTTGCTACATACCCAATTTTGGTCATTTGGCCATATATATGGCATAATTCTACGATTTTTTTTGTAGATTTTAATTTAAAACACCAATTTTAAAGAATAACTAAGAAGCTTGCAAGCTTAAAATGCATAGGTAATTAACCAAGGATCATAGGATGACAACATCAATAAAAGCGAAGCTCAAAGACTCCAGCTGTGAGGCAAAAGAACATAACCAAATATAGAGAAACAATGAAAATGCTAATTCTATGACCATAAGACTGATCACTGATGTTTGATTTCATGAAACCTACTATTCTGACATCCTAAATTAACATCACAAGATAAAGTTTACTAACCACGGATGTTCGACCTAAAGACTAACCAAAAATATAGGAAAGCTTTACTTTAATAATAGCGTGTAAATAGGTTAATATTATGTCTTTCATTATCTACTTTAAAATTATCCATAAAATTGTATTAAAAATACTTATTTTACAATTTTAAGTCAACATATTATTATTTTTTTGTGTCTTTGGTGTTAGTGCAGAATCTTTGTCATGTATTAGGTTATTTTTATCCTAAATAATAAAATATTTTGTTATAACCTCCTTTCAAAAAGGGGGAAAGACGTAAAATGTTAGTATTAAATAATATTGAACAAAATACAAAAAGCAAGTGGTTAGGCATATATAATAGAACACATCACAAATAACCTCATATTTGATTCAGTTAAAGTTGATACGGGCATTTCAGTTACTTTTTAACTAAAATCAAATGAATAGTTTAAAGATTTTTACTAAAGTCTTAAAGATTTTGACCAGACTAGGTACGTACCTAGTTTTTAAAACTTTGGACACCAATATAAAATAGAGTAGAAATTGTCTTGAACAAAGTATAACATGTAACAAAGTGGGACAAACAGATTAAGAGAGTGGGATTTAGGAAAACATGACGATAAAGCACTAAAAATAATTTTGAATTGGTGCAAGAAGTAAAAACTATATGCCTTTTTACAATACACCCTCCCTAGAGAATCTGGCTCTAGAAAATCTTAAATTTATGTGCTTAAAACTAAAACCTAAGGGGCTCTAGTTTACAAAATACAGTGTGGCCACAACCAAAAAAATACTGATACTGAAGAAAAAAAAGGAAATACTGAAAATACTGAATCCTAAAATAAGAAAAAATACTGAAATACTGAACATAAAAATATAAATACTGAATAAGTATTTTTTTATATGACTCCTCATTTCAAATTTTCATATATCATAGCTTTATTATTAGGGGGATATTTTGCCTTTTAATTTTGCCTAGAGCATAGACTCGACGTCCAACCTTTTATTTTGGGGTGGGGGTTAAATTTTTTAAAGGGGGGTAATTGGCTTTTCTTTTTTTGGGGGGGGGGGGAATGGAGCGCGAAGCGCGTCGCAAATTTTTTTTACCCCCCCAAAATTTTTACCTCGGGGGTAAAATTTGTTTGGGGGGGGGGGTTAATTACCCCCCATGAAATCTGTTGGCAGTGGTAAATTTTGTTTACTCCCCCCCAAAATTTACCCCCGGGGTAAAATTTTTTTTTTTGGGGGGGGGGGTAATTTAAATTTTATTAAATATTTAGTATTAAAAATGCGCGCGAAGCGCGCAAAAATTTTTTTTGTTAGAGATTTTTTATTTTTGGGGGGGGTATTTATTCCCTTAAAATTGTTTGCCTACGGGGTAAAATGAAAAAAATTTTAGGGGGGGTAATCGCTACTTTACCCCCCCCCCCCCTTGGACGTCTATGGTTAAGAGCATGCTAAAAAACTTTATCTTCAATAATTATGCAAAGTACTCACCTTAGATTATTCATTCTATTAATAGACAAAAAAAATATCTGAAAAAAATACTGTATAAAAGCATCTCAAATACCTAAAAAATTATATTTGAGATGAAATAGAAAAAAAATGTATATTACCATAAAAAAGCAAAATTAATGTACAAAGTTATAGGGTAATTTAAAGGAAAGTGAGGCGCGAAGCGCCGAAAAAAATCTGACATCAACTACCTACTTGAAAAAACATCTTATTTATGCAAAATTTTTTGGAATTTAAGAAATAATGAAAATACTGAATCATGAAAATTTCCAAAAACTGAAAAAAAAAAATAAAATTTTCAAATACTGAATATTCAGTATTTACTGAAAATACTGAACCCCCAATTTCCAAATACTGAAGAATACTGAATATTTTCAGTATACTAAAAAATGTGGCCACGCTGAAAATAAGATTAAATATTCGCAACTTATTATGTACCTAGGCACAATATAATTAAATAAAATGTACAACTTACTCTTTTTCTGAGGGCGCTGTCAATACTTCTGTTCGTTCATTTTCCTAAACGAAAAAGTAACTATCAAGAAAATATGTATCATCATAACAAAACAAACATAATACACAAAAGTAAAAGGATGTCTGTCTATCTTTAACTAAAGATCTTGCTGTTGGACCGATATTTAAGGTCCCGGAAAGATGTTAACTATTTGCGAGACCAGGGGGGGGGGGGGGGGGAAGTTCTGACACATTTGCGTAAACCTGGTGTATAGGCTTTATCTTTGGACTGAGAGGATAGGTTATTAGGGATAAAATCATTCTTATATGATAAATTTCCCCCAGATTTAAGCTTTTTTGGATAGGCCTCCAGGTTCCGGAGCTCCAGGCCTCCAGGTGGTCTCTGTACAGGTAAAAATTAAAAATAAGATTTTTTTTTGAAGAGTTAGAGGTTAACTTATAAAACAAAATATGCTTCTTTTTGATTGTTATTCACATATTTGAAGAAAAAACGTACATATTTTGTTTCATAAGCTGACATCTAACTCTTAAAAAAAAAAAAAAAATTTAATTTTTACCTGTAGAGAGACCACCTGGAGGCCTGGAGCTCCGAAACCTGGAGGCCTATCCAAAAAATCTTAAATCTGGGGGAAATTCATCATATAAGAATGATTTTATCCCTAATAACCTATCCTCTCAGTCTAAAGATGAAGCCTATACACCAGGTTTACGCAAATGTGTCAGAACTTCCCCCCCCCCCTTGTCCTTCCACAGAAACGTATACTTTTTCTTTTTAACACAAGACCTAAATATATGAGAGAGGGTTCAAACTCCCGCTTAGCCCCCAGATTGGGGGCCTCAGAGGGTGTATATAATTTGTTGGCAAATATAGGTGAAGGTCAGGGTTGTCTCGGACCGATAATAGTGTTTTATCCCGAACAAATTTAATCTATCAGTTTAAGGCCGCCTTTTATCAAACCATAAATAAGGGCAGTTTTACAGAGCATGTAAATCTTTAAGCTAATTTTTAAAGCAATGCCGGGTAGGTGAAAAAGGGAGGGGGAGGGGTGATTATTAGAGTGATGCACTGCGGTTCTAGAGACACCTTACGTCAGTTTGAATATATATATTTTTATAAGAGGCCGGGTAAATGTAAACATTCAAAGATTTGTACACTAATACCCTTGTAGGAAGGTTTAAACCCTTTTGGGCCATTGGTCCCTACCTTTAATAAAAAGTCAAGTGCAATTAAGTTCCCCCGTGATAAAGGTTGATAATAATTACCTGATCTTCCTCTAGCTCGTGGTTATCCATAATATTATTTTATAAGAATTTTAATGAAAATTACATCACACATACACCAACCCTAATTTCAAAACATTTTATCTAAAAGAAAACAAAAAATAAAGTTTATGGTCTGTCCGGCCGTAAAGATCTCACTAACCAATGAACCGCGCGATTGGGCTTTATATATGAGGAATGCTTAACATGATTCTTCTGCTAGTTTTAGGCTTTTCTATTTCTAGAAATAATTACAGAAAAGTCATCAAGAGATAGTTTTTATCCAATTGTAATAAAATATCAAAAACACAAAATATACAAATAAAATTTACCTACTTTTCAGCAGTTCCAACAAAAAAAAATATCTATAGATACAAAATAAATTTTAAAAATAACATCATTTTAATCGCCACAAAAACAGTTTTTTTTTATTTCATTCATCTTATTCTTTTGGGCTACACACACACACATCCACTCCCGTCCGGTTCCAATCAGATAATAAAGGGTTGTCAACTTTTTATGCCTGCTTAATTTTTTTTATAAATATTATTCTTTCATTAAAAGAGGCGGGATAGGTGGTGTGGAAGATTTCTCTTGAAAGGGTTTAAGTTACCTTCCTCAAAATAGATATAAAACTTCCCTGGACTTTTAAAAGCTATACGGCAAATTTGTACTACAAATTCCATAGATCAGTCCACTTAATGTATAACTTTTAATGTCCTACTGTTAGTGAGATCCTTCACTACAAACAGATAGACTGGCTGATATCCTGTTACTTAAGAAAATATCAGAGAACAAAAAATTGTCAACATATGACTCATTTTAACAATAAAATAAATTTTGGGAGAGAAGGCGGTCTCTCTGTTTTATTGTTTTTTTTTACTAGAGAGGTTTCGTGTTTTTCTACACTAAACATAAATTCCCATTAATAATAAGGAATAGGAAATAATAATTTTAACAGTAAGGGTAAGAATTGGACTGTACCCAAAGTTTTATAACACCCTGTTTTCTCATTGGATGACTGAAAAACTTTGCATTTTCATTGGCTGGTTCCAAAATACCAATAGCCAAACTTTTAAACTAATAATTTCATTATACAGAAGGGTAAGTTTGTTTATCATCGCCGGGGGTGAATATAAATTTATCGTCAATTGTCTTATTCATGATTATTCCTGCAAAAGGATTAATAAATATGTTCTAAAAAAAATGAAACATCATATAAAAGTGAAGCTCACAAAATAATATTAGACGTTGGTTAAAAAAATAGGATGTAAAGCTAAAGTTTTAAAACTCTGCCTCTAGCTTCGCCCCCAAGAGAGGGTTGAGGGTACACTTGAAAATTTAATAATAGTTAATTTAAAAATAGGGCCGTGAGCATATCTCCTCGAGTTATGGGGTTTAGTGTCCTGACGTTTCTAGACCATGTAAAACTTACAAGAAAATATTAACTTCAGCCTTTTGCTCATAGCCTATAAGGGTAAAATATTTTTCGTTTAGCTGAACCAAACCCGGTCCCAAGCTTTTTTAGATATGAAAATTACAAATTATTTTGCTTCGCTATACAATAATATGTATGTTGTGAGTTGCCATCCTTGTTAATTATAAAATATATGATATACAAAATGTAATTTAATATATCCATCTACAATATACAATATACATATAATAAAGGAAAAACATATGATTTTTAAATATAAACATATCATTTAAACACACATAAACAAGTTTGTTGCTTGTAAATATATTAGTTATTGAAAATAGAATAGTTATTTATAGCATCGTATTATAGAAAGCGTCTTCAGATATTAAATTGAAAATTAAAACCAGTTTAATTAGTCCCGAGTGGCTGAAAACTATGGCTAACAAAACTGGTATCAATTTTATGATTTTCATTCTAATAAGTAATATCTATCGAAAATTATATGTAATAAGATGCTGTATAACAGTATAATATGCTTTTTCAGTATGACTGAGGCCCGGTTCTAATCGGTTTCGAAGCCATACTGGAAACTTATACCAATTCATTTTTGTATTTAATGCATAATTACAGTTAAAACAAACTGAAGTTACGTGATAATTGTGAAAAAATCATTTCCAGTATGGCTTTGAAACCGATTAATATCCGCTGGATTAGAACCAGCCCTAAGCCACACTAATATCGTATTAATATTATAGCAAGTTTTCTATAAATATTAAAAAAAAAATCATAAAATTAATACCAGCTTTGTTAGCCCTGACATTCGGCCCCTCGGGGTTAACAAAAATGACTTAAATCTTATAATTCATGATTTTAATATTCGCAGAAAGCTGTCTATAATACGATGTATGCGATATATAACTATTATATACTGGAAATTTCTAGACTTATCTAAAAATGCCCAGAATAGTATTAATGGGCGTGTCAGGTACGTAGGAAGCTACTTTAGTGCCTATAAGAAATGACGTCATACTGGCCACCATTGGTCAATTAAAATGTATACTGGCCTGCCATTGGTAAATAGTATGTGTATTGGCTTATCATTAGTCATTTGTATAATATAAAGCGCTTTTTTATATGCACTATAAAAAGCTTCATTGGCGTGTCAGGTACATCCTTCATTTGAAACATATATCATGGAAAAGTCAATGGACGGTAAATTGATGTAAATCCGCGCCAATAATGATAAACACTCTAAAAAACTTTAGGGAATATCTATTGATTTGTTCAATATTTTCATCTATGAAATTTAATCTACATTAATTAAGGTTCTCCGTAATAGGAGATGCAGTATAAATCAAAACATCGTCGTTTATGTTTTATCCTTTAACTATTTTTACAATATTTTCTAGGTTGTGGAAAAACTACAATAGGAAACTCATTGGCTGCAGAACTAGGAGCAGAATTCCAGGATGGAGATTGGTTTCATACACAACATAACAGGTTTCAATTTATTTTCTTCTCAAATCTATTTTCTTTTGATTTTTTAAAACTAAAATATTATTTTCTAGTGTCGTAGCCACTATTAATATATTTCTGAAATAAAACAAGTAAAAGAATAGCTCCGACAGATGAAGATAGAGTTCCTTGTTCTACAGTATAACCTAACCTTACCTGGCATAGAGTAACAACAAATAAATATAAAAATACACACACCCTTATTTAAAATTTCATTAACTAAATCAAATTTTGAAACTAAAATAAATGGGGGGGGGGGGAGATACAACCCTCCACCTTCTTAAGGGCTAAATATATACAAACACACAGAAAACATCCTGTTACCTTTATATAAAAATGTATTTATGACTAGGGATAAGATTTGTAAAGGAATCTCTCTGATTGATGAGGACAGTGTTCTTTGGCTGCAAGCTATGGCGGCCTTCTGGGCTTCCCAGTACCCTATATATATAACCTAACAGAACCTGAACTAAATTAATAACAAACAAAAAGTATAACAAAACACTCCCTTATTTGAAATTTTATTAAAAAGATTTTTTATAGGGAGTTGGCTGTTTCTGGGGTAGAAAAGACACTTTGATTGAAATTACAGTTTTCATTTACAAAACTAAATTTAATGGGGGGATCGAACCCTCTACCTTCTAAATGGCAAAATAAAGACAGACATCCTCTTTCTTTCATATACAAATATATTTGAATAGGGATTAGATAATTAAAGGGATAGCTCTGACAGATGAAGATAGACTTCCTTGGTTACAAGCTCTGACCTGCGGGGCTACCCAGCACTCGTTATACTCTAATCTAATCTGTCCTATAGTAATAAACAAACAAAACGTAAAACCACACTCTATAGAGGTTGGGGGGAGGGGGCGAATTTTGCAATTTTTGCATTTCTTTTTTCAAAACTAATCCAACCCTTCACATTCTCCAAAGGCAAAATATATACAGACACACAGAAGACATCCTGTGACTTTCATATACAAATATATTTATGACTAGGAATAAGATGAGTAAAGGAATAGCTCTGACAGATGATGACAGACTACCTTGGTTGCAATCTCTAGCCAGGTACAATCTCTAAATTACACTGGTACCCAAAGTTTTAAAACAAGCTCTCTCTCTCTCATTTGTTAACTCAAAATCTTTGGCACTTTTATTAAATCCTGATGATTTGTTTTATCACGGAGTGTCCAAAATTTTTTACTAATAATTTTAATCTGGAGAAGGGGAAATTTTGTTTTAATCATTTGAGGTTTACTTCAATTTATCGTCCATTGTCTTATCTCTTGGTACACTGTTTTGAGACATCAGTATAGCTTTTCTTTCTATTTCTAACAAATTCATTCTTTGAGATGTTATAACGTTTGGTATTTGGGTAATACACTAAAGGCAAGGAAAATTATGTACATTAGTAGCGCAGCATTAAAAGTGAACTATAAAATGATGAAAAAAGAACAGTGAACTGTTATCTTTGCAGCGTTACTAGCTTATTTCATTAAATATATTTTACTTAAAAAAACATTTGAATAAACAAAAAAAACATGGGAATAAAGTTTTTAATTTTATAGAATTTTGGAAAGCAAAGAGAATGTGGTTTTGGCTTGTTCTGCGCTCAAATACACATACAGGCAGCAAATTTAGAATTTTTAGATTATCAAGGACAGGCAAAATTTAAACAAGTGGGGTAAAAATTATATAAGGGGGGGAGGGGGGGTATGTTTTTTTTCTCCTAGTCATGGGCAATACGTCCTAATTCAAAGCAAAAATATTAAAGCTAAATTTGCTTAAATAGAAATCTGCTTCGAGAGTGTGAACAAATAGTGAAAGATAAGGTTTGCATTTTTATATGCGTATCATCTCTATAAGTATCATCTAAGCCATTAGAGTATTTCATATGCGTATCATCTCTATAAGTATCTGCTTCCCTCACTGTTTCATTGACTGAATAAGTCCTTCGAAATTTTATACACCGCTTATTTAGTAAATACTTTAAAAGTTTAAAGCCATTAGAGTACATTAGTATATTTGTTAATTAACAACTCATTAACTTCTCAGATTTTTCCCTTTTATTTGAAGACAAAATAATTTAACTATTTTATCATTTTAAAATATATACGTTTATGCATCTATGCCCGTTTTCAGTATTGTTAGTTTTTAGAATTAAAGGATTTACTTACATAGTACAAATATTACTAGAGATAAAAAATATTTACAGAAAGCCTTTTCTGTATGCCTGTCCTTCGATCTGTCCCTCTGTCTGTGTGTCCTTCTCCGCCAGTCTATAGTTCTGCCTGTCTGTACTTTTGTCTGTCCTTCAGTCTGTGTGTCCTTTGTCTGCCTGGTCTTCTGTCTGTTTGTTCTTCTGTCTGTCTGTCATTCTGTGTCAATCTGTCTGTCTGTACTTCTGTCTACAGGCACAATTTATTCCTCCAAATAATATTGTCTTATACTCAGGTTCATTTTGTCCATCTGGTTGTTCCTGAGGCCGTCCTGCTGGAAAGATTGACCTCCAGACAAGAACACTACTTTCCACCACAGCTGCTGACATCGCAGCTCAGCTGTCTAGGTAAAATATTAACAGTAAAAGACGTAAAAAGTGATGGGGAAGTAGAAAGAAATTTGAAAAGAAAAGGGGAATTAATGAAAAAGCATTTATATGAGCGTTAAGTTATTATCATACCCCTGTAAATGAAGTCTTAACATTACAGACAGAATGAAAGAATGATATTAGAATTGTCCTATTGATCTCTGACTTGGCATGATTATTCAACAATCGTTTAAAACATGTTGATTTTTAACATTTTTGACCAAAATTTGTTATAAGACATTATTTGTCTTATTTATTTAATTTTTTGGAATAATGTTCTTTTGCTCTACAAGTGTTAATGTACAAATGTTTTAAGGGCTTCGCTTTTGTGGATGTTGTAATGCTTGTTTCTTCTATCATTCTAAACTGATTTAAATTTAGAAAGCCCCCGAGCTGACGAAGTCATCTATGCAATTGAGAATACCCAATCGGCAGAACAAATAGTTCAACTGATAATTCAAGCTTTAAATCAATAACACCAACATAATTTCACAAAATTACATATTTTATTTTCATGTGCTGCTTGTAAACGTAGAAAGCACTGTTTTTTACAATTTGGGTCGGACCGTTAGTCTGTGTTTACGTATAACCATCCGCCCACCGTCAATCTGTTTTTGTTATTTTAGGCATATTAGAATTGTTATATCGATTTCAAACTTGGCATTTTGATTCCTGTATTTGTTAGGTACACTAAGAGAGCGTAGCAAGTAACATTCATAATAAAGTCAATCGGTCCATTTTTAATATAACAAAACAAGAAAACTTAAAAAACAGATTTTATCTTTATTTAACTGTACATAACATAGAAATAATAATATATTTTGATTAATAATTGGTTAATATAATTTATTAATGTTTACGCATGTTTTTAACTCTCTTGTGATTATTCAACGATCAACTATCTGAAATTAATAAACATTTTTTAAAAGCGTAGCTTTTCTATAATAAAGGTCGGCCCGTCCATCTGTTACGGTTAGCTCTTTTCGCTAACTTATACATGTTAGGATTGTCCTATCGATTGCACTCTTTGCGCGATGATTCCTATAACAGTTAGGTACGATTTAGGAAGCGTAGCAACTTTATTATCGTCAATTTAAAACATGCTGATTTTCAACTTCATTGACAATTTTTTTTGTATGATATAATTATCCTATTCATCTGATTTTTTTTAATATGATTCCTAGGACAACAAGTTACAATATTATAAGCGAGGCATCTCTACATTCAAACCCTTAAAATGAAAAAATGTCCTTTTACTGTATCCTGTATTATATACTCAATTTTGCCACAAATTTATTTACAATTTTGTTTAGTCTTTTACATAAATATTTTACTTATTAAGTTCTGACACTCTACAAGAATTATTGTTCGTTTGTTTTCTCTGATTGTAAAGCATAATTTTTTTTAATGTTGTCATCCTTGTTTCATTGTCTGTATTATATATTTTTAGATGCATAGCATCTCTATAAATATCCCCTTCCCTCAATACAAATCATTAAATTATCAGACATTCGAATCTACCCCAGATATATGAATGCTTGTTTTTAAAAAGATTCTTTGAGTGTTAAAATTATAGTGAGTAAATTTCACAAAATGTTGAATCCCATCCTTTTTTAAAAATAACTTTTAACTAATGGGGGGAGGGGGTATTCTGTGCTACAATAGTTACTTTGAAGGAAACCGCTGTGATATGAAGCGCTGGAAAGTTTCATGTGTGACGTCATAAAAATATGTCTAAAAGGGAGGGAAAAGAGTATAAATGGTAAAGGAGGTCCCTAAAAAGATTGAATGGATAATAGAAGTATTTTTATGACGTCACACATGACACTTTCCAGCGCTTCTGTGATATTACTAACCTTGTGACTGAATACTCTGGCATCCAAACCACCAGTATCCGGCAGGGCGGGGAAATGAGGGGGTCCCTTCGTCAACCTACAACATAAGATCGAGTTTTATATTTAACCAACGGTTACGCCCCTAGAGGCCTCTTGGGATTGTTGAGTGGTAGACATCCTGTTACTTTATTACATCTAAGAAACTGCTGAAAAAGTAGCCTGAAACCTTCTCAATGCTTTAACATAAAGTAAATTAGCCTTAAACCATTTAGGGACCCCCTCAGATAACCAATTAAAGTTTTTAAAAGTAAAAGTAAAAATAGGGGGAAGGGGGTACTAATTTTTTCTAGGGGCAATTTCTCTTAGAAGGTTGGAGATAACCTCCCCCAAAATAGTCATAAACCTTCACTGTAAAGAAGAATTATACCGGATCAGTGATTAGCGAGACAAAAAAAGCTTACTACTTTATATTGTAGGATAATTTGACCCATTATCTCATAAACACCAAGTTAATTTCATAATATTTTGCTGAGTGATAATATTTAGTTATTGAATCGTTTTATAGACAGCTTTCCGCGGATATTACAATGAAAAATTAGAAGATTAAAACCAGTTTTGTTAGCCACGAGGGCCCAAAACTCGGGCTACAAAAACTGGTATTAATTTTATTATTTTTATTTTAATATTACCAGTAAATTGTCTGTAACACGATGCTATACATGATTTTTCAGTCTAGCTGAGAACTGGTTTTAATCCACTGGATATTTGTCGGTTTGGAAGCCATACTGGAAATTTGTTTAGTTTATGCTTAATTATCTGTAAAGCATATTGTAATATCAAACACACAACTTGGACTTTTTAAAAGCGAAGCTTTTCTATAATTAGGATAAGTCCAAATGCCCGTTACATATGGGGCTTATAGTTCATAAGGCCTATTAGAATTGTCCTAAATTACTTTAGGCATGATGATTCCTGTAACAGTGAGGTACAATTTAGAAATTTAAAAAGAAGTGTTGATTACCTGCCGATTTTTCGAATTTTAATTCCAAGAATTAAAAGTCTTATAATTTAAATATGTTCATATTGAGTGTGCCATAATTAAGTAATGTCAAGAAAGATTCATATTTTTTTTTAAATCGTGTAAATATTTAATGCTCTATATTTGTTAATATGTTCGTTTGTCAGACTGTCTGTCTTGTTGAGCTTTATTTTTATGTATGTTGTTATTCTTGTTTTAAATGATAAGCTCGTCATTTGAAACCTCATGTTAAGTTGTGAGTTAGTTACAATGCTTTAAATGTTCAGTTAACTAGTAAAAAATAATATATTATTATTTACATATAAAAATCTGTTCATTTGTATTATTAAATTTACTGCTTAAAATTGATGTACGGAAGTTTTAGTAAGGATAATAAAGTTGAATTGTTATTTATTGTTACAGGAATCATCATGCTAAATTTATAATAGATAGGACAATTCTAACATGCCTAAATTATGATATCCATTATGGATGTACCGACCCTTTGTAGAAAGCTTTGTATTAAAAATATTAAATACTAAACTTTTGCTTGTTAAACATTTTTTCTCCATTAAATAAAACGAAACTTTTCAAATATTAAAATCGATACGTAACACGTTCGTCCGTAACAGAGAGCTCTAATAGTTGACTTACTTAGCCATCTTATAATTGTCCTATCAATTTCAAACTTAACCTGATAATTATATCATAATTATCATATTTATCTTATTTTTGGAATACTTCTTCCTTCACACAATTTGTGCATAAAATTTTGTATAGACTTAAAAATTAACATTCTGTATATTCAATTCTGTTTGCGGAAGCTAGTAAAAGTGGCTACTTCAGATAATGACGTCAAAAAGATTAACCAATGAGAGGCCACTATAAATTTTACCATTGGTAAAATACAGTGTATACTGGCCCCTCATTGGTTAATTTTTGTGACGTCATAATCTGAGTCAGTCACTATTATTGAACCTAGTAATAGTGTCTAACTCTTTATCTTTGTGACGTAACAAAAATCCATCTCTTTTTTAGGGGTTTCCTTTCCCACCTCCCCACTCATCCTTCGATTTTTGTTACGTCACAAAGATAAAAAGTAAGACACTATTACTAGGTTCCTTTTATTAGCTTCTCGTTTGCGGTATCGTCTGACTTAAAAGCTATGCTTTTATGAATGTTGTCATCGCGGATTTTCTTGAGAATACAAGATGACAACAAACTATGTCGGTCAGCTGCAAGAGTTTTGTATGAAAAATGGACTAGGACAACCAGAATACAAAGTAAGATCTCCAGGGAGGGAAGGGACATTTGACTGTAAATAAATCTGCCAAAAAATATTTATTAACACGTTTTCTCATACGTTGATACTTTTAATAAATCATGTTTTGGTTGTACAAATCGGCAGAATCGAAAACCTACCACTCAAAATTCAAATTACACAAGCGGGACTTTTGTTTATGATAATTGAGGGTGTATTTCATTTTATCCCTGCTTTTTAAAAATGTATATATAAACACAGTGGCCGTAAATTAGACGGTTTCTTAGTAGCAGTTTACTATATTTCTACCCGAGCTATTAACTGTCAGTGTTGCATAAATTATGAACTTATTTTTCCTTGTTTTATTGTCTTTTTTTTAGGAAGAGTCATCCGAAGGTCCATCTCATTCACCCCAATTTGTGCAAAGTAACCTTTTATCCTTATATAAAAGTAATATGATGTTTGTCTGTCTATGTAATTGTTCCAAAGCTAACCGCTGGACCGATATGGTTCTACTTTACGATGAAGCTTCTTATAATTCGGGGAGGAGGTTTAGAACTCATTAAGGGAGGGATATATCCACACTTCCAAGATAAATCGGAATACTCGAAGAAATTGTTTTTTTACTGGTAAAACATTTGCTTTGGCATTTAAGTTAATAGGTTGATATTAAATAATCGGAACATGGAAAGAAAACGAAGTAGCGGGTTTCTTCGGTTTTGCATAGTAGCTTTTCTCCTATTTCTAGCTTCTGCAAGGGGGCTCTAACCCTACATTCACATACCTATCCTAAAATTACCTATCAAAAGCTACTTTGATAATACGACGAAACCCGCTACTTCGTTTTCTTTTCATGATCCAAATATTTTTTTGTGGTAGGTTGCCGTGTCGGGGCCGTGGTAGAAATAGGGGACAAATCCCCAAAGAAGAAGGAGAGTAACAAGTCGGCAGCTGCAAAATTATGGAACAGGCGGGATGAACTTCTCAAGCTGAAAGGCACTACTCTTGTTATGGATGTGGACGAAGTAAGTAAATAAAGTTTCCAGTATGGCTTCTCAGCAATAATGAAAAATCATGCATGGCTTCGTATTACAGATAATGCTCCACGAATATTAGAATAAAAATCATAAAATTCAGACCAGTTTTGTTAGCCTGGATTTTTGTCCTTAGAAATATTCATGTATCAAGTTTATTTTTGATGGATTTTAATTTTTCGGCTGAAAGCTTAAGACGATCTGTGTGATAATTGAAGTTTACATATCTTACAAACTAGTATGATGTGTCTGTTTGAATGGAATAGGTATCTTCTTTTTTTCTTTGGAAATTCATTTTTAATTTTACCTAGTTGTTTAAGGGTGTGTAAGATTTACAGGAAAGGACAGCTATTTCTTTGATTAAAAAAGGCCTCAGTTTTCAAAACTAATACTAATCTTGTTTTTTTGCTAGGTTTCCGAAGACTATACAGAAGAAGACAGACAAAGAATAGCTGTGCTCTCAGATATTTCAAACATAAGGTTGATTTTTATTCTTATTTTTATGTAAAGCTTTTAATATGCACTAGGAAAATAAAAGGGGGGAGGGGGATGAGATGTTTATAGTGGAGAGGAGAGGTGGGTTTTAAATATCACCCTAAAAAATAATTTTTTGATTATTTTTATATTTCAGAATAGAAACAATAACTAAAGAAGCAGCTAAAAAGGTAAAAAAGGGACATATTCTTTTAAAGAAATTTTATGTTGTATTTTTTTTATAGCATTAAATAAAATGGTAGTTGTTTTATTAGTTTTTTCTCAAACACTGAAAAATAGCATTTAGCGGTCAAGAATTATATTTAGATTTCAATGTCAAATATATTTGGTGGAAACACTTGCTTTATTAGTATTCTATGTTTTTTCTCGATGATCTTAAAGGATATGACAATGAATGATAAATTGATGTACATCCCCAATAATATTGTGGTAAAGTTTGACACTGCTTGTATGTACATTAGGATATATAAGTTGGAAGGAATTTTAATGTTAGGGGGAGATTTGAAATCTGCATCAAATTTTAAGGATTTTTTTTATAAAATTCGTTTTTTGTATAATTCTTTATCTAAAAGCGTAAATACAATTTAAGTTAATTAATTTTGACCAATAGGATAGTTGGATTAGAAACTGCGCTCTAATTGGGTGAATGATGTACGACACTTAAGCTTCTCCAATCAGAGCTCAGATAATTTTCAATCCACCAATCACAGATGTCAAAATTAATTAACTTAAATTGTATTTCCGCTTTTAGATAAAGAATTATACAAAAAACGAATGTTATAAAAAATCCTTAAAATTTGATGCAGTTTTCAAATCTCTCCCTAACATTAAAATTCCTTCTAACTTATATATCCTAATGTACATATCAACCAATGAAATTTGATAAGAACCCAAAGTTCTTGGGTCAATGAATGCGAGAGGATCTTTCTAAATTACTAGACCACGAGATCAATACAATAACCCACTGATCCAAGTCCCCCTTTATAATCAATTTATTTTGGCTTTATCACATTTAAACGTCATTATTTTCATTTTTTTTATAGGTTGCTAAATTTTATAAGGCTCTGCAAAATCAAGCTTCTTCCACACTAGAAAATATCAATATTAAGTATGTATTTTGAAAAATCCTTATACTAAAGTAACAGGATGTCTTTGTGTTTGTCTGTGTGTTTGTCTGTGTGTTTGAGTGTTTGTGTGTTTGTACCGAAGGATCTCGATAACTGCTGAATCAATCGGGTTCTCCTTAACAGGGTAGCTTCTCATATGTTCCGGGAAGGTTTATAACTATTTGGGGGGAGGGTACCACCACCCTCCCAAGAGAAATCGCCCCTAGAAAAAAATTACCCATCCCGAAAAAGAGACCTGAACGAAACATAAACCAATTATTTCTCTAATTAGATATTTTAAATAAAAAAACATTAAAAATGCCACTAGAGGCCTCTAAGGGCGTAGCCGCTAGTATAAGATAAATTAATAAAAATATAACAATCCTCAAATAAAAGTAGCAGAACGTCTATCTGTTTGTATGTATGATTTGCTATAGATTTTTTCTCAAATTTTTCTTACCTAAATTTATTGGTCATACAACCAATTTAGAAAACAGTTACCGTCTTATATCTGGATTTTTTGTCATATTTTAAACGATAATATATCAATTACAGTAAAAAATTATCCATCACTGCTAAATACGCCAAAATTAGAAAAGCACTTTGTAATATTGCAAAAGGTCACCTAATTATTTTGTCAATATAACAAATATACAGCAATATTTTTTTTCTACCTCCTTTGTCTCTGAAGAAGGACAGAAAGAAGAGGGAAATTAAATTTTTTTCTCCATATTGAATTAATAGAAAAATTGGAATACCCATTCCAGCTTGATTAAAATTACGACAATGCAACAAATAACTATTCTGTTGTTGTTTTTTCCAGTGAAGATTGGAACCTTATGGATAAGCTAAAAACTCTTGGTACATATATTGGGTTTCAGGTTAATACTGCTTTTTATAAAAACGAAGCTTTTCTATAATTAGGGTATGTCCGCACGTCCGTCCGTTCGTCTGATCAATTAAAGCATGTTGCAATATCCTATCGATTTCAAACTTAGCATGATGATTCATATAACAGTAGATTGACAACGCATAACAACTCTATAATCTTTATAATAGAAGTCCCTTAATCTATTTAAACATTTATACAAGGGGCCAAAGGACGGGCTAACAAAACTTGTATTCGTGGAAAGTTGTCTTTAATACGATGCTATACATGATTTATTAGTATGGCTGAGAACCGGTTCTAATCCAGCGGATATTAATCGGTTTCGAAGCCATATTGGAAAAGTTTTTTAAAAGGTATCAACGAGGAATGTAGAATGTGAAGAACTACCAGCTGACTACAAGCACACATGCACAATCAGGAAACAATACTTAAAAATAAAAAGCTTCTGAAAATATTTATGAATAAATTTATTATTACTTAGATCTAACACCAAATTATCATTTACTCTAATCACGGCTGGTTTTTTATTAAATGAATAAGTTAGGGTACAATGTTTGGCACTTTCGATATAAGTAAATGATAATAAAAAACCCATAGAATGCGATAATAACTTCAGAAAAATCGAAGAAAATAGTTTTCATACTTAATTAACGTTTTTAAGTTTTTCTTCAAAAAGTTTAGATAAGATGCCTTTAAAAGTCGTCTATGATTTTGTCAGGGATAAAAATGTAACTTTAAAATAAGAATTACAACATATTTTGTCAATTAGTACAAAGTAAAATTTTGAACATTTTATTGATCAGTATATTTTTTAAAATGTAAAGTAGAAACCTGAATATTTTATCATGAAAATTGTGTTATGATTTGATTGTCTGCTAGATTACAAGAAAAAAGATACTGACAGTACTTGTTGGTTCTTTAAAAAAAATTAGGTAGATTACTTTCAGAACCCCTCTTTTTGCAACGTTATTTTAATAGAACAGAGACGTAATCTTAGTGTACTCAATATCTAGACAGCCAACCATTGTTTTAGAATTGTTCAATTTTTTTAACTTCTGATAAAAACAGAATTAATGGTATTTTTGTAAATATTATACCTCCAAGAAATGACTATACTTCCCAATCATATGTTGTGTGATATTTAAGAGGAATTATTTTGATATAATGTCATTAAAATATTCGTTGAAAAAAGTGCTATTCTAGCTTATACTTTACATTTTAATGTGTATGATAATTCAAATAAAAGATAATGAAGATTTATATTATATTTAATTGTTATAATTATAAAGAAAAACCTGGAAACAGTAAAAAACTGACTTTATTTTATTGACGTAGGGAAAATTTTGTCAAATATTTGAATAAAAAAGCAATATAAAACAAAATAAATTATTTTTAATATAGTCACAAAAAGGCTTAATGAGTTTAGGAAATATTTCATTCACTAATCATGTCATTTAAACTCTATTACATAGAATACAGTGTAAAAAGATGTTCTCGTTTTAATTTTAAGTAATTTCAAATGCATTTTAATACCTTTTAATGATTTATTTTTTGAAACATCTTTTTATAAAATGTTAATGATTTTTGAAGTTATATGTTAAAATGTTTTTAAATTATGTTAACATTTTGTTTTAAATGTAGAAAATTGGTAATTCTAAACATTCTAAAAATGATTTTATTAAATTTTCATCACTTAAATTGCATGTTTGATGAAATTTTCAACTGATAATTCAAGAAAAATCGTTTAAGTTTTATTATATTTTACTTTGAAATGTTAAAAAAATATATTATTGTCAAAAATGTGGAAGTTATACTTTCCTCAAAAAAAGACCTAAAACATGCAAATTAACACGTGTAATGAGATTTTTTTTCTTTCAGGTTTAATTTTAAGTAATTATTGATATTTTTTGTAAAAAGGATTTTATATAAAAAGTTTTAAAACTCGAGTTATGTAGTGGTTCTAAAAAAGGTTGCGAATTTATGCAATTTTCTTGCAAAAAAAATTTTCTAGGATTTTAAAAATAGCAAAGGATGTTATTAGACGTACTTACAGATACAATTGCTAAGTCATTTTGGCCAAACACTAAAATAAAGTTTTGACATCTGAGGGCCCATACGTGTAATACTAATAAATTGAAACTTGTAGCTGGCTAAAATAATGATCCTCCCATCTTCTTTACACGATTCTCTACCCTCCTACTTGATGAACGAACTGCCCAATAAATGATGTCCATGTTAGCCAGCTAAATTGACGACAATAGTCTAAATATATATAATTTTCGGATCATGGAAAGAAAACAAAGTCATTCCTAATTAGGACAGAAGTCACTGGAAATTGGTCTAAGGAAGGCTACTTATGTCCTTCATCTAACAAAATCTAACTTAAGGGAGGTGACTTATGTCCTTTGTCTGACAAATTCTTACATTAGGAAGGCTGCTTATGTCCTTCAAGTTGCAAAACTTAGCTTTTCTGTCCTTCACATAGCAAAACCTCACAAAACATAGCATTTCTGTCATTCACATAGCAAATTCTTGCAAAACATAGCAAATTCTTGCAAAACATAGCATTTATGTCCTTCACATAGCAAATTCTTGCAAAACATAGCATTTATGTCCTTTGCATAGCAAATTCTTGCAAAACATAGCAAATTCTTGCAAAACATAGCATTTATGTCCTTCACATAGCAAATTCTTGCAAAACATAGCATTTATGTCCTTCACATAGCAAATTCTTGCAAAACATAGCAAATTCTTGGAAAACTTAGCATTTCTGTCCTTAACATAGCATTTTGGTCCTTCACATAGCAAAATCTCACAAAACATAGGTTTTTCTGACCTTTTTCTACCAGGAGATCAGAACTAAATCAGAACACACATAACAAGAGTTTTTACATAATACATTAAGATTATCAATTATGCATTTAACTCTGCATAAATTATGATAATTCATTATTATTACCCCTCCCCCCCCCTATTTAAAATTTACCCCTGCATAAATTATGATAATTTATGCTGAGTTAAATGTACTGTTTGAACTTCTATCTAACAGGATATGAGAACTTAATCAGAACACACATAACAAGAGTATTTACATAGTACATTCAGATTAACAATTATTCAATTGGCCCCTTTTTCAGTCCATCATATGACTTGGGAAGGAGGTTGAGGAGCATTTTATGCAGCCTTAATTCCACTACACTGTGGGCTAGAATTGAATCAAGACAAAAGTAAGTGCCGAGCCCTGGGACCTATGTATGGTGAAAATAGACATAAAACCATGATGATTCCAGGTAAAACCAAAATATTTCAGCGGGGTCTTTTTGTTTTATTTTAATTTTAAGTTCTGAAAAAAAAATGAAAAAAATATGAAAATCTTTAATAAAAAACAAACAAAAACTGTTTTTCTAAATTTTTTTTCACTAAAAGATACAAACAACTTATATACATACTATAAGCTTTAAAAAAATCAAAATTTTCAAATTTAGGACTGCCTTTCCAAGGTTAGAAGAAAAATCCTAACAACGAATTCTAACATATTTCTGATCAACATAGCAATAAAACGTCTTTTGCTAAATCTTTAACATCAAAATTAAATAGCACTTACTAAAGACTTTTTTTCATTTAAACTTATACTTTTTACATTATTTAACTTTTAAGATTGTGTTTTTTTAAAAGAAAGGTTGCGTGATTTTTTTTCTCATAATTGATTTATCTTAATATGCTGCATTATAAGTGACTGACATTGTAGGCTGTGATGGCTTAGAAAACTCAATACCAGTTTTGTTAGCCCAGGCCATCGGCCCCTCGGGGCCTACAAAACTAGTTTTAATCTTTTTATTTTTATTTTACTATCTGCTAAAAGCTGTCTATAATCCCATACAATAAATAACTATTAAACATACCAATTAAAGTGAAACAGGGATCTTAAGGGATAAGACAAAGGATGATAAATTGATTACTCCTTCTGTAGATTAATATTATTGGTTAAAAAGTTTGGACTTTGCATGTTTGAACCATCAAATCATTAATCAATTCATAAATTATCAATAAAACATACCAAGACTAATAGTATAAACCAAACAATCAAGATGAAAAATAAAGTTCCCAAAGTTTTTGAACCAATGAATGAGAAAATATTTATAAAGAACTTTGGGTACCGGCAAATTTTACATTCCAATGTCCCCTTGATCCATATTAAATCTACCATTTCATAAATTGAAGAATTTATTTATCAGTATAATTTAATTGTAAACAACAAAACAACAGAGGGAAGAAGGGGACATAAGAACTGTAAAGATTCTTAGAAATAGGAAAAGTTTTCTTTTGTGTGGACACTGCTAGTTTGAACCATCCAATTAAGATTTAATAAAAGACCAGTTAACTAATTAGATAACGTGTATATAAAAACTTTTGGTATTAGTATAATTTATAGTCACATGCCATACTCGGCGAGGGTGAGGTAATAAAGAGTAGCTCACTTGTGACAGCGGGTCAAGGTATAATATACTTGAGCGTGGAGCTTAATAGCCCTAGTGGCTAAACAAAAGTGTTTCATCCTTCTTCATTACTACTTAGGTCCAAACACTAAGAAACAATGGCTACACAAACAAATAAACAGTCACATTTTTCCTCCCTTCTTGCCGATTTGCATGTATTTATCATGTATAAAATCAATTATTTATCATACATTGGAGGTAGGGGGCTTTGGACTGTTTATAACACTAGTCTAAAAAGTTCTATAATAATAATTTATTATTCGTTGGCTTATATTTTATTAAAAATATTTTGTTTTGTTTATTCTAGGTTTTTTTTAAATGAAACTTATATGGAATGTGTCCCAGAAATAGAGAGGACAATTGACTGTTTAATAAACTAGTCTCTAAACTTTATAAAGACATTTCTTATTCTTTGACTTAACAACTATGGGTACTTTTGAATAGTTTTGTTTTTGTCTGTTTTCAGGGGAAATTTAATTTGTATAGCAGCTATTCAAGACAGACGGCTGCATTTTTTGTGAAGATTCCCTAAACAATTTACTTTGTATAACAGTCAAGGTCTATAAATATTAAAATTATAAAATACGCAAGAAAGGTTTCAGGATTTAAAGAAATTCTTTTTAAAACTGCTTGTCCATATTCCCATCTCATCCATGTTATTGATGTTGTCATCCTTGTTTCTTTCTTTCAGGGATCTTAAGGGATAAGACAAAGGACAATAAAGTGATACATGTAGATTTCCACAAATTATGACAAGGAAACTAACCATTTCTTATGTAAAATTATTGTTTGATTATATGTTTGTAAAATATTAGTTTGAAACCATTCCATTAATTTTAGTAAAAGTACACAATTTTTTTGAGCTAACGTGGGTACTGGTGTGATTTACATCCCAATGTCCCCTCCCTCTTATAATTAGCAAAATAAATTTTAAAACGGCATTCTGCTTTTCAAAACAGGATATTTAAATAATTTGTATGATAGAACAAAAGATCCTAAAACTCTAGACAAAAAGTAACAGGATGTCTTTCTGTCTATATATAAGTGTATGTTTAACGAAGGAGGGAGGGAGTGAACTGGACATAGAATTGTAAATCATATCCAAAGTTTTATAAACACATTTTCTTATCCTTTTGATAATTTATGAATTGATTAATGATTTGATGGTTCAAACATGCAAAGTCCAAACTTTTTAACCAATAATATTAATCTACAGAAGGAGTAATCAATTTATCATCCTTTGTCTTATCCCTTAAGATCCCTGTTTCACTTTAATTGGTATGTTTAATAGTTATTTATTGTATGGGATTATAGACAGCTTTTAGCAGATAGTAAAATAAAAATAAAAAGATTAAAACTAGTTTTGTAGGCCCCGAGGGGCCGATGGCCTGGGCTAACAAAACTGGTATTGAGTTTTCTAAGCCATCACAGCCTACAATGTCAGTCACTTATAATGCAGCATATTAAGATAAATCAATTATGAGAAAAAAAATCACGCAACCTTTCTTTTAAAAAAACACAATCTTAAAAGTTAAATAATGTAAAAAGTATAAGTTTAAATGAAAAAAAGTCTTTAGTAAGTGCTATTTATTTTTGATGTTAAAGATTTAGCAAAAGACTTTTTATTGCTATGTTGATCAGAAATATGTTAGAATTCATTGTTAGGATTTTTCTTCTAACCTTGGAAAGGCAGTCCTAAATTTGAAAATTTTGATTTTTTTAAAGCTTATAGTATGTATATAAGTTGTTTGTATCTTTTAGTGAAAAAAATTTTTGAAAAACAGTTTTTGTTTGTTTTTTATTAAAGAATTTCATATTTTTTTCATTTTTTTTTCAGAACTTAAAATTGAAATAAAACAAAAAGACCCCGCTGAAATATTTTGGTTTTACCTGGAATCATCATGGTTTTATGTCTATTTTCACCATACATAGGTCCCAGGGCTCGGCACTTACTTTTGTCTTGATTCAATTCTAGCCCACAGTGACTATGCTATGCCACTTTTCCTAAAAGTCGTCATAGCTGGCCTCTTTTGTGTCCATCATATGACATGGGAGGGGGTGCCATGTAGGAAAAGTGGCATTGCATTCTTGGGAATTTAGACTGCATAAAATGCTCCTCAACCTCCTTCCCATGTCATATGATGGACTGAAAAGGGGCCAGCTATGACGCCTTTTAGGCCCTAGAATGCAATGTCACTTTTCCTACATGGCACCATAGCTGGCCTCTTTTGTGTCACAACCTATGAATGTACTATGTAAATACTCTTGTTATGTGTGTTCTGATTAAGTTCTCATATCCTGTTAGATAGAAGTTCAAACAGTACATTTAACTCAGCATAAATTATCATAATTTATGCAGGGGTAAATTTTAAATAGGGGGGGAGGGGTAATAATAATGAATTATCATAATTTATGCAGAGCTAAATGCATAATTGATAATCTTAATGTATTAAGTAAAAACTCTTGTTATGTGTGTTCTGATTTAGTTCTGATCTCCTGGTAGAAAAAGGTCAGAAAAACCTATGTTTTGTGAGATTTTGCTATGTGAAGGACCAAAATGCTATGTTAAGGACAGAAATGCTATGTTAAGGACAGAAATGCTAAGTTTTTCAAGAATTTGCTATGTTTTGCAAGAATTTGCTATGTGAAGGACATAAATGCTATGTTTTGCAAGAATTTGCTATGTGAAGGACATAAATGCTATGTTTTGCAAGAATTTGCTATGTGAAGGACATAAATGCTATGTTTTGCAAGAATTTGCTATGTAAAGGACATAAATGCTATGTTTTGCAAGAATTTGCTATGTGAAGGACATAAATGCTATGTTTTGCAAGAATTTGCTATGTTTTGCAAGAATTTGCTATGTGAAGGACATAAATGCTATTTTTTGCAAGAATTTGCTATGTTTTGCAAGAATTTGCTATGTGAAGGACATAAATGCTATGTTTTGCAAGAATTTGCTATGTGAAGGACAGATAAACTATTTTATGCAAGATTTTGCTATGTGAAGGACCAAAAAGCTAGGTTTTGTGTGGTGAAGGGAGGCTACTTATGTCCTTCATCTTGCAAAATCTTTGTTAAGGGAGACAAGTTATGCCCTTCATCTAACAAATTCTCACATAAGGGAAGCTACTTATGTCCTTCCTAGGAAGGTGACTTCTGTCCTAATTAAGGAATGACTTTGTTTTCTTTCCATGATCCTAATTTTCTAATCAAAAGGCTTTATACTGAGAAAAAGTTTAAAATCATACACTACATTAAAACTAAAATACTGGCGTTGAAATATTAAAATCCCATCTTTCATCATTTTCAGGTTTTGGCAGTAAGTTTATTTAAGTATTGGGCTTAGCATTGCTGACTTTCCTGCTAATATTTATTTAAGTATTAAGCTTTACATTGCTGACTTTCCTTCTAATATTTATTTAAGTATTGGGCTTAGCATTGCTGACTTTCCAGCTAATATTTATTTAAGTATTGGGCTTAGCATTGCTGACTTTCCTGCTAATATTGCCTTTGCAGCTGCTGATACCGTCCAAATGGCTGAACAAAACGCTGCAAAGTAAGTTTTTTACTTGTTTTAAAGAAGCAGGATGTCTCTCTGTGTGTGGGAAGCTTATTAAAAGTACAAGATAGATTTATAACTATTTTGAGGGGGATTACCATTACCCTCCCAAAAAGCAACCACCAGAAAAATGACCCTCCCACAAATTCAAAGTGGAGCGTGATCTCTACCCCTTCTCTCAAGTGTCCCTAAAGGCCTTTAGATTTGCCATATAAAAGAAGCCAGATTTTTGCTATAAGTCTCTTTGTAACTAAAGATTTCGCGAACTGCTGAACAGATATGGTTCACCTTAATTTTTACTGGTTCTTGGTTTAAGCTTTGTTCCTGAAGGTGGAGAATCAATCTACAGCCCCCTCCCACCACTAAAACATTACACCCCCCCTCCCCCACAACAAAAAATAAGACGCCATGATGTTTTATTCAAAATAAATCATTGCATATTTTTTAAGGTGATATTAATTTTCAGGGCAGCTCTAATGTACATGAAGTTGATGACAAACACTTTGAAAGAAAAACTGCCTTCATCATAAAATCTCACCAATAATTATGTCATAACACTGCTTTAGCATTATGCCTTAAATTTATATATTTTATGTGATTAAATTAATATTGCTACCTTTTATTTAGTGGTGTGCACAATGACTCACCAAGGGTGTGTGAAACAATTAGGGGACGAAAAAAGGGAAAAACAAGCCCCATTTTTTTTTATTTTAGGAGTGCGTTGACACCCCTTACACACCCCTATTGCACGCCACTGCTTTGTTTGTTTTACATTTATTTATGATTTATGTTCCAACAGTTTTTGTTTAATTTTAAAAGAAGTTGTATCAACTTTTTTTCTTTTTATTTAAGATAGCTAGCCGGTCCTTTCAGTAAGTAGTAGATGTAAAATTTTTCATAGAATTCAGATATGCAATCGGTTTTTTTGTAGACCTCTTATTTTTAAAGTAATTTAAGTTTTTTAAAAAAATAATTAAGTCGGTTTTAAGGTACTAAAACGCAACAAAATAAAAGAAGAAAATGGCCAGTATGAACAAAAATAGTAAGATCTTTAATTTGACACCTTACTTTTAAAATTCTGTTGAGTAATTATTGAAAAAATCTATTTTTTTAACCTCGGTTTAATAAAAACTTTAGACCTAAATATTTTCCCAAACAGACATAAAAAACATGGGTTCATATATACCTTTAGAACCAGAAAAATATTACGAATCTATTCTAAGCAAAATTGAAAAAGTTTTATAAAACTATAATAAAAAAATAAGTTTATTTTAAGAATCATAATTTTCGGCTTTAAAGGGTTAGCTTGAATAAAACCTGAATAAAACCTAAACAAAAGACAATGCAATGTAGCAGATATTTTTTAAACACAAGAAACAATAATGTATTTTTAACTGCATTGTTTTGAAGTTTATAAACAGACTGATGCATATTTGTTCATAATTTTTCATTCTTTACATGTTCTTTGATATCACTATATTTATTGTAGTATCTATTGTATATATTGTATGAACGTTCTCCTTTTTTTCTGGCAATTCTATAGGTTAATTTTATAGATTAAGCTTCCCGATTCGTCAATTTTTGCGATTTGTGATTGGCTAGTTTAGTAGTTACAATTCTTAAAATAACTTTTTTATTTTTTCTATTTTTTATTACAATTTTTTTTAACTTTTTCAATTTTGCTTACAATGGATTCATATTATTTTTCTCATTCTAATGGTATATATGAACCCATATTTTTCATGTCTGTATGAGAAAATATTTAGGTTTAATGTTTTGATTAAACCGAGGTTAAAAAAATAGATTTTTTCAACAATTACTCAACAGAATTTTAAAAGTAAGGTGTCAAATTAAAGATCTTACTATTTTTGTTTATACTGGCTATTTTCTTCTTTTATTTTGTTGCGTTTTAGTACCTTAAAACCGACTTAATTATTTTTAAAAAAAACTTAAATTACTTAAAAAATAAGAGGTCTACAAAAAAACCGATTGCATATCTGAATTCTATGAAAAATTTTACATCTAATACTTACTGAAAGGACCGGCTAGCTATCTTAAATAAAAAGCAAAAAAGTTGATACAACTTCTTTTGTAAATAAACCATGTAACCTTAAAATTTTCCTGGACGGCTTCGAAATTATTAACTCTGTTGGATTAGAACCTTTTCTCACCCATGTATAGCAGCATCGTATTGCATTCAATTTTCCACAGAAAGCTGTCTATAACACGATGCCATATATAATAATCATCGCTATATTTGTCATTTAAGATATTGTGCATCTATTACAAAACTCGCTTTGTTTGTTCTTGCATATTTTTCTTTGCTTCGCTTCTTGTGCGTGTTGTTGTAATCATATGTAGTTTTTGATCAATCGATTAATAAAATCCTTATATAAAAGTAACAAGATATCTATCTGTCTGTAGAAAAAGATCTCGCTAACCGCTAAACCTATTTGGTCTTCCTTAACAATGAAGATTCTTATAGGTCTAGGACTGGTTTATAACTATTGTAATAGAGGGTACCAGCCACCATCCCCCATGTAGGTCTGTAGCCGCTAACAATGACAAAGACCAAATTACTGCAAAATTGTGTCAAAAATAATCCATTTGACGACATAAAAATGTGGGATTATCAATCTCTTTTTTATGAGTTTTCTTTCCCACTTCTCCTCTCACCTCTCTCATTTTTATGACGTCACATGGATAATTTTTTACACAATTTTGCAGCAATTTGGTCTTTGTCCTGACAATTAACTTACCTTAAAAGTTGCATCATTGAATCTATAATAAAGTCCGGCCTTGAAAAAGTATGTGTATCCGTTTCCATACTTGAGTGCATCATCAATATCGTCGGGTATACCTTCCCAGTTAGATATGGGCCTGCAAAAATGGATATAGTATTACTTGGATGTTGCACAAGATTTTCATGTACTCTGATTAAGTGATACTTGCAGCTGGCAAAATCAACGATGCCCCCATCCCCTACCTTTCTACTGAATGAACGAGCTGATTAATAAATGAGGTCCATATTAGCAAGCTAAATTGACGACAAAATTTCCCCTGTCAATATATCCATATATCTCCTATATCCATAATATTTAAGAAAGCATTTCTGATAAATTTATAAAGACTAGATGAACAATTCCTATTCCAATTCCAATTTGATCAATAGTAAAAGAGAGTTGTACAAATAATCCGAACATTTCGTCCAACTAGGTCTGTAGAATTAAGCTTTTTAAAAACAATGTCTCTGCTCGTATTGTGGGATTGAGTTATACGTGACTAATTAAAAACAAAAAACTGCTAGAAATTTCTAGAGACATATGCTAAGAAATTGCTTTAGTAAAAAGACATGAAAATAATATTATTTAGTATTTTTTAGGAATCTTAAAAGTAACCTGGATTTTGGACAGCTCCTGTGGCCGCCAATATTGATAGATCCAAAAAAAAAATTCATGAAAAGTTGCATATTTGAACTATTTGAAAAGTAACAGATTTTAACTTTTACTTTCTCTTTAACACAATTAAATTTAGAAAAGGGGAGGAGGTGTGGTTTAATAACCCCCCCCCCCCTTCCCCAAAATAAAGTTAATATGAATTATACTTACTTTGGATATGTATTTTTTACTGGTGGTGTAGAGTCTGGATCAAACTTCCAATACTTCTGACCCTAAAAAGTTTCATATAAAAGTAACAGGATGTGTGTGTGTGTGTGTGTCTGCCTGTAGCTCAGGATATCGCCTGCTGGTGCTGGACTGACATGATTCTCCTTTATAGTAAAGCTACTTTTAAGTACAGAGAAGGTTTATAACATTTTTTTAATTAACGGTAACTCCAAGAATTTCTTTTCTAATCGAAAAGAGTAATAGTAGAAATTAAGAGTCCAATAAATATTTGAAAAACAAGGATGACAACAGCAATAAAAGCAAAGATTAAAGATCATTAATTCGAATAAACCAACAGTAACATTTGTCAGCAAAATATAATTTTATTTAGATTCTGAAGAAAAAAATAAAAAGTTTGCTTGAATACAGCATGCATATTAAGGACATAATTACGTTTGATTAAGGAGATGCTTCGTTTAAAACATTTTGTCAAATCTTCAAAGGAATTATCATTAAGTTACATATCTTTCTTGTCTAAAATGTCAAACAATTGTCTAAAATATATTATTAAAGGAATCATTATACGTACTATCGATGTTTTAAAAATTACCTTGAAAAAGTAAACCTTTCCATTGCCGGACCATACAAAGGCTGCATCAATGTGGTTAGGAATACCTTCGAACCCTGCGGATATCAATTTGGGGTATCCGGGATCCTGCACCATATTTGAGAACCTTAAATTTATATAATTCGTTTTTAAAAAGTAACAGGATGTTTTTCAGTCTATATATGCTTCTTTCTTAGTGTAGCAAAGGATTTCGCTAAACGCTGATATGATATGCTTCTCCTATCCAGTGAACTTTTTATATTTTGGTCCAGGGAGGTTTCATGAAGGACATTACCTTCACCTTTTGGTGGGAAATTAGTCTGTACTATAGTTTGTAAACCCCAATCAAAATTTAGTGAAGGCACCAAAGTTTTCAAAGTATTCAAACCAAGGAATGTGAAAACATAATTTTAAAACTTTGGGTATCAATATAATTTATAGTCCAATGTTTAATTGTAGAAGGTGGCATAAACGTTATTGAACACACTTTATAATTTAAGAAAAACTTGCCTACCTCCAATAATATTTTCCTTTAAAGATGTAAGTTTTTCCATTAGACCATGTAAAAGCAGCGTCGAGGTTTCCTGATAAAGATTTATGAGATTTATTGGTGGCTTTCCTACCGGAAGAGGGGTAATTGATCATGTTTTTATTATTTAGGTTATATAAGGTACTGTTTTGCCTCTTATGTAAATTATAAATTTGTTAAAAACAGTGTTTCTAATGACCAATAATATACCAATGAAGACCCCCTAAGTTTTTAATCCAACAAATGAGATGTCGTGATTATAAACTTTGTGGGTTAGTAGAATTTACAGTCCAATCCAATGTCCCCTCCCTCCCTGTAAAACTCATATGGTAAAAGAGGGACCTTAAGTCGCTAATTTAAGTCAATTGGCCAACATTCTTATAAGCATGTTGTTTTTATTCACATTGTTTATTTAACTGTCATTAAACCGATGCCTTTTTTGGTAATTATAAGCCGTCGTTAGATTATCATTTTTTCATTTACCTGGAATATCCCAGTCGAGGGCAATAGACCTTGGATACCCTTCTGCAATGGCATCATTAGACAGCTTCCAATAAGCATCTCCTAGTTAGAAAAATATCTTTTGAACAATTTGATTTTCAATAAAATATTTTATCTAATATAATAATCATCTATCCTACAATTACAATCCTGTTATAAAAAGTAGAAGTTTTTTTTTCGTCTGAAGCGTCTCAATAACTACTAAAATTATTGACTTTTCCTTTTAAAAGAAGTTTTCCTTATCCAAGGATGGGTTTAGGCCGTTTTATTTTTGGATTTCATTCTTACCTTTGAATGTATAAGTATTACCATCATGAACAGTAACTATAGCATCAATGGTAGCATTATTACATAACTATTTCTCACCTTTGAATGTATAAGTATTACCATCATGAACAGTAACTATAGCATTAATGGTAGCATTGTTACATAACTCCTCTTGACTAATTGCCTCTTCTGTTGTTGGTATTGGAGATGGGGTTGTTCTAAAAGTCAACAAAATCAATTATTCATATAATTAGTGCAGCAGTAAAATTTTCTGTTTGAAATGGAATAAATTCAGGGATCGAATCATAGAATAAGGAGGAATAGAAATGAAAACCCTAAATATTTCTAGGAAATTTGAAGGAATCTTTGACTTGCGCAGTAAAGACAATAAAGCTAAAGTAGTAATCACAATGACTAGTTGGACAAAATTAAAAAAGTTTAATTTGGATTAAAACCTGATAGATACTGTTTAACATTTTTTTTGTGTTTAAAGGATTAGTCTTTAGAATAAATTGATATCATTTTCATTGGATAGCAGGTACTGTTTGACCCTTAAAACATTGTTGTCATACTGAGAAGACCACCACCGAAACACACCTCATATAGAAGTGGTTCCAGCATTTGATGCTTGTTCGTTTCATGATGAAAAGTTACTTGTTACTGTACACCTTGTTTTGAAAAGTATGATTGCCCACATTTATAATTTTTAAGTGTTAGCCAAATGGGTACAGCCCCTCCACTTCCCCTCCCCTACCTCAAGTTCATGTATGAATGTAGTTGCTAGTATGTATAATCAGCTGTTTGAAAACAGCATAGGAGCGAATCCTATCATATAAATGCTGGGACCAATAATTTTTGATAAAGTAAGTTGCTTACTTAATTAAAATTTTTAAGGCTTTGCACATAAAATTCGCTTTTAATCCATTGTGAATAGGGTAAAGAAAGGTTGATACACGGCTACAAGGCGTTTAGTAAATTATTGCAAAAGGAATTTATTTTGAATATTTTTTCAGAATAATTACTTAAATCATGTGATTTACTAACAGCCTTATAGCCGTTTTTGTCTTTCAAATGTTCCAATTTTAATTCAGGCTAGCCAGGCAGAATCTTCTACCTGGATTCTATTCTATACTTTATCTTCTTTGGATCGAATGGGATATGACTATGACCGATAAATTGATGTACATTCCCAATGATAAAACTCCTGTAGATTATGATCAGTGCAGTGGACACTCAACTAAGTGAATCAACCAATAAAAATTAAATAAAAATTCCAAAAGTGAACGAATAAAAAAACTTGTTTACAAAACTCTGGAGTAAATTTAATTTTCAAATTTTTTTTATCTATTTGTTAAATTTTATCATCTTTTAATTAAAAATGCTTAAATTCGCCATCAAACAAACTAGAAAATTGACTAAAATCGAGATAGCGAGTTGATATTACGTATTAGTTAAGGGAATTTACTATTTCGTCTTTGTATTCAATTGTCCTTATTTAATACTTATTGTCCTTAATGGCGACAATAAGTAGAACAAGCTCGAATGTAATGTTATGCTCTTCGTTGGGCAGTAAATGGGTTCGAATCTCAGCCCTAATCGCGTCATAAATTGTACCTAAAACAGGCGCAACACATTACAATGCACAGTTATGACTTCCAGCTAGAGGTCGTGTAATGAAGGAAATGGTTGGCCGCGATATTCGGGACGTTAGCTTAGTGCCTTGCTACCTTAATTAAAGGTCAAGTCATACTTTGTTATCAACCGTCAAAAGAGGTATAAATCAGGTATATAAACTCTTGTTATAAAGAAGCTGCGCTACTAAAAAGTTTACCCAAAAGATCTAGGCTGAAGGTGTATAGGAAGGATTGCCTTCTTGGGTTCAGGTTTAACTCCATACAAAGCCTGAATCCCCTTCTTGTCATCCTCGTGCAATATTATCTAAAAGTAATAAAAAATAAGTAGATATAGGATATACAAGGATATGATAACAGGGGAAAATATACCGTTAATTTATCTTGCTGATATGGAGGATCTAATTTATTGGTCAGTTCGTTTATTCAGTAGGAGGGGAGGGATTAGGTAAAGAGGGTTGACGAAAGGAATCAATGTAACTAGCTTCGAGTATTACTTTACTACAGTTCCGGAAAAGCTGGTGCAACATCTTGGAAATAATATATTGATTAATAATATATCAAAGACGATAACATCTGTAAGAAAGAGATGAACAAAATCATGGATGAAGAAACGGTCAAATTTTTCATGGGCTGGTACGCTCCCCCAAAATAGTTACGAACCTTCCCAGGAACTATGAGAAGTAAAGAGGAATCATATCGGTCCAATGGTTAGTGAGATCCTTCAGTACAAATACACACACAGACGCGCACAGATCCTGTTACTTTAATATAAGATTCAAATTATCTTCACTGCTAAAAGAAGGCATACCTGAGCTTCATACCCCTTGTAGAACGGAGCCATAAGAGCCGTGGGTATCTCTGAGTGGGACAGACCAAGACTGTGCCCAAACTCATGCGCCGCTGTCTGGTACAAGTTTGTTCCCTGTTTTGCAAGAAAATAAATCAGAGTATAATTTTTACAATTTTGTATAGTTTGATTAATCAATATCTAGCAATGGATATGGAATATACGTGAATTTTATGACAGGGGAAAAATTGTCGTTAATTTAGGTTGCTAACATGGACATCACTTATTGGTCAGTTCTATAATCTAGTAGGAGCATAAGGAATAGGGTAAATGGGGTGTGGATGGAAGATCGTACTTTAAAAAAAAATATGATCCAATCAATTTTATCTAAAATTGTCATGTCTGAATATAAATAGATTTACAAAACTGCGCGTTATTTGGGAAATACATTAATTGAATATATCACGATATTTTTATAAATAACACACGAAAACAATTTAGATAAAGAAATTGTGTCACTATAAATTACGCTTCAGTTCTTTAATTGTAGCTACTCTTGATTTCGATTGTTCGTTCCTAATTGCTAACACTTAGTCTGGAATGCTTTTGATAGATTTTTCTTCCATATTACCAGGGATTTAAAGAGATAAGACAATGGCCGACAAAATGATTTACATCCTCAATGATGATATTCAAAACAACCCCTTATGTAGATTACAACTAGTATTTAAAACGTTTGGACACTCAAGTTAATGAACCAACCAATCAAAATTTAATAAAAGTCTCCAAAGTTGTTGAATAAGAAAACGTTTTTATAAAACTTTTGGAACTGCTTTTCTGTTATCTTTGTTATTTATCTTAAAGATAAAGAATGTTTCATTTTTCAATTATCTTAGGGTATAAAACAAATGACGGTATATTTATGTAACTTTATAATTATGATAAACAAAACTACCTCTTTTCTAAATTAAAATCATTGGTTGAAAACTTTAAACTCTGCTAGTTTAATCAAGATTTCATAAAAGTACCCAAACAAATGAGTGAATGTATTTTAAAAACTTTGGGTACAAATATAATATACATTTAAATGTCCACTCTCTCGCTAGATAGGTGAATACACTCTGAATATACAATACATGTTTATAAACATCTTTATGACAGGGATCTAAAGGGATAAGACACTGGCCAATAAATTGATGTACATTCCCGATGATGATACACAAAATAACCCCTTATGTAGATTACTTATCAAACCAACCAATCAAAATTCAACAAAAGTCCCCCAAATAGTAAGCCAATGAATAAGAAACCGTTATTTTAAAACTTTGGGGACGAGAGCAATAAACAGCCTAATGTCCCCACACTCCCTGTTTTTTTTTGAGGTGCTTCAGAAACCTTACTATTATTATTATTGTACTTATTTTATAAACGTACAGTATAAAAGTCATCCATTCTCTTACTATTATTGTCTTCACACTAGTGGCTCCGCCCCTCATTTTATTATAATTTTATTTTAAAAAGCGAATTAATGTTTTGGATTATTTTACCCATCTCTATATCCTTCCACTTAATCAATCACAAATTTAAATCTACAAAAGGGGTAATTTTGTGCATCACAATTGGGGATGTAAATCAATTTATCGGCCATTGTCTTATCCCTTTAGATCTCAGATAATCAGATGTGTTAAATCATTAATAATAAGATCTTAAATGACATATGATAAACACATACAAATTACTAAAATAGCACGTTTAAAGGATTATGTATAAATATGTATGAATACTGATCAGAAATGCTCTCTTGTTTAGATTACCAACAAGAACCATCAAACTAACTATTAAAGGCCTTGTGACAGTCAAACTAACAATTAATATATCAAATCCTTTGTTTGTATATCTATAATACAAACTAGCTTGATGTCTGTCTGTCTGTTTGTCCGTCCGTCTGTCCCTTAAGATCTCGGTAACCACTGAACCGATCGGATTCTACTCTTCAGGGAATATACCTACTGGTCCTGTGGTGATTTTAGGCTATTTATTGGGGGGTGGGACACCCCAACTCCCCCAAAACAAAAATATCCCCCCCATTTTTTTTGTAGGAGATATCCTTGGTCCTTCTTATTTATATTTTTATACGAATTTCACCTTAAATTTTTTTATCATTTCTTGGGGCAAAGCCCCTAGAGGCTAGGGGCGAAGCCGCTAGTTGAACGTATAAACTGTTATCAAAAAAAGCTTTTCATAAGAACCGGGCATCTTAAGTTTTTGCAGGAGGGGGGGGGGGGGGACATTGGACTGTAAATTACACTGGTGCCTAAAGTATTTTAACAACGTTATCCTATTCACTTGCTCTTAAACTTTGGGTGATCTTTTATTAAGTTTTGATTGGTTGGTTTCAATATAGTAATATTCAAACTTATCACCCAATGATATGTTTAATAATTTAACTTCTTCTTATCCCTTAAGATCCCTGAGATGAACTTACCCTAGATTCATGCATGGTCCAAAAATCTCCGTTATCAAAATGCGCGTCTCCCCCATACACTGGAAAGTAGGCATGGGCCAGAGTACCGCCCTCGCCGTCAAAAGGATCACCGTCACCGTGTTCACCGTCTTCAAACCTAAAGGTCAAGAATTTTTTTTAAATGAACACTTTCTGCAGAAATAATGTTATCGTATCGTTGCTGCACTTTATTCCAATTCGTCCAATTTAAGGATTAATCATGTAATCTTTTTTCATGTACATATATTATCAAAAATTGACACACGGGAGCAATAACGGCACTTTAAAGATGATGTTTACTGTATAGGAGTATATTTACAATAAATTTTACGCATGGGATGGAGGATAGACAGACAATGTGAGTTATAGGGTAGTTTTAATATTCAAAGTGTTTAGTAAATAACTACTTAGCCTATGAGAGGACAATATGCACCATCAGATCTTATTTTAGTGCATCTCTTGACCAAATCTTGCTTAATTACTATGTATTGATTATAAGGTCACATGCAAAGGACAATCAACCTTTGTACGAACATTGTCTGGAAATGGTAATAAGTTGCGTCTGTTTTGGGCCGAGGCATTTCCCCATCTCTAACTATTTATGTCGCGATCCTGACAGAGCAGCAGTAGACATTACTTTAAACGTCTTTGCCTATGATGCGGTGTTTGGTCGAGATTCGAATCTATCACCTTCCTGACAACGAGCGGATCAGCTACGTGTTACGGACACACAGAAAACTGTCCCGAATTTGTATTAATTTTGAGGAACAAGACTCCAGTTACGTCATACTTTTTCTTTCCCGAAAAAGGGAAGCGGGGGGAAGAAAAAAGAGATGGGAGAAAAGGGGGTTTTCCCCATCTCTTTTGAAGAGATTTTCTTCCCCCCTTCCCTTTTTCAGGAAAGAAAAATATGACGTCACTGGAGTCTTGTTCCTCAAAATTAATACAAATTCGGGACAGTTTTCTGTGTGTCCGTGTTGCGACACAGTCGCGGGTTATACAATATACATAACTTGTTACCTGATTTCTATATGAACTCTTCCGGACCGTTCTTGTTTGAATGTTAAATCTGTTACATTTGACCAAACCTAGCATATTTATTTCTGTTATAATGGTCATGTCAACATTTTAGGTCTTGCTTATAAAGATGATTCGCTTATAAAATTGTGTCTAATGGTTTCAAGTAGCGTTGTCACATAAAACATTTTTTTATTTTTTTTCGTTGTCAAATTTGTTTACCTTCGGGTTTTACAATCATATTTAATGGGTGTAGAATTTACATGGATATTAATTAGGGTGGGTCGATTTTGGAAATTCACATTAGTAGGCATTGGCAAGGAATACTGGGCCAATATAAAACCCTGTTAAACTTGAAAGAGGTTTTTTAATCCAAAAACAACAGACGCGCGGGGGGTATAAAATGTGCCACCCCCTTATAAAATTAAAAATTGAAATTCCTTCAAACACAGGCATGTTGCATATCAAAATGACCGCATTAAAATGCTGATTATAAATCTGAAAACCGTTTCGAAAAATATTGATTCAGTCTGAAATGATTTTCAAATAACCTACTAAAATGAACAATTTTGACTAAATCAGCTGTTTTTCGGCACTTAATGAGATTTTATTCGAACTAGGAGCAATAGTTTTCAAAACGGTTTTCAGATTCGTAATCAGCATTTCAATGCGGTCATTTTGATATGCAACATGCCTGTGTTGGAAGGAATTTCAATTTTTGGTTTTATAAGGGGGTGGGCACTTTTTATACCACCCGCGCGCCGGCAGCCATAAGAGCCAAGTCACTTTTGAAACTTGAATGGGGCTTATCATACATATATATGACTTCCGCAACTTATAATAACAGTAAAATTTAAAAAAAAAGGGGGAAATGTACCCACCTTAACATTAATACAGAGGAAAAATTGTCGTCAATAAAGGTTGCTTTTTCTCCAGTCATTTTTTGTTTAGTCTTTTCATCTAGTAGGATTGGAAGTGAGGGGGTAAATGAGAGTGATGGGTGGGTCTCATTATTTTAAGGTTTACTTTATTAGAGTATGTGGTATGCTCCTTACTTTACCCAGCTATAGTGTAGCTTCGCTCCTTCAGCTCTATGTTAATTTTGTTGATCCCCTTGAGCTACGGGAGCAGCCGTTGTAAATACCCCCCAATCTAATTTATTATGTTGTTGTTTAGTTATCCAGCCCCAAATGTGTGTTTAATCATCTGCTGTCCCCTCACATATGCAGGGAGGGGATCAGCCCTAATTAATTATCATTTCTATGCATTATCTTTGCCATGTAATTATGATTCATATGTATCCCTAATTCCGTGTATTATCGATTGTTGTCCCATGTACATATTTAGTATATCTGTTACTTTACTCAAATAAACACCAACTTTGGAAATCTACCTTTAGTTAAATTGTTATGTATAAGATAAGCGAAGCTTATCTAAATTGAGGTTACACACATCTGCCTACAAATCCGTAACTCCGAACCCCTGAGGCTATAGCGGGGCCAACTCCCACAAGTACACGATAATCTGTTGTGAGATCCAAATAATAGTAAATCCATTTCTATTTATTATATCATTGGAATTTGACAGGTTTTAAATTGAAAACCGAGGTGATTTTCTCAAAGTGCCTAGCGAGCCCAGAAACACACCCCATTTATTCAAAACAAATTATTGAATGATAAATTTTAATCAGGTTAGGTTAGGTTATATTTGATAAAGGGTGACTATTAAAAAAATATCCCCCCTTTTATTTTCAACAATAAGTGTGTGTGTGGGTGGGGGGGGGGGCGGGGGGGGTGTTTCTGTGCTTGCTAGGCACCTATATTTTAGAAATATACCTGTCAAAACACGATAAATACTAAACAGGACAAGATAAGATAATAAATACTTTCAAGGAAATTATGAGCCAAGTGTTTACGAATGTTTATTAAACTTAATTTAAGGGGAAAGTAATTTTCCAAATGTAAACCCCGGGTAAAAAATCCGCCCCATAATGAACTGTCGACAAGAAAAATCAGAGCTATAACTATAATAAAGCTGAGAAAATCTCATTTCCCACAAAACTTTATTAATCGTCTGACTAAACGACTAACGGACAGACAAAGGGAATTATAAAGTAGATTCGCTTCTAAAAATCGCTACCATCAAAGCTTTTCCAATTTCTTCATCCACATCAGCACTAAATATTAATTATTAAGAGAATTATTAAGTAAGAGAATAAGGATCTTTTAGGGGTAATAATAGTTATTTATTTCATCGTATCAAAGACAGCTTTCCGCTGATATTAAAATAAAAATTACAAGATTGAAACCATTTTGTTAGTCCCAAAGCCTCAGGATAACAAAATTCTCAAAAAGCGGCCAAAATAAAATTTGATTTTTACCTTTTCCAGTATACCAAGACATGTGACTTTAAGGCTGTGCAAACCGCTTAAATGGGTATTTTAAAAAACCTGGGACTTTTTTAGCCTACCCGTGTATATAAATTTTCGGTGCTTTCCCTCAAATTTTCTAGCGAGAATAGAACCCCGCGGGGGAGGGGGCTAACCATGCAGGGCTAAATTATACCAAATAAAACATAGATTAACCTGACCTAACGCAAAACACATGAAAAACTAACAATCCCCCTAATTTTCAATTTATTAAAAAATAATTGACAAACCCCAAACTGTCCAGTTTTGAGCAAGACGATTCATGTGACGTCATATAAAAAGGGAAGGGGGGAAGAAAATCTCTTCCCTTTTCTCCCATCTCTTTTGAAGAGATTTTCTTCCCCCCTTTCCTTTTTCTTTCCCGAAACGTATATGACGTCACTGGAATCTTCTTGCTCAAAACTGGACAGTTTGGGGTTTGTCAAATAATTGAGTGGGGGGAGGGTACTTTGCTCGACAAGGAAATTTGAGGGAAACCGCCTATTTTTCTTACTGATCCATGCTGGAGAAGGAGGGATATTTGGAGATCTTGTATTTTATTTCATTCACTTTCCAGCGGGAACCTAAATTTAATATAATTTTCTATGTGCATTAGTAGCTTACATACTCTAAACTTACTTACACGCACCATGCCTTACACTCAAACATGTTTTATATACAATTAAATGGGTTTTTAAAAAGAGTACACATTTATAATACAGAGTAGAACGATGTCTGTCTGTCCGACTGTCTATCCGTCCTTCCGTCTGTCCCTTAAGATCTCGGTAACCAGTGAACCGATCGGATTCTACTCTTCAGGGAATATACCTACTGGTCTTTTGGTGGTTTTAGGCTATTTTCTTAAGGAGTGGGACACCCCAAACCCTCTCAAAAAAACAAAAAATCACCCTCAATTTATTTTCCGAAAAATTAGTGAAGGTACCTCTAATTTTTTTTATTTGTTTTTTTTTATTTTTTCTTATCTTTTTAAAATTACCTTTTTTTGATGCAAAGCCCCTAGAGGCTAGGGGCGAATCCGCTAGTCCTTATAATAAAGTAACAAGATCAATGTCTATAATAAATGATCTCCCTAACCGCTGAACCGATATGGTTCTCTTTTAATGTGTAGCTTTTCATGGGTCCTGAGCAGGTTTATAGCTATTTGTGGGGACGGTACCACCATACACCCGAGAGAAATCGCCAAAAATTACAAAATATTTTTCAATTCCAGCTAGGCGGCGCCATTGTATACTTGACTTCCCACACAAGGACGTCCAAAGGGGGTAAGGGGTAAAGGGGTGATTACCCCCCCCCCCACTCCAAATACAAATTACCCCCCACCCCACACAAAAAAAAATACAAAAAAAGCTTGGACGTCCTTGTTACTCCCAGTTTTTATTAAAAATACAAAAGTAGGGAGAGGGTCGACTACCCCCTCCCCCACTTACCTCTAAGCCTCTTGGGCCGTAGCCGCTAGTGAGGTAAAAGGATTTAGTAAAAAAATAATAATGCATAATGAAATTTGGTAGTAAAATCTACAAAAAAAAAACTAAATAAAATATACCTTGTAAAGCAAATCGTTTCTTCCTAACATGCACCTCCCTCCCAACCTTATCCTTGACTCCACATCTAAAAGTTAAAAAAAAATTTAGTAAAACTTAAAATCAATTATTTTTTTATATCAAATTTAATTCTACAACAACAGCAGAAACAAAAAGTTGGTGGGGAGGGGGGGGGCGGGGGTGATTAGATGATACCACAGAAAAAAAATTTGCCGTTTCACCAAATCCATAAAAAAAAACATGAAACTCTTAATTTTTAAAAAAACTAAAAATGAAGATACATTGAACAACAAAATGACCCCTGCTTTACGTCTTCAGATAGAAATATAAACATAAATGCCTGGAATAAGCAGATAAAAATTCACAGCTTAATTCCGCACAAAGTGGACATAAAACAATGATGACAACATTCATAAAAGCAAAGCTCATCAAATCATACAGCCCTGTAAAAATCCGCTTAAATCTATCCCAAAATTAATCAAATAAAAATTAAATTTTTTGGCTATAGAGAGCCTTGCTAATAGAATAATAGAATAAAATCACCTTGGCATATTCATAACTTGTATGGTTGAGGAATCCAGTTCTCCAGTTATTGGGATACCAGCAAATGATTGGAAATCCATCAAATAGTCGCGTAATCCATCCTTGGAAATCACAACAATACAATTAATCAGGGAGGGAGGGTACATTGGACTGTAAATTTTACTGGAACCTAATTTTTTTAAAACCCATTATTGGCTTTAAAACTGTGTACTTTTATTAAATCTTGTTTGGTTAGTTAAAACTAGCAGAGTCAAAACTTTCAAGATAACAATTTAATCAATAGAAGATGTAATTTTGTTTATCATAATTGGTAGTTTTGTTTCAATTTATCGTCCATTGTCTTATCCGTTAAGAATCCTGATATACTATATACATACATTCAAGCATCAAATCCATCATGAATATACAGGCTTTCTTTTGTTAAATGAAAAGATTCCTTCGATTTAACCCACTTATCCCTCAAATAAAATAATCATAACTAACAAAATATTTATATGAAACATTTGATAAAGAAAAAGCTGATAAAAAACCACCCCATACTTTTAAGATAATTCTTATGGTAAATATTTTGTTAATCCAAGCATTATTAGGTGTACTTAATTAAGCATACTTCATTATTATATACAGTGTTTTTATTAAGGCTAGGTTCTGATAGGTAAGACAATGGACGATAAATTGATGCTGATTAACAACCATACGCGGATAAAGGGGTGATTCTTCCCCTAAACTTTAAAACTTCTCATTTTACCCCATCAAAATTTTAAAAATACATTAGAATACCCCTACCAAAACTTTGAAACTCCTCACTTTACCCCCTTCAAAATAAAAGCTTGGAAGTTACTGTTTAGTTTACAACATAACCCATCTGTAGATTAAAATTATTGGTCGAAAGTAGCATATGTCCCCTCTCTTTCCCCTGTCATATTAAAGATATTTGAAGCTTAGTTAACTTTATTGGGGTCTTCTTGGAGGAGAGGATCTTTAAAAAAAGGCTGAAAACAGCGACATGTATCTATCTAAAAGGTGAGCAAACAAATACGGACATTTTCTAAATTATAATTGCGCGGCTTGTGTTATTAGTAGAAAAATACTATGAATACCGTTAAAACCGCAATGAACTTTATTTTTGGAAATATAAGAACAGTTCCTGTGCTCCAAATAGTTTAGGAGCTAGGGGGTAAAATTTCCCAAAAATTACTTGCAAGTTAAGTTTTTACTCAATTGGGACATTATACCACGTAGCTCCCAAACTATATGTAGCACAGGAACTGTTCTTGTTTTTCCAATGCGTAGTATTTTTCTACAATACACACAAGCCGCACCATTAGAATTTTGAAAATGTCCACATTTTATTTACTTGTATAATGATTTAGTATGATATTAAGACAATTATGTTGTAAAGTATTTTCTGAATTTTGAACATAATCATCCTCTTTTGTAATGTTTACATACATAAAGGATGGAATCAGAGAAGGAGGGGATATTGAACTGTAGAATGTAGATGTAATAAAAATTTTAAAACATGTGCATTTGTTGGCTTTAAACTTTTGATATTTTCATTAATCTCTTGATTGGTTTGTTTAAACCAGAGTGTCCAGACTTTTCATCCAATAATTTTAATCCACAAGAATTTATTCTAAATTCAATTTGGATGTATCCCATATAATCGATGATTGTCTAATCCCTTAAAATCCTTGTTATGGAATATGATATATAATATTACTCAAATATAAAGTAATGTTTTGATGCTAATTTATGAGAAAAATATAATCAAAATAAACACGTCATGAAGATTAGCGTAAAACAGCAGAGGGGATAGGGTTTAAATAACTGTATGTCCCCTTCCTGAGGACCATGTGTAGTCTTTCAATTGGGTCTTTAAAAATCAACCAATAGCGTCAGGAATATTGACACAGCCACAGCTACAAAAGAGCAGAAAGCAATTTGCTAGCAGACGAAAAAGGTCCTCAACAAGGGATCCCGGTAATTGTCTGGTTTGACATCTATACTTTAGCTTTATTTTATAAAGTGCCTGGAATAAAGGTATTATAATTTTGACAATTAACATTCTATCTGGAATAACAATCGAGAAATTCCCATTTCCAACAAAAGAACATTTCATTTTATGAGAACCTTTGCTAATAAAAAAACACTTACCCTTGATAAAAGATTGGCACTTTTAGTATGACTATGGGGGGTATCCATATATCCATATCTCATTAGATACATCTAGGTAAATATTTTAGTATGACTATAGGGGGTATCCATATATCCATATCTCATTAGATACATCTAGGTAAATATTTTAGTATTATATGGGGGTATCCATATATCCATATCTCATTAGATACATCTAGGTAAATATTTTAGTATTACTATGGGGGTATCCATATATCCATATCTTATTAGATACATCTAGGTAAATATTTTAGTATTACTATGTGGGGTATCCATATATCCATATCTCATTAGATACATCTAGGTAAATATTTTAGTATGACTATAGGGGGTATCCATATATCCATATCTCATTAGATACATCTAGGTAAATATTTTAGTATTATATGGGGGGAGTGTCCATATATCCATATCTCATTAGATACATCTAGGTAAATATTTTAGTATTATTATGGGGGGTATCCATTTATCCATATCTCATTAGATACATCTAGGTAAATATTTTAGTATTACTATGGGGGGTATCCATTTATCCATATCTCATTAGATACATCTAGGTAAATATTTTAGTATTACTATGGGGGGTATCCATAAATTCATATCTCATTAGATACATCTAGGTAAATATTTTAGTATTATATGGGGGGAGTGTCCATATATCCATATCTCATTAGATACATCTAGGTAAATTAATATGTGAAAACAAATAGTATAAAAAGGAGAAAACCCGAAAAAAAGAGAGAAAGCAGAAAATAATATTTTGTTTAAAACACTATATTTTGCTCGACATATCTTGATTATCATAAATAGATTATGTTTTATACAGAATAGAGTATGGCTCTGGGCACGCAGTTGTTGGTGCATTATTATCTAAAGACAGGCACAAACACTAATAGAATAGCTTTGCTACCAACAAGGACAAATATAATTATAAGTAAAAAAGAACATTGAACTTTTATATAAAAATTAAACTTTTTGGTTCTTCATAAAAAGTTTATATAACAAATAGTTGAGCCTAAATAAACTTATGTGTCAGAACATGTGTGTGATTGTAACAGTCTTAAAAGTTATGTATTATGTCCAAACAAACGGAAAGGCCATTACTCCAGAGTAGTTTTTATACTGATAATAGTTATTTCTCGCATCGTATTATAAACAGCTTTCCGCGGATATAGAATGTACAATTATAAGATTAAAACCAGTTTTTTTAGCCCGAGATGCCGAAGGCACGGGTTAAAAAAACTGGTTTTAATCTTATGATTGTACATTTTTATATTCGTAGAAAGCTGGATATAATACAATGCTAGACATAGTTTTTTCGTATGGATGAGTTCCTATCCAGCGGATTCGAATGAATACGAGAAAAAAACTTTAAATATTTTGAAGAATTCATATCTAGTATAATTTTATTTTAAAAATTTTGCAAGCAACCTTTCAAAAAAAAGTTATACATATGTATATCTAATTAAATAAATGTTTAATAAAATTTATTGTCTATTATATCTATTTAACAAGTGTAACATTTATATACATAGAGATTCAACAATATATTTCATACTATAAAAGTACTACAATATCACAATTCTTTATAAATCTTTGGATACATTTAATTTACACCAAGTTTAGGTAAATGTAATAAAACAAAGAACCAGGTGCGTGAACAGAGATTGCTGGTGGGAATGGGGGTTAAAAGGGGAATCCTAGAGGGGGATTTAAAAAGAGATAGTTGGTCTTATCATAGGGGTTACCACAATACTACAGTTAAAAATGATTCAAAATTATGTTAAACAAAATTGCTTGAATAAAAAATTAAAAAACAAATTTATATAAAAAAGGAAACATTTAGATAAAGATAAAGATTTATTTAGTTGATAAATTATATAATAACAAATGCACTAAAAATCTAAGTTTTTTTTCAATAAAAATAAATAAAAATATTTTATATAGAATATATTAAAATTTGGCACATTTTTTCAATTCTCCAATTGAACATTATAACTAGTTATTATTTTCTAATTGATTTCTCTGTAAAAATTAATTATACAGCAGCTTTAGCTGGAAATATAAGCCTTGCCATTCCATTTCTGATATCCTGATTCATAGACGCATAGATTATCGGATTAAGCCCTGAATTCAAATATCCAATCCAGGTTATAATATCTGCAACAAATGCATTGGTTTGTAGGAAATTTGAGATAGTTTTTGAATATGGCGACAAAAAGAACATGGCGGCAAAAGGCATCCAGCTGATGGCAAATGTTCCAATGATGACACCCATCATGAGTGTGATTCTTCTCTGCTTCTTCTCTTCAATTCTAAGCTTTCTTTGTGCGCGACACATTACTTTGTTCTTGCTACGCCTGAGGACGTGCTTGCTTTTTAGGAAGTTTTTCAGTTGGATGATTTCGTTCTCCTCCAAGCCTTCAACTCCCTAAATATAAAATAAAATTGGATATAATCAAACATTAGAATGTGATTTCTTTTGCATTATAATTCTATTTTAGACTCTGTCAAACCCTTTTATTTACTAAGTATATTTGCGATTACTTTTATTTAATGAAATCTTCCAATTTTTAACATGTACAAAACGGCCTGCTTAATTGCTTCAAGATCCATGTCAGATCTATATAGGAAATAAATGTCTATAAACGAGCTCAAGTTTTCCAAGGAATATATGATTAAAACTCATAGTGCTCCAATAATCCATAATAAACTCTCATTGCCCAGAACGATAAGACCCATTATTTTACTTTATTAAAAATAAATTCATTTTTTTCATTTCATGTTGCTATTTACCTTATATTGATGTATTTAATTTCTAATCATAAAAAAGAAAATTAATATTAATATAATATGATAAATTTAAGAAAACTATGTTTTAAAAGAATTCGATTGTGGCGACATTTTGTGTGTTCAAATATTAAACTAAAATTGTAATCATCATCATTAACCCTTTGGTGATGGTAATGTAAAGAAAAAATATAATTTAAAAAAATCTTTTAAAAATCATTTAAATTATTAAATATTTACTTTCTTTTAGATAGTAATGCCGGGTGAGGAAAATAGATTTATTGAGAAATAGATATGCATATAGAAAACTAGCCAATAGGGAGATAATTATATCGAGCCAACTCTAGTTATATCATAAAATCTACACATGAAAACCATTTAACAATGCCTAGTTTGACTCTTTGTACCTTGGTGTGTCCGTTTTGATATAAAGATTCGTATTACAACAAAGCAATTTCTATGCTTTACTTTGCCTATCTGTTTTTTAGCTGTTTTTAATAAAAATGTTTTTATTTCTGCCCTTTGCTACGTTCTATTGGATATTTTTTTCCTTAAGATAAATATTGCAAACAAAAAGGTAATGACCCTACATCTTTTGTCTATTGTATGAGAATGTACTACCTCAGGGAGGGATTGGACATTGGACTGTAAATTACACTGATACCCAAAGTTTTGGAAATTTTTTTGTCATGCGTTGGCTTTAAAACTTGTGTTTCTTTTATTAGATTTTGATTAGTTGGTTCAATCTAGCAGAATTTAAACGTTTCAACCAACACTTTAAATAAACAGTTATTTTTTTTTCATCTTCTTTGGGGATGTAAAACAATTTATTGTCAAATGTCTTATCCCTTAAGATCCTTACAAGTGTTCAGTGCTATACTATCTCTGTACAATATTATCTAATCAATACATTTTTTATCTTTTGTTCGTATATCAAATAATAGGAAATGAACTAAGAGGAAATTACATTGCAACTTTTATATAATATTTTTACATAGTTCCCGGAGTGGTTTTAGACTACTCTTTGTTAAAGCGAAGCTTTTCTATAATATGGATCAGTCCGTCCGTAATGGTTAGCTCTTTTCGTTAACTTAGACATATTAGAATTGTCCAATCAAATTAACACTTTGCATAATGATTCCTATAACAGTTTGTACGATCTAGAAAGCGTAGCAAATATTTTATCGTTACCAGAAAAGTCCGTAGCATAATTATCCAATAAATCAAATTTGTTTTAATAATGATACCTAGGACAACAGGGTACAACATTATATGTGAGGCATTTTTTAAAATGAAATTAATGTATAATTTCGTTTAGACGTGCAAATTGATATTCTGCTTATCAAGTTTTGACACTCTATTTAGAGCTTCGCTTTTATGGATGTTGTCATCCTTGTTTCATTAAAAGCTATAAATCTTTTTTTCTGCCTATCACGCTCTCTTGAAGCCTTTAAGGGCTGAGGGGGAAGTAATACTTGTTTTTAAGCAAAGCTATAAGAAAACAATATTTAATGCATTGCTGGTATAAATGGTATAAGATCATATCTTTAAACACATACATCAATGTGCAGTTAATGTTAGACTGTTTCAAAAACAAATATAAAAAAAATCTTGCAAATGTTTTCATGAAAAATATCCAAAATGTTTATGAAATTATATTAAAGTTTAACTACATTTTAAATTACTAGCGGCTTCGCCCCTAGCCTCTAGGGGCTTAGGCCCTATGAGGTTTGATAAAACCAAATTTTCGTATTTTGGATTTAAAAAGATTTTTTGGGGGGGGTTATTTTTCATTTTTAGGAGGGTTTGGGGGTGTCCCACCCCCCAAGAAAATAGTTCTAAACCTTCCCGGGACATATGAGAAGCTACCTTGTAAAGGAGAACCCGATCGGTTCAGCGGTTAGCGAGATCCAAACACAGACATCGTTCTACTTTGTATTATAGATAAAAATAAACTCTAAAGCACACAATGTCCTTTCGTCCGTTTTTTAAAAGCGAAGCTTTTCTATAATTAGGGTCGGTCCGTCCGTCCGTACGTCCGTCCGTCCGTCCGTCCGTCCGTCCGAGATAGATAGCTTTTATTTGTTAATTTAGGCATGTTAGAATTGTCCTATCGATTTCAAACTTTGCATGATGATTCCTGTAGTATTTTGGTACGATTTAGAAAGCGTAGCAACTCTATAATCATTACTAGAATGTCCGTACGTCCATTTTAAACATGTTGATTTTTCTATTTGTTAACAACAAATTTTCAAGTGTTCTAATTATCCGTTTGATCTGATTTTTGGTATATTGATTCCTGGGACAACAAAGAACAATATTATAAGCGAAGCAACTCTATAATCATGTCCAAAAATGTAAGTATGTCCATAAACATTATCCTGTTTTTAAGCAGTTTTTCAACAAATTTACTCACAATTTTGGTTCGACATTTATACATTTATGTTCCGATTTTTCAGTTCAGATACTATACAAGTGTTAATGTCCGTTTGTCCTACCGTTTCAGTACTTCGCTTTTATGGATGTTGTCATCCTTGTTACATTATGTAGGAGATATGGTTTACTCGGCTGTTGTTAAAATCATACAAATGATTTTAATAAAAATAATTATTCTCTACTCCTGTTAAAGTTAGACGGCTTTAGTCTTATGATTATCACTATGACAACAGCTCATCTATTTTATTAAAATACTATCCTTAAAGATAAGACAATGGAAATAATTTATTTTACGTCCTAATTAAGAAATAAAAATCCCGCTTCCTGTAGTTTTAGAGATTAAAACTAAAGTGTGAATACCGATAGTTTGAACCAACCAATCAAGATTTAGTGAACTATTTCAAGTCAACGAATGAGAAAAAGTGGGATCTACTGCAGTTCACGATAAAATATTGCTGGTAAGCAATATTTCGAAAAAAAATCTATGAATTTTGAAGGCTACTAGCTGCCAAACGGCTGAACGTACAGATCATGCCCGCATACTGTTTTAAGCGGCATGAGAAGGCCTACAAATAATCTTGAATACCCATAAATCAATAATGCATAATTATCTCGCAGTGCAGAGAAATGCGTGAAAAAGACCTATTTTACGCGTTTTTTCTTCAGTGAAGCTTTCCCAGTGCATAATTGGATCTTGGCTATTGCAGATTATTTGTAAGCCTTCTTATGCCATCCATATTAGAAATCACCTTATACCAACAACTAAATAAATTTTTTTAAATCACGAAACTTTTAAGTGATTTTCAGTTGTCATTGGTGGGCAATACTTAGTAAAATTGACAACATTTTTATCTGCTACCCAAATATTATTTTAGATTTATTTCGCTTGTTGGTTGTACCTTATTCATGGGTAGAATTGCGATTAAAGATCTCATGATGTCAAATGTTTTCTTAAAGTCAAAGATACCCAAATTCAACAACTATTTGGCAGCATTTTTGAACCAGTCTAATGTGCAATGTACATAATGTAAATGTGTCATTATATTTGTGGAAAGGGAATACACCATGGATCTTAAGGGATAAGACAATATACGATAAATTTATGTAAATACATCTCCAATGATGATAATCAAAATTACCCTTTCTATAGATTATGTTATTAGTTGTAAAGTTAAAAACACTGCTAGTTAGAGGCAACCCATCAAGCTTCAATAAAAGTACTCAAAGTTTTAGGAAGTTTTAAGACAGCTGATAAGAGAGCATGATCATAAATTATGAGAACCAACAAAAATTTGCAGTTCAATGTCCCCTCCATCCCTGGAAATATACATATGAAGTCTTAATAATATTGCATGCTATGACTATTATAGGATGCTATATTAATACATTATATGTTTATAAATAATGCAATATTTGTTTATAATGGTAGTTTTTGTACATCTTATTAATAAACATGATGTTAGAAAAAGTAATAAGAAAATACTTTTATTAAGTCTATGTGTAATTCAATTGTTTTTTTTTAATTTAAAAAAGGGTGTGGGGCCAGGGGCGTCCAAGCTTTTTTATTTGGGGGGGGGGGGAGATAAAATTATGAAAATAAAAATTTTGGGGGTGCGTACGGCACCAACAAGCTCATTTTGGGAGGAGGGGGGGGGGGGGTAATCTTTATTTTATAGATGCATTTTTTTCATTTGGGGGGGGGGGGGTAAAAATTAAAAATCCAAAATTTTGGGAGGGGATGGGTATTATTTTCTCATAGCCTTATTCCCCCCTCCCCCTTGGGCACCAATTCAAATAGTTGAAAAAGTGCCATGAACCATTTCAAAACGAGATTTTAGCAGACATCCTGCTACTTGTTTTTAAAATCATTTAAAATTTTGACCTGCAATTCATTTGTAGTGTCATTGTAATCAGTGGCGTCACCAGTTTTAAAACTTGAAATACTCTCTTGATCTGCTCCTCTCTAAAATACAACAAAAAAGTGAAAATTTAGTATTTATCGCCTCGTATTGTAGACATGTTTCTGCGCATATTAAAATGAAAATACAGAAATGGATATAGATTATACGTGGATATTATGACAGGGGAAATATTGTCGGCAATTTAGGTTGCTAACATGAACATCACTTATTGGTAAGTTCGTTCATCTAGTAGGAGGGGATGGAGGGGGGTACAGGAGGTAGATGCGAGGTATAGTTCTTTTAGCCAGCTACGAGTTAAATTGTAGAGTACATGAAAATCTAGTGTAAGATCCAAGTAATAATACTTCCATTCCCAGCATAAACATTTAACAAATATAATCAGGCTATTTGGGGAAGCTTTTTTGCCTTTTTTAGTTTTAAATCTCATAAACTCATAAAATAAATATAAATTAAATTATTAATTAAAATTATAATTATGTAATATTCTTTAATCATCTATTTTCTAAACTAAAAAATTACTTTATTAACTATTACATTATATTAAAATATAATAAAAATAAAGAATGTCAAAGTTCATTGATCCTACTTATTATCACTAATCCTTAAAGAAATCATAATTACTACGAAAACTTTTTTTAAAAATATTATAAAAATATTTAATTAAATTCTTTTTACTTTAAATAATTTGTTTTTATTACACCTTTTTAAGTAACGAAGTTTTTCCATATATAAAAGTAACACGATGTTTGTCTGTTTATATATACCTTTTTTTTATTAATTATAAAAATAAGTGCTGGGTCGCAATCATGATAAACAAAATTACTACCTTCTGTAGATTAAAATTAGTGGTTGAAACATTTGGACACTCAACTGCATAAACCAACAAATCAAAATTTAAAAAAGTCCCTCCCAGGCTGGGTCGTCTTCCCCTTCCCTCAAGATATAGCCGATAGTAATTATAAGAGTAAGAAGAACAGCCAATTAGAAAAATAAAAAAATAAAAAAGATTTTTTAATAGATATTTTGCTGTTGAAAAAAAGACTTGTAAGACGTAATTTTTTTAAGAACTTCGTATTATTTGTAGAATAAAATTTTTCTAGCAAAAATCTTTGTCTGCTAGAAATGAATCTTAAATTGGACAGATCATTGTGAATGACTAGCCATCTAGAGTAATAAGTCTATTATGGTAGATATCCCTTTGCATATGTGTATGACTAACCATCTGGAATAATAAGTCTATTAAAGTAGATATCTCTTTGCATATGTGTATGACTAACCATCTAGAATAATAAGTCTATTAAAGTAGATATATCTTTGCATATGTTTATGACTAACCATCTAGAGTAATAAGTCTATTAAAGTAGATATCTCTTTGCATATGTGTATGACTAACCATCTAGAGTAATAAATCTATTAAGGTATATATCTCTTTGCATATATGTGTATGACTAACCATCTAGAATAATAAGTCTATTTTGGTAAGTCTTTCATTGCATATGTAATCTATTCCCTTGACAGGTTAATTGTGGTATTGCCAAATATAATTTTCTTTTTCTCTTGCATCTACGTAATATGCATTTTGTACATTTTGTATAACCCAATTTTTTAATTAAAAAAAGAAAAAAAAAATTGGGAGGATATTTTTACGGGGTGGGGGGGGGGGGGTGGGATGTGATACCCTCCTCTAAAATAGTTATAAACTTTCCCAGGTCTTATGAAAATCTATGAGGACGAGGAGAACCATATCAGTCCAGGAGTTAGCGAGATCCTACGGTTCAAAGAAACAGACAGACAGACATCTTTATACTTTATACTTTATCAAAAGGAATTTAAAAAATAATGATGGGGGGTGTGTGGGGGGGGGTACTTTGCATCATCAGACAATTAAGGAAAAACATAAAAATAATCCTACCTGTGTATTACTGAACTGACTGAGCACCGTTACCGGCCTTCCCTCCACCGCAGGACAGGGTATCAGGTAGTCCTGGACGGGGGGATTTCCCTTACCCGCAGCTGCGGCAGGTATTTGATTTGGAAGTTTTTCAGTTTTGGCAGGTGTACATTGTACGCTGGTGCAGGCTGTTCCAGGTTCAACTAACTCCACCACATGTTGATCAACAAACTGCTGTTCTATAATTTTACAGGTGACTGGATTTGTAAAGCTGGTTATGGAGCAGTCTGCGTTCTGAAAATGTATTCATGTTTATGTCTTTTATAGACTGACAGCCTAAGTAAGTAATCTTAATTTATTTTATAGTTAAAATAATCAATTTAATTTCTAAGTCCGAAATCTATATAAGACAATAATATAGATAGATACAAGAGAAAAAAGTGATATCTGTTGATAAAATATAGATATTTTACAGCTTATTATTTTTTACCACATTATGAAAATAAACAACTAAAATAATACATTCATAAAAATACTTATACAACCAAATATGATTAAACACAATTTTATTTAAAGGTTTTTTGAGCATTTATGTAAAGCAGAATAGAAATAAATAGAAATCTCACAGCTTAGTTAACATTGATTAAAGGATGTTCGTTTACGGGGGTAGGGTATTCCTTCTTTTCCTACCCAAAAAAAAATTTACGTCCTTGCATCAAGTATACCATATAAGATAGCCTGTCATAAGATTTCATAAAACCCTTCTATTGAAAACATTCAGTACCCAGTCCAAATAAAACAAACCTGTGTCAATATAGTAGCACAAGTTGACCGGCGGGCTCCAGCATAGTTATCCTGCAGATCCTGGTGGCTTCCAGTCGTTGTTTGATCCTGGTGGCTGCCAGTGGTCGGGTGATCAAGGAAACCAGAATCGGGGGCTAAGGTTACAGGTTCAACTGTCAGATGAGTTCTGAAAAAAGTTATAATCATAAAAAAAATGTGTTTTTTCCTTCTAAAAGTAGGCGTCCGTGCGTAAATCTATTTTGCACTGTGTTTATTCTGTGAATGAAAATATTTAGAAACTTAATGAATAACAAAAATATCTGTAACTGAAATAAACACATAAGAAAAATACAAAAACAATAATAGCCACTCTAATTTTATATGTATATTAATATTATGATAATAAATATAGAACATTAGATGCCTAATATCTTAATTGGGCCAAAAGGAAAATAGAGAAAAAAAGCAATCCGACTATTTTAATGAATTATTGGTTAGAAAATGTACGAAAGGACAGTTATTTTTCATTTCATTCGTATAAATAAATAGTTGCATTTACTAGGAGAAGCTTTGGTTGGGGAAATCATAGCGTCCAAAAATTTCGTAACTTTGGATGATAAGCTAAAATAACCATCTAGGGTAATAAACCTATTATTATGATAATTGTAATATATATTGTTTATAAGTCAATATCATGAATGAATCAATTATTAAGTACAATTATGCAATATTAAGAATCATTCATTTTTTTCTCAACCCCTATATAAACAAAATCACCCTTTGGATCAAAATTATTGGTTTAAAGGTTTGAACCAACAAATCAAGATTTTTAAAAACTATGTAAATTTATAAGGAGTGTTTTAAAACTTTGGGTACCAGTATAATTTACAGTCCAATGTCCCCTTCCTGCTGTCTGTAGGTTAGTACGTCAGTAACACACTCACCTTGTATCATATTAGCGAGTGTTGCAACCATGAACGTCTGCCTATCGGTCAGTCTGTCATACAGTCACCCTCACCTTGAATTATTATTGTTCATATTAGCCAGAGCAGCAGCTGGACCTCCTCCTCCCCCTTTTGTGGCCACCTTGGCTCTCTTCATCCCCTTCTTGGCGAGGCTGATCTTCTCATTCTGCCTGGACCGCATCTTGAGGAATATGGCCGTGTACAAGCTGGTCAATACAACTGTAGGAACTATAAATGCCATGGTACCTGCAAATGGAAAATTATGGAGTAGGGTCGTTATTTTTTGGAGGGGGGATTGTGGATAAGTTTTAATAAGAGGGAAAGGTGCAAAAAAAAAGATGTTTACAACCACTAAAATGGTTACCCTGAGGATAAATATAATAAGTGTGATGTAGAAGCTAGTAAAAATGGCGGACTCAGATTATGACGTCAAAAAAAATTAACCAATGAGAGGCCACTATAAATTTTACCATTGGTCAATTACAGTGTATACTGGCCTCTCATTGGTTAATTTTTGACGTCATAATCTAAGTCAGCCACTTTTACTAGCTTCGTGATGTAACCTAACCTAGCCTAAGTTAAATAACATCAGAAAAAACTCCCTTACTGTATACATTATTAAAAATCAGGAGGGGTTTATGTGCTCGACTGAACACTTTGAGGGAGAACGCCATATTGATATCTTATTCTTAAATGCAAAACCATGAGAAGCAATATTGCCTGTGTAAATGGTAATAGAGCTATTCATTTAAAATTTGACGTCGTTTATCTAATGGATATAGAATATACGTGGATTTTATGACAGGGCAAAAATTGGCTTCAAGTTAGGTTACTAACAAGGAAGTCATTTATTGGCAAATTAGTTCATTCAGTAGGAGGAAAAGGTGGGGGGTAATAGGAAGTAATTCAGCCCGCTACGAGTTTCATTTTATTAAATTCCATGAAAATTTGGTGTAACATCCAAGTAATAATAAATCCATTATGTAATTCAATATTGAACAAGGAGGACAATATCCATAAAAGCGAAGCTCAACACATAAGATGACCAATTCATACTTATATTAAAAGATGTACGGAACTACTTTATATTTTATATTATTAGTCTGAACGAATAAATCTATTAATAAATTACTCAAATACAGGATACTTCATATGGAAATACTTACATTTCGAGACTATGTTATATGGATGCTTTGCTATTTTACACCTAATCGTTCTAAAAATCAATATATGGAAATACGGATTTTCTGATAATCAAATTTAACATCGATAGGACAATTCTAACATACCCAAAATTAAAAAAACGGATTTAAAAAGCATCGCTTTGAACAATCTAGGAATTTAAGAAATGTGTTGTACCTTACTGAAAATGTATCATCCTACATTGAGTGCATTTTTAAACTTCATATTCATCAATTAAAATAGTTTCAGGTAAACTATACAGGGAGTTAAGGGATAAGACAATTGGCGATAAATCATTGTACATCCCCAATGACAAAAGTGTCTCCTTTGTACACACCCAATCAGGGTTTAATTAAGGTAAATATAGTTTTTAAGCCTACGAAAATAAAACTTGGAGCACTAATATAATTTTGAATTTAATTTTCCCTCCTTTGCAAAAAAAACGTTCAAATCCAAGTTTAATGACATCATGGAGGGGACAATGGAAAATAAATCACATTGGTACCAAAATATTTTTTATAAAAATTTTATATTCTTTCGTTCTAATTACATCAAGAGAGGGGTAAGTTTCTGGTAGAATCCGTAAAGGTTATGTGTTATAAGTTAAAAACAGTAGTAGAACGATAAAAATTTATGTTAACTTTTTAAATTTTTTTTGTCTATAGTTCTTTTCAATAAGAAATACACATATTTAGTGAATATTATCGTTCTACTACTATTTTGAAGCCTTAAAACACACACCTTTACGGATTCCACCAGAAACCTACCCCTCTCTTTATCCTCAGATTGCTGTATACACTGAATTTGAAAGCAATTTGACTTTTACACGGCTTTTGATAGATACTTTAGACATAGGACATAAATATAAAAAACTGGCAGGGCTCTGAACTCTGAACACTTACTTAAACAAACTTAACCTAAAATAGAATTATCTCCACCCTTCCAAGAAAAATCGCGAATAGTACAAAAAGCCCCCATAAAATATTTTCTTTTAATGTTTAAAACTAGAAATTAAACTCGAGGGAAAACTTATTCCCTTACCCCTTCCCTAGAGGCCAATAGGGGCGTGGTCACTATTACCTGAATACAGAACATATCCAGCAGAAAGAGGATCTGTGGGTGTTGCACAATCTTCAACATGCTCTTCAACTGCTCGGGTCCAGGTAGAAAAATTTCTGATGGGGTTTATCCATTATATTTTTATTAAATTTAACAACGAATCAACGATAAAACGGTACCTACTGCTACTGTGTAAGGTGTATAAATCAATAGTAAGAACAAAAGGAATGCATTAGCCAATAAACAGGCTCAACTGATTAACATACAAAGTTAGAAACTTCAAGACAAAGGGTAGTTTATCAGTAGGGTGTTTGTATCAAAACGGCACAACCACTAATTTCAACTACAGAAGAGTTATAATAATTGGGGGTGTACTTCAATTTATCCCCCATTGTCTTATCCCTGGTTATAATGGACATATCCCTTCCTGATATTGATATACATGGGGAAGGAGATGGTGGCAGCTGTACACCATGCCAGCAGGATCATCAGGTTGGTGGCGCGGCTGCTAGTGTGCAGAGCGTACTGTACTGGCCGGTACACAGCTAGAAATAAGTAAAATGTTTAGGTGTTAAATAATTCTTGATTAACATTAAAGCTAAATTCTGTAATATGAGCATTGAATCCAGAAAAATAACTAAAAGTATTATATCAATAAAAAGCAAAGCACAAAAAAATCATGGACAAATGGTTAAAGTAAGCTAGAAAGCAGATGTTTAGTTGCTATAAAAATGTTTTTTTTTTTTTAAGCAAGACTGACAGACTGACGTACCAAGTAAATTATATACTTGATGATCATTTGTACAGGTAAGCATCACCAGAAATACCAGCTTTCTTAAATTGCAGCCGAAAAAAATCATACATGCTCTCTAGTTCAATAGACGGACTGACAGAAAGATAAGGTAAATCATAGAGTAGCTTTGCTAGAAAGATGAACAATGAATAGGGTCATTGTTTCGCGTAATTTTGACCTAATAAGCGCATTTGACTGAAAACTTGCACCCCACTTTACGGAATTACGCGAAAAAAATTACCCTCTAAGTAAGAATACAATTCATTACCTATAAACCTATCAATACTGATGCCAATAGGACTGTAAATAAAATGCATTACCTATAAACCTATCAATACTGATGCCAATAAGACTGTATATAGAAGCATTACCTATAAACCTATCAATACTGATGCCGATGAGACTGTATATAGAAGCATTACCTATAAACCTATCAATGCTGATGCCAATAAGACTGTATATAGAAGCATTACCTATAAACCTATCAATACTGATGCCAATAAGACTGTATATAGAAGCATTACCTATAAACCTATCAATACTGATGCCAATAAGACTGTATATAGAAGCATTACCTATAAACCTATCAATACTGATGCCGATGAGACTGTATATAGAAGCATTACCTATAAACCTATCAATGCTGATGCCAATAAGACTGTATATAGAAGCATTACCTATAAACCTATCAATACTGATGCCAATAAGACTGTATATAGAAGCATTACCTATAAACCTATCAATACTGATGCCAATAAGACTGTATATAGAAGCATTACCTATAAACCTATCAATACTGATGCCGATGAGACTGTATATAGAAGCATTACCTATAAACCTATCAATACTGATGCCAATAAGACTGTATATAGAAGCATTACCTATAAACCTATCAATACTGATGCCGATGAGACTGTATATAGAAGCATTACCTATAAACCTATCAATGCTGATGCCAATAAGACTGTATATAGAAGCATTACCTATAAACCTATCAATACTGATGCCGATGAGACTGTATATAGAAGCATTACCTATAAACCTATCAATACTGATGCCAATAAGACTGTATATAGAAGCATTACCTATAAACCTATCAATACTGATGCCGATGAGACTGTATATAGAAGCATTACCTATAAACCTATCAATACTGATGCCAATAAGACTGTATATAGAAGCATTACCTATAAACCTATCAATGCTGATGCCAATGAGACTGTATATAGAAGCAGATGAGAAGAGAACATCCAAGGTTACCCAGGTCTTACAGAACGTGGGGCCCCAGAACCATTTGCCAGCCTGCACGTACAAATTACAATTTCTAATTTTTTTTCTTCATATTTTGGCCTTAGTTACACTTACACCCACTTCCCCAATGACAATTTTATTTTCAAAAGGTAACGAATATTAGTTATTTATTGCATCGTATTATAGACAGCTTTCAGCGGATATTTGAAATGATTTATAAGATTGAAACCATTTTATTGTCCTTAGTTATCCCGGGCCTTCGGACCCCCAGTAGTAACAAAATTGTTATTCATTTGATGATTTTTATTTTAATATTTGTGGAATATTGTTTGTAATACAATGCTAAACATGATTTTTAGTATGTCTGAGAACCGGTTGTAATCCAGTGGATATTTTTCGGTTTCAAAGCCATAATTTACCATCCAATGTCCCCTCCCTCCCTAAATTGACTAATTGTAAATTATGCCTGAATTTTGACGACACTAGGAATCATGACAAACATGCCGACACAGAGGTCAGCCACGGCCAAAGAAATCAAGAACTTGTTGGATCTCACGGTTCGAGACCTCTCCTAGAAAATATATACATAATAGTTATTTATCACATCGTATTAAAGATAGATTTCCGCGGATATCAAAATAAAATAATAATTGTAAGATTGATTTTATATTTTTTTTATTTTAATATTCGTGGAAAAAGGTCTGTGATATGATGTTATACATAATTATTCAGTATGGCTGAGAACTGGTTCTAATCAAGCGGATATTACTCGGTTTCGTAGCCATACTGGAAACGTAATACTGAAATTAATTCTGATGATTCGCTTAATTTATGTAGCAAAGCAGCTCTATATAAGATAAATAAAAAAATGCGTATCACTGAATATATTTGTGAAACTACATTTCTTCGGAGTCTAAAAGATTTACTAAGCTGCTATATGGGATAGATTTCTGAAACTTATCTATATACCTCATAATTTTGTTTGTACGTTTTTTACATTTTAATACATTTTTAATATTTAAATATTTAGGAAGGGGGAGAGATTTTTTTCTTTTTCGATTCTCTTGGGAGGGCAGCGGTAGTTAAAATAGCCTTACCAGGACCTTAAAAGCTTTACTATAAAATTGGTTCAGCAGTTGGCGAGATCTTTCATTAACAAACTTTACCATAATTATACCTGTGAAGCTATGGATACAACTACCAGGATGTTGCCAAGGATAGTGGCCGCAGCCGCAAGGTACAGAACCATTATCAATAAATCCATTAAGATCTCCATGGTCAAACTATCACTTGTCATCTATTGTTTTATAAATTGATATCACTATTTCTTTTGTTTAAGAAAGCGTTAAGTCATCAGGAGGTTTCATTTTTGTCTCTTTTTGGATAACTATATTATTGTATCACTTGGGTAATTAAGAACAGCCCTCTTTTTATTTGTTAGAGGTTACCGGAGAACTGAATATGATAATCCAACTCGAAGGGGTAGTTATAATTAACCCCCCCCCCCCTACCCTCCCACTCCCTCTCTCTCTATTTCCGGAGGGTGAATTTATACTCCGAGAGAAGGGTAGGAGAAATATTTCCTAATTCTCTATCGTCGGAGGGTGAATACTCCGAGAGAGAAATATTTTCTAGGGTTGGAATGTTTGTGCGTATTTTTCGGGGAGGTTTCGCGGGCGTTTATACAACATTACAAAATAATTTTTAAGAAAAATAGTAAAACAAAATTATTATTTAGGTTCATAAACTGTTAATCTTAATATCAACAAAGACCATCACTTTAAATTTTAATATATTTTCTAAAACTCTAATAAATTTGCCATACTTAGGTTTGGTCAGACAGTAACAGATATCCCTCGTTAATTTAAGTTTGTTAGAATCTTCGTATCGTTTTAAACCTTTAAATCTGTAACAGTTAGATATAATTAAGAAATTATAGCAAGTTGAAAATTATTTCGAGAAAATCCATTTTAAACATGAAAAATGCTAATTTACTTTGAATAAAATGACAAAAAATTCCTTCAAAATGTGAAAACACCGAGTTTTGCGTTGTAAATCTAACTTTATCCAGGTTTCGGTAGTTTATTTTCCAGTATGGCTCCGAAACCGTTCTATTCCGCTGGATTATAACCGGTCCTGAACCTGACTGAAAAAAATCATTTATCCTAGCATGTTATAGATAATTTTCAACGAAAACTGAAATTAATCCTTGAGTTATTCTTAGGCTTATTGGCCCAGGCTTTCGGCCTATTTTCATTCTTTATCCACGGAAAATGTTTATAATACTATGCGATAATTAACTATTTAACAATGAAAATTTCACAAAAAAATTTAATTAATTATTATATTAAAAACGTGAGTTGATAATAATAAATGTATTATTATAATGATTGAATATGGTATTAAAAATTTCTACGTATTTGTTAATCAGGGTGTATTGACCTGACATTATTAATATTATTTTCATAGAAAGCTATTTTAAAGTCGTAATAAGTTAATTAAAAACTATGTTTTTAAGATTATTTTTAGAGGTTAGAGGCTACTCTCCATAATATTCACAAATAATAGGATGTTTTTTTTTTGTTTGAAAAATTCAGGATTCCAAATCATGTAGCTTTCTAAATCTTATTCGTTGGATTAAAATCTTTTGGGACTTTTATTAAATCTTAATTAGTTGGTACAAAATAGCACTGTCAAAAAATTGCCCACTAAAAATCTAAATCTACAAAGGGATTCAAGAGTTTGAAAAATATTATCAGAAAAGATATTCATGAAATAAGATATTTGTAATAGGGGTTAAAACAGGGATCTTAAGGGATAAGATTATGGACGTTAAATTTATATCCTTATACAAAAGTAACAGGATGTTTATGTGTCTTTGTGTTTGTACCGAAGGATCTCACTAACCGCTAAACCGATCGGGTTCTCCTTAACAGGGTAGCTTCTCATAGGTCCCGGGAAGTTTTATAACTATTTTGGGGGAGGGTACCACCACCACCCCAAGAGAAATAACCTCTAGAAAAAAATTACCCCTCCCAAAACAAATTTTTACTTTTTCTTTGAAAATCTAAAAAAATAAATTGGGTTATCAAATTCGACTCTCCCCTCCTGAAGTGTCCCTAGAGGCCTCTAGGGGCGTAGCTGCTATTACATAATGAAAATAACAAATTTATCCCTTCTATAGATTAGAAATATTGGTTAAAAAGTTCGATACTATTGGTTTAGAACTAACCTATTTAGTTTCAATAAAGAACCCAAAGTTTTTGATCCTACATGCTTATAAAACTTTGGGTACCAGTGTCATAAAAAGTCCAATGTCGCCTCCCTACCTGGAGTAAACTAACAAGATGTTATATAATTTGATAATCATAAGGTTAATCAACAAAATTGATTACGTGCACGAGAAATTAAACACCAGTAATAAAGGGATAGGAAAATATGTAAAAAAAGAAGATATTTTCAAAGTGTTTAATTATATTCCGAAGGGGCAATGCATATTTCATAAAAGTCCTCAACGTTTTTACGGTAACGAATAAAAGAACGTGGTTATAAAACTTCCTGGCTGTTTTTCCATTACATTCTCCCCTTTCTATTTTCGCCCTCTTTTCCATGTATTGGTGAAATTGAATAATTAAATTTACGCCTGAGAGTGTCAAAATTACATGACCTGGTACACTAACAATTCACTTTAATTCAATTAAATTTTGAAATAAATAACTTCCAACCCCTGCGGAGGCTCTAACCCTACGGTGATAATCCAACCTTTATTTAACCTAACCTAAACAAAGAGTCTAAAAAAGTATAAAATAACGTTTATGGTTTCAATGCATTAAGAGGAAACCCTACATTTTCATGAAAATTCATTTCACATTAAGTTAATTTTCAAAAAAGAGTTGTATTTTACAGGAATAGATATTTTATGGGAAAAAGTTGCTCTTTTCTATGTATTTTTAAAACAATTTACCTGAACCCGGAATCCTGGTCCAGCATTCAATATTTATCTGATTAAGTATCATCTTACATCCCTCATTCTCCCCTATCCTAGTAGCGAACCTACTCTATAATTGTGTGTATCCTTCTGTCAGTCTGTTTTTCAGCCCCGTTTAATATAAAATGTGATTTTCACGCCCACTATTCAAGATAGACGCTAAAATCAAGATAGAGATACTTATAATTTTGGTGACCTTTTGCTTACTTTTGCAAATATACCTTTTAAATCACATTGTCCGTTGATCTATCAACCCTGGTCTGCAATACAAAAATTTAATAGATGATGAATTTTATTATTTTCTCAACTAATATCACAGATAGAAGGCTTAATTTGATATGAAGATTCATGTGACTACTGAGAAGCTTTACAACTTTATTATGTCCGGATGTCTTAATGTTATACTCTTTTGCTAAGGCTTTGCTGTTCTTAATTATATTAGAAAGCTTTGCATGTTTTGGAAGTAGTTATACTTGTCATCTTAAATATTCTCTCGAGTGTCATTCAACAATTGGTATTAATATATATTAACAAAAGCGGCTGCTCTCCTAGCATCTAGGACACCTGTTTTTGAAGGAGTAAATAAGTAGAAAAATAACTTAAAACAAAACTTATATTCACAAATTAAGTAGCCTAAAACCATCCAGGGCCTATAAGAAGCTCAATCAATTCGGTATTTAACGAAATTTTAAGCAAAATGCAAAAAAAAATTACTACTTTATATAACAGGAAAACAAGGGTGACAACTAAGTAAGAGTAAAAAAATTTCCCTGAAGAGAATTTATCTCCTCAAAAAATTAATCTGTATTAGCACCCGATTAAATTAGCTTTTTATCAGTTATTATGCAGTAATTGTTTTTTAATCTGTTGTGATTTCTATCGAATGTAAAATGTAAACTTATTGTTATTTTATTTTAAACAGAGAGTTCTGATTAACTTAATTCTTAATTATAATAGAAAAAAAAAATTAATTGTTATAATATCGCATCGTATTATAGACGGTTTTCCGTGGAAAGTAAAATAAAAACAAGGATGACAACATCCATAAAAGCGAAGCACTGAAACGGTAGGACAAACGGACATTAACACTTGTATAGTGTCTAAACTGAATAATCAGAATATAAAAGTATAAGAGTCGAAGCAAAATTGTAAGTAAATTTGTTGAAAAACTGCTTGATACAGGATAATGTTTATAGACATACTTACATTTTTAGGACTTGACTATAGAGTTGCTTTGCTTATAATATTGTTTTTTGTTGTCCCAGGAACCAATATACTAAAAATCAGATCAAACGGATAATTAAATCACATAAAAATTTGTTGTTAAAAAAGTAGAAAACTGAACATATTTAAAATGGACATACGGACATTCTGGTAATGATTATAGAGTTGCTACGCTTTCTAAATCGTACCTAACTACTACAGGAATCATCATGCAAAGTTTGAAATCGATAGGACAATTGTAACATGCCTAAATTAACGAATAAAAGCTATCTATCTCGGACGGACGGACGGACGGACGAACGGACCGACCCTAATTATAGAAAAGTTTCGCTTTTAAAAATGAATTTAATTTCTTCCCTGGATGCTAACAAAATAAGTATCAATATTATTATTTTTATTTAATCATTTGTATAAAAAATTGGGGTATAGTCCTTTCCACGACATCCCTCCATAAGCAGCGATTCTTCGTATTTTTAAAATGGCTTTTTATAGGTTATTTTAGGTTAGGTTAGGTTATATTGTGTTAGGTGATTGCCCCACAGAATTATTCAGTATGGATGAGAACAGGTTCCGGATATTAATCTGTTTCAAGGCCTTACTGGAATATGAAAGTTAAACTACCAGAATGGTAGAAATGCAATGTAATTATGTAATGACCTTGTCCCCTATATGTAATCCTATTATTATTTGTTTATGTTATTATTATTATTCTGGCGATTTCTCTCAAAGTTTCTAGGGACCACGGGACCCCTCCCCTTGTCAAGTTTGGCGTAACCTTTAAGGGGGTGTAGAAAGCAACCCATAAAGGTCCTTGTCCAGTTAATTTTCCTCCCCCTCCACACACCCCACCTCCTAATTTTTAAATTATTTCGAAACTAAGGGAGGGGGGGGGGGGGGAGGGGCATTTTCAGTGCTCAAGAATTGATTTGAGGAAAATTACAATTATTCCTAATATGAATACGACCAAATATGTCAAAATATTGCATCTTATTATTCCCACATCACACACACATACACACACACAAAACACATGCATGCACCCCCCTTGATAATTAGTAGAAGCGCAGCTTATCTATAGTTTCAAATGACCGTCACTAAGCCCTTGCAAAATTATATGTCCATGTCTGTAAATGGTATTTTATCAGCATCTTTTAAATACAGAGCATAAAGTCTTTCATATGACATTCTATAAAATAATTCTGTAGAGAAAATATGATATTCTCGGTTGCTTTTTAAGTTAGACGTCTGAAGATTTTTTAATTGTTGGGCATCTACTCCAAAAATTAATTTGTGCTTGCCTACTTATGGAAGCAGTTATTCCTGTAACCTGTAACTGTTATTATTCACTACTTAATAACAAATAACAATATTCAATAACAAAGATATACAACATAAACAAGGAAAGTATTTAACAAAATATTTTTCATATTGTTATGAACTTAACAAAACATTTAATGGTTCATTTAGATTATCTCTTACGAGATCTTAGCTTACACACATTCATACAGACATCCTGTTACTTTAGTATAAAGAATGTTGATTTTGAAACTGATCATTTTAAAAAACATGACAAATAACTAGATATGAATTCTTCATTAAATATACAAAGTATAAAATATAAGGCACTTTCCCTTAAAGTGCCTGGTGAAACACAGAAATCCATTCCCCATGTTTTGAAAGAAATCGAAAATTGTTTGTTTATCACTTGAGGTCAGGTTAGGTTAGTTATTGTTGGGCACAGAGTAGCCCTGCAGGTTTAGGTTCTATAGGGGTTGGACATGAAGAAAAAAATGGTATCCCTTGCTTAAAATCCATTTTAAAAGATAAAAAGGGGAATGAGTTATTTATGTGCTCGCTAAGTACTTTTGGTTAAATCACTGATAATTATCATAAATAAGTAGATATAAATACTTCAATAAACAAAAATACGATAGTAAAACATACAAAAATACAGGTATAAAGAAGGTATTAAAATTTGGAGATACAGAAAGTGTCATGTGTGACGCCATAAAAATACGTCTTAAAAGGAAGGATGAGAGGAGAAGTGTAAGAGGAAACCCCTAAAAAAAGATGGATTAAGACGCATTTTTAAGACGTCACATATAACACTTTCCGTATATCCTATATTTTTGAAACTTACCATTGCCCCAGGAAGGTTACCATTATGGAGTCTGCTGTATGGGAAAGAATTTGATTGTTTGATAACTGATGCAAGGAAGCACAGGGTACATAACAGTTTTCTCCAGAAGGAAGAGCTCGACTAAAAAGAATAAAAAATATAGCCTTTTTTAGTAGATTTTTTTGGTAATAGTTATAACCGCATCGTATTATAGACATCTTTCCGAAAATATTAAATTGAAATTTTGAAGATTAAAACTATTTTTTTAGCCACGAAGGGGCCTAGGCTAACTAAACTGGTATTAATTTTATGATCAAGATTTAAATAATCGTGGAAAGTTGTCTGTGATTCGATGTTTTTCAATATGGCTGAGAACCGGTTCTAATCCTGCGGATATTAATCCGTTTGGAAGCCAAACTGATTTCTCTGATACAGGTTTTTACTTAGCATTGTAAATCTACTATGTATATCACGTGGTCTGTCGGTCTATCTTTACTGCTCTATAATTCAATTTTTAAAGATAATATTTGTTTTTTTTTGTGTGTAGATTCATAGGACTACAGACTTTACAACTTGTCTGTCAGATTATCTGTTATACTGTGTATGATACTCTGCTATATTATTAACGTTTCTAATCTACTTCCTTGGTTTTTTTTATATTCATAAGCTTCGCTACATTTGTATGTTGTCATCCTTTTTTCTAGAATTATCACCATTTCACCCGGCCCCTCCGGGGCCTTGCCGACACCTCACAAGCAGCGGTCAAATTGGACATCTCTGATAGTGGGAGGGGCGCGGCCCCTCTACAACCCCAAGCCCCAGTCAACTGTCTTGCCGGGAGATGTCTGCCTTCCCCTTGCTGAAGCTTACCCCACAAATATTCACCGAAACAGGGCTCCGCCCTCATCTCCCCGCACCCCCTTCTACCTAACCTATGTTATCATCTAATTGTGTATATATAGTAATAATCCTATTGTAAATGTATTCAGTTTAAAATATACCTTTTTAGTAGCAACTACTGTTAGTTACTTATTGATAGAATCTTTAACTCGAACTCGCGATTTGTAGGGTGAAACGCTTCACCTTACCACATAAACACCACATTTGGTAGAATCCATTTTTCTGCTTCTAGAACTATTCTACGCCCTCCCCCACCCCCTCTTCTCAATCATACATGGAAATTTATATCCAACCCATGCAAGGACTCTAAACGTGATGAATCTTTAGCTTTAGGCAAAAAAAGTATATTACAAAATTATATCATTCACTTGATTCCTAGAAGAATTAGGCAAAATATTACAATCAGAGCATCTATAACTAAAATGTAAGCATGTCCATTAGATATTTTCATGAAAATACCCTTTTTCGAATTTCAATCTTCTGCTAACCTAAAAAGTTACTTTAGGGGCCTAGAAATATATGTACAAAATTTCAGCTCTCTATCTCTACTGGCGACCTAGCGCCAGGCATGTAAAATATCAACAGATAACGGTAGCACGGTGGTTTTAACAATATCTCAGTAATGTGCAGGTTTTCAGCTCTTCTGCATATTTCAATTTAAACACATAAGGCCAAAGATATTATATCCCAAAAATCTTTTGTCAAAGTCTACTCTAGACCTAGCGCCAGTCAGTTTTCTAAAATCATGCATTTTATACCTGTGAAAAATGAAATCGCCAGCGCTAGGTGTAGAGTAGACTTTGACAAAAGATTTTTGGGATATCATATCTTCGGCCTTTTGTGTTTAAGTTGAAATATGCAGAACACCTAAATTCCCCTTCCAAGCCATTCTCTAAGCATTTTAATTTTTTTTGTAGAAATAACGGGATTTCAAAACTGCCTTTTGAAAAGGCCTAAAAAATATCTTTTTTTGTCCCTTTTTTCACTGTATATACAGGGTGTCCCTCATAAACTGGTTTTTTTTGAAACGCTTATTACTCCCTTAATATTTGAGCTATCTTAGTAAAATAAAAAGTATTTGGCAGCCTACTACTGACCATTTTATGGAGTAATGATGAAAAATCCACAAAATAAACAGGAAAAAATCTGCGAGGTATTACATAAGAGGTTCATTTTATTGAATATAGACTAACCCACAAGAAAATATTTCCTTTGTGAACTTTAAGATTAGTTAGGGTCCAAACAGCTGGAAGCTCAGACTTTCTAAGCACGAAAATAGAACAGACTTGACATAAAATACCAGAAATTCTCAATATTCAAGAATCTGAAGTGCAATATAAGTAAACAATATGTAAAAATAGGCATAATATTGATCTTCTTTGTTAATTTTTCATGTGAGCTTGCTTCAAATGCACACAAGAACCTGAAATATACCAGGTATTCTAATTAGACTACAATGCAAGTTCTTATAATGTCTGGAGTAAGTCTTTGTGATCCACCGTTTGACCACCAGCTGCTTTAAAAGTTAACTAAGGCATATTTTTCTTGTGGATTAGTCTTATAATCACTAAAATCAGCATGTTATGTATTACCTTGTAGATTTTTTTCTGTTAACTTTGCGGATTTTTCATCACTATATCATTAAATGGTCAGTAGTAGGCTGCCAAATACTTTTTATTTTACTAAGATAGTTGAAATATTAAGGGAGTAATAAGTGTTTCAAAAAAACCAGTTTACGAGGGACACCCTGTAGTTACAACTTATTAAGATATTATTTTCAGGTAAAAAAAAATTGGCGCTTCCAGCACCAAAACCGGCAAAAACAGGAAGTTAAACTTCTGAACCCCTACTTAACCCCATGACAAACCCCCCCTTTATCTTGACTCCTGTTACAGATAGAGACGTAAAACTTTTTTCTGGTTGTTCATGTGTATTTTTAGAGAATTACTTTTTCTAGTCATAGCGATCAGACCACTCCTTATCTGCTTTTTAGCGGCCAGCCGCTAAATATTAAAACAGCTGTAGAGCGGCCAATTTTAAAGCTAAGAAAACCAAATTTTATGACAAACTATTATTTTTTATAATAAAAAAATACCTTTTCTAACCATCACCGAAAAACGACAAATAACGGAAACCGCCAATTTAAAACGGCAGTTGGCGGCGCTAAATAATATTTTTATCTGTTTATAGTTACAACTTAAGAGACAACATTAATAAGTGATTAAATACAAACAAAAAATAGGATGACAACATCCATAAAGACAAAGCTCTAAGATCAGAAGTAAGGACAACTCTCTTGTAATTACTTTTGTAATATTTAATTAACCTTAGTAAAAAATAAGATGAAAATTATGTGTTCAGGTATGATCCAGCAGGATATAATCCTCCTAGTCTTCAAATAACTTTGAATGGCTCCAGTGTATTTACTTTTTTACTTATAGACTTAAAATTGTAAAATTAAACTTATCTTACATGCCTACATGACATATTAAATTTTTTTAAAATCAGCTGTTGTTTCCAGCTGACCGCAGCCAGTGGCGGCAGTCCATGTAAGCTTCAAATCAATTAAATTTTTTGATAAATATATATTTTATCAAATTTACATATTAATAAACATTTCAAGAAATAAGAAAATTACAGTCATTTAAGTTTTTATGTTTAAAAAGGACCTAAAAACAACGGATGTTTGATAAAGGGGATAAAGAAATATAAGACTTAATATGACTAATGATCTGATAATTCCTTATTAAATAGGAGGCCTTACATAATTTTAACCCGCTTGGTATAATATTAGTTAAGATAATTGGAAGAGACATTTAATGTTACATCCCCTCCTCCCAAACTGTTAAAAGACTGACTTATATCATGAATACCGTGGCTTCTATTACAGCTAGAGACCTTGAATTTTTTTTGTTAATTCTTGAGTAATAATAAACTTCCGTGAATAGTAAGGCCATGACTGTTTGGACACTCCTTGACCGATTTTTAACTGATTTTGTATTTCCTACCTGTAGTTTTGCCGTTTTTAAGCTGCCAGTAGCAGAATCTTAAAACAGCTCTAGACCAGCCAATTTTTGTATGTAGTCTTTATTGTGATCATAAACAGATAAAACTAGCGCCGCCAACCGCCATTTTACCGCCGAAATTGGCGGTTTCCGTTATTTGTCGTTTTCTGGCGATGGTCAGAAAAAGCATTTTTTTTGTTATGAAAAATAATTGCTCATCATAAAATTTGGTTTTCCTAGCTTTAAAATTGGCCACTCTACAGCTTTTTTAATATTTAGCGGCTGGCTGCTAAAAAGCGGATAAGGAGCAGTCTGACCGCTATGACTAGAAAAAGAAATTTAAGTAAAATACACATGAACCAACAGAAAAAAGTTTTACGTCTCTATCTGTAACAGGAGCTGAGATAGAGGGGGGGGGGTCTGTTATGGGGTTAAGTAGGGATACAGAAGTTTAACTGCCTGTTTTTGCCGGTTTGGGTGCTGGAAGCGCCAATTTTTTTTTAACTGAGAATAATATCTTAATAAGTTGTAACTATAAACAGATAAAAATATTATTTAGCACCGCCAACCACCGTTTTAAATTGGCGGTTTCCGTTATTTGTCGTTTTTCGGCGATGGTTAGAAAAGGTATTTTTTTATTATAAAAAATAATAGTTTGTCATAAAATTTGGTTTTCTTAGCTTTAAAATTGGCCGCTCTACAGCTGTTTTAATATTTAGCGGCTGGTCGCTAAAAAGCGGATAAGGAGCGGTCTGACCCCTATGACTAGAAAAAGTAATTCTCTAAAAATACACATGAACAACCAGAAAAAAGTTTTACGTCTCTATCTGTAACAGGAGCCGAGATAGAGGGTGGGTCTGTCAGGGGGTTAAGTAGGGGTTCAGAAGTTTAACTGCCTGTTTTTGCCGGTTTTGGTGCTGGAAGCGCTAATTTTTTTTTACCTGAAAATAATATCTTAATAAGTTGTAACTATATACAGTGAAAAAAGGGACAAAAAAAGATATTTTTTAGGCCTTTTCAAAAGGCAGTTTTGAAATCCCGTTATTCCAACAAAAAAAATTTAAATGCTTAGAAAATGGCTCGGAAGGTGAATTTAGGTGTTCTGCATATTTCAACTTAAACACATAAGGCCTAAGATATGATATCCCAAAAATCTTTTGTCAAAGTCTACTCTACACCTAGCGCTGGCGATTTCATTTTTCACAGGTATAAAATGCATGATTTTAGAAAACTGACTGGCGCTAGGTCTAGAGTAGACTTTGACAAAAGATTTTTTGGATATAATATCTTTGGCCTTATGTGTTTAAATTGAAATATGCAGAAGAGCTGAAAACCTGCACATTACTGAGATATTGTTAAAACCGCCGTGCTACCGTTATCTGTTGATATTTTACATGCCTGGCGCTAGGTCGCCAGTAGAGATAGAGAGCTGAAATTTTGTACATATATTTCTAGGCCCCTAAAGTAACTTTTTAGGTTAGCAGAAGATTGAAATTCGAAAAAGGGTATTTTCATGAAAAGATCTAATGTCCATATTAGGTTTTAAGTAATTTTGAGATAGATATATGAAGAGTTTTTGTTTTGATTTAAAAATCCAAATTGAATATTGAATATCAAATGCGCTGTTATTCTACATTTGTCAGTATGATTCACCGTCTGCTTTCTTGAGCTTCACTTTATGGATGTTGTCATTCTTTTGTATTAACATGATCCCATAAAACCTCTCTTTCTGTGTTTCATTTCAACAAAATAATAATTTTGCTTTCATGACGTATATGATGGTAAACGTATAGATTTATTTCCCTAGATGTTCAATCATAATGACAGACATAATAATCAGCCAAATTATAATAGAATTTCTAGCAGACATAGATTTTGGTTGATTTTTTATCTCATTTATATTATTCAATCCAATTTAACAAGAGACAAATAAGCTTTATTCTAAGAAATTCGTAGTTGACTATTTCTCGAATAAAGTGAAAAAAATAACTGCCAATTCGCTTACTAAACCACTGATTTTAATGGAATTTCTAGTATCACTTTGAAACCAATTGGTGAATAAGAACCGGTTCTCAGCCATACTAAAAAATTATGTCTAGCAGCGTATTATATCCAGTTTTCTATAAGTATAAAAATGTATAATCATAAGATTAAAAACATTTTTTTCGTCTGAATAAATGGTTTTAATCTTATTATTGTACATTTTTATATCCGCGGAAAGCTGTTCATAATACAATAATAACTATTCTGATGCTGAGATTCTATTGGTTCAATTAAGGAATTGTGGATCTAGACTTTCCATATTTATTGGTGAACGGTTAATGATTTGTAGCATGCAAATTATCTTAGTTTATTGCGAATTGTTTATCCCACAAATAATAAGAAATTACTTGTAAAATTTACGCATTTTCATATGTAATGAATGCTTTGTACTTTCTAGAAGTGAAGCTACTACAAGGTTTGTCCGTTCGTCAATAATAATAATATGATAAAAAATTGCCTAAAACCAACCCATGAAATTTATAGAGCTTCATTGAAAAGTACTCCCATTAAAACCAGCAATTTCCGAGATCTTAAGCTTAGCTAGAGGACCAGTTTATACAACATCCTTATAGCGGTTACCAAGATCTTAATATAGAGGCAGACATTGTTCCTTCTACTTTGATCATAGAAATAAGATTGCATAAATATAAATAAATAAATCCTTCTAAATGTCGTCATGAGTAGGCATGGAATGGAAAAATATAGTAGGAATAAGAAATAAGATTACGGAATGCATTTGTGAAACCGATTGATATCCGCTGGATTAGGACTGGTTCTCAGCCATAGTGAAAAATCATGTATAGCACCGCATTACAGACAATTTCCAAAATCAGTTCCGTGCTCAGGATTTTTCACGAAGCGCACACAATAATATTGACACCCCTCTCAATAAAAACTGCAAGGGTTTGCAAGCTTTTGGGAAGTATAGACCCTTGTCAGAGGGGATGTACTTATAGACTTGTGTATCAAACCTCATAAAATATATAAGGGGGGTGAATAACCCCTTGACCCCCTTCTGGACACCTTGGTTAAAAATGTTTAAATAAATCTTTTCCCTTGCGGTTCAAAAGGCATAGTTTTACAAGGATGACAATATACATAAAAGCAAAGCATAACAAAAAAGACGGAAAAATTATTGTAAAAATATAGATTTTAAATCGATAGGATGATTCTAAAAATCGTTACTGACGTACGGACCCTAAATTTTTTAAAGCTTCGATTTAACAAAAGAAAGGCACTTACAGATCTTAAGGGAAAAGACAATTGACCATTAACTGAAATATATCCCAAATGATGCTTAACAAAAATACCCTTTGTAATGTATAAGATAACGTAGGTACAAAACATTGAATACCAGTTTAATTTACAATCAACTGTCCCCTCCCTCCCTGCAGAAACTTAATGATATGCTTGTATTATATGATGGGAGTAAAACATAATTCTGTGTATGCAACTGCTTACGGTTTACTTTAGTAAGGAAGATGAAAATATTTCATTCCAGTAAGACTTCGAAATTGATTTATATCCAGTGAATTAGAACCGGTTCTCTGCCATACTGAAAAATTATGTGCAGCATCGTATTAGATCCAGTTTTCTACGAATATAAAAATGTATAATCATAGCCACGAGATGCAGATGGCACGGGCAAAAAAGGTTTTAATATTATGATTGTACATTTTTACATTTTTAAAAGAAAGTAAATAATTTCTAACTACCCAACTGCTATTTATCATTAAAAACTCGGAGACAATTTTCCTCAAGTGTCTTTTCGAGCTCAGAACCCCCATCACTTTTTAAATAAATTGAAAATATTAGGTGTTAGGAAATTCTTTTATTTTAGGTTAGTTCAGGTTAGGTTACATTGGGTTCTCGATAGCCCCTAGATAGGTTTAGGGCGCCTTTTGTATAGCCCCACAACGGTTATGCATATCAAACAAAGCTTTCCCTCTTATAATTGTAGAAATAAAAGAGTGATGGGGGTGTCTATTGCTCGATAGGCACTTTGAAGGAAGATACCAGCTCTGATTCACAAAGTAAAGATTCTTATTGACATTCTCATCTGGTTACAGAGACACAGTAGACCGAGAATATACGCAGGTTTATACAGTACAAGAACGATTAACTATGAAAATACTGCTTACAAAGTTTTATAGTTGGTTTTAAAAATATATTTTCTTTGTACATTAGTAAATAGACCCTCCTAAATATATTTGTACACTCTAAAAAACCCATACCGTCATACGTACAAAAATGTACAAAACTAACCCCTAAATTAGCCAATATCTACATACATCAATTCTTAATAACAATTAAACTTTTCAAGGAAGTAAAAGATACAAAAAAATTATTTGAAGCGAAAACGATGTCTATATTATCTAAAGTTGAAATTTAATGAAAGCTAAATTCCAATGAATATTTTTCCTGTATGGTTTCAAAACCGATTAATATCCGATGGATAAGAACTGGTTCCCTGCCTTATTGAAATATCATGTAAAACATCATATTACAGACAATTTTTCACGAAAAAAAAAAATAATAAAACAGGTTTTAATCTTGTTATTTTACATTTTAATATCCGTGAAAATCTGTCTATAATACGATGTGATAAATAACTATTAATAATAAATAAGTATAATTGGGAATTAAATTTTAAGATTATTCAATATTTATTGGTTCATGGATGTTGTTATCCTTGTTGTAACTTAGTTTGAATAATTATTTGAATATACAAATATAATTTTAACTAACAAACAACAATTAGCAAAATAATTATACCACAGGATGTGAAAATATTGATTGTTCTTATAGAAAAATTCTCTATTTTGCTTCTTTTGTTTTATAAAACCCAGGGAGGAAGGTGACAATGGACTGTTTATTACAGTGGTATCCAAAGTTTTATAACCCACTTATTACTCAGATACTTTGAGTACTTTTACTAAATTTTGATTGGTTTATACAAATCTAATCGTGTCCAAACGTTTCAACCAATAAAATAAATCAGCACTACACATGAAATATTTTAAACTATTAATGTTATTTATGGCATCGTATTACAGACCGTTTACCGCGGAGATAAAAATAAAAATAATAAAGTATATGTTTCATTTCTTTTCTGGTCACGCGGTGTCAAAGACCCGTTCCGACAAATAAAGTAAAAATTGTCTATAACATTGTATCTGATTGTCCTAGGAATCGATATTTTAAATGATCCGGAGAATATTATGATTATATCCCTTACGAATTGTTTTCAGAAAAAATTTGAAAAAGAACAATGTTAAAAATGGTGGACATTTAGACTTTCGGGTAATGATATAGAGTTGCTAGGCTATTAATTATACCTTATTGTTACAAGAATCATCCTTACCTTATTCATTTTGATGGTATTGCTGTGTTTTTGTTAATAATATGGCACAAGTGTAGAGTGTAGAATTTTGATTAGGGACTTTTTAGCTGCACATATTACATAGCTACTCTGAAACACAAGTGTAGAGTGTAGAATTCTGATTAGGGTCTTTTTAGCTGCACATATTACATAGCTACTCTGAAACACAAGTGTAGAGTGTAGAATTCTGATTAGGGTCTTTTTAGCTGCACATATTTCATAGCTACTCTGAAAGTAAATGTAGAATATGAATATACGTGGATATTATGACAAGGAAAAATTGTCGTCATTTTAGCTTGCTGACATGGACATCATTTATAGGTCAGTCAGGGGAGGTGATGGGGTAAAGGGGAGTGATGAGGGGGGGGAGGGCTCGTTATTTTAGCCTGCCACAAGTTAAACTTTATTAGAGCACATGATAATCTGGTGTAAGATCCAAGTAATAGAAAACCCATTACTCTAAAAAACAAGGATTATGACCTAATTTGAAGCTTCCAAAGAGAATATATGTGAATTGATTTGAAAAGTTAATCTATGATTGTATTTTGTATGTCTGTCGATAATGATAGGGATGACTAATTTTTTTAGTTTTATCCCTTCTTTAAATATAGAATTGTAAAAAGAAACTTTTGAAACAATTCAAGCAATTTGTGAATATTTCAATAGTTTCAACAACCATTTTATTATGGTTTTGATCAAAATTTTGAATTTGCACTATAATCATCTCTAGCAAGCAGAAATGCAGGGAGGGAGGAGAGATTGGTAAATTACACTGGTAACCAAAGTTTTATAACCTTGCTCTTATGAGTTGGCTTAAAAATTTTGGGTGCTCTTATGAATTCTTGACTAATTGATGGACTGGCTTTGTCAAAATTTTCATATATAATTTATCTATAGAAGAGGTATTTTTTAAAATCATCATCGGGGATGTACATTAATTTATCAGCTATTGTCTTTACTTCTTATCCCTGGAGAAATGATTAAAATTAATAATCTGATGATTGTAGACCACAGATATAATTTCTTTACAGACGTCAAAATTTATTTTTCTTTGAAATGATAATTCAATTTGAAGAATTATTTTTTATATATGATAGAGGTAAAATATATAGAGTTTTTTTTACAGTGAATTAGAAAATACTAGGTAAAAACCACTGTCCATCATTTTGACAGGTGAATAGTTATATATTACATCGTATTATAGACAGCTTTCCTGGAATATGAAAATTGAAAATTAAAAGATTGAAACCATTTTTATAAGCCACAATGGGCCGAATTAGTTTTTAGTACGGTTCTAATCCAGAGGCTATCAATCGGTTTCAAAGCCATACTTGAAAATGTTAGATTGAATAACATAGTATTTTTAAGTTTTTCTATTTGAAATCATTAAAATTAAAAAAAGAAAATTAAAAAGATAACCGATGAATAAATGTATAGGTAAAAATGCATAATCCAGACAACTACCTGCCCCAAGTCGCGGGGACCCTTTATTTCTGATAGCAAATTGCTGTGTTTATATTTCCGACACTATGAGATGATTTCAAAGAATCAATACAAAAACGGGACAGGGTCCATACCCTGTTGGTAGAGTTACATACAGTTCGTGCCCCCAATATTCTTTCACTATTGGCAGACCATTTTTCTAGAGGTCCTTGGGACCATACAAAAAAGGTATAGAAATTTAAACTATAATTGTAAATTTGTTAATGAAATTGTTTTTAAAAAAATATTTTTAAAAGTGCTTCTTTTAATTTATACATTTTTTCTATAGATCCTATTTGTTTTGTTTGCATGGAGTGTTAAACATAACTTATTGAAAGTTTCCTAGATGATTTAATTAACCCTCCTAATAATCTACTAGCAACTACGTCTTTAAAGGCCTTTAGGGGCAATTTAGGTAGAGGGGTGGAGGAGAAGTCGACCATTCTAATTTTCTATTTTAGTTTAAAAAAGAAAAAGTAAACTATTTGTAGGCATATTTTCTAAAGCCTATTTCCAAAAAATAGTTATACCTTTACAGGACCTATGAGAAACTACAATTTAAAGGAAAACCTTATCGGTTCGGCGGTTAGCGACTTTTATATAATGATTTATTATGTTGGAGGTGGAAGAACTCCCCCAACCCATTTTGGGGTTAAGCAACTTGTAATTTTAAAAGCTCATTTAAAATTCGAGGTAAAAAAACAAAAGGGGGCAAATTGAGGATTATAGTTAGAAAAATATTAAATGCTTGGTAAAATTTATCATCGTTTGATTAGAAAATATGCAGCCACTGAACCATCATAAATGCCGTAATAAGGAGGGAACTAAAGAAAATAAATATGAAGATAAATTTAATTGATGAATTGTTCCTTATATAAAAGTAACAGAGTCTGTGTGTGCCTGTGTTTTTCGAAGGGTTTCGCTAACCGCTGAACCGATATGGTTCTCCTTTACAATGTAGCTTGAGAAATCCTGGAAACTATTTTGAGGGAGGGTAACAACAATCTCTCAGGTGAAATCGAAAAATAAAAATGGGATGGGTCGAATCCCCCCCCCCCCCTTAAAGGTCGTATGTATTTGAAGATGGTACCACCACACTCCCAAGAGAAATCAATCCTGGAAAAAATTGACCACCCCCCTCCCCACCCCCACCCCAAAAAAATCAACATGTAATATAACTTAAACTAACCTGACCCAAAGAAATAAACTAACGACGGAAAAACTACCCCAACCCCTTATATTGAATTTATTTTTAAAAAGGGGGAGTTCAGTGTTCGACAAGGCGATTAAGGTAAATTGACTAAAATATTTTATACAAAAATGATATTGTACACCCTTGACCATTACAAAACAAAAGCAGAAATTATGTTGGAAAAGCACAAATTTTCATAAATATTTAGATGTCTTGCATTTTTGCAAACTAAGGGAGGAAGGGTACATTTGGCTGTTTATTGCACTAGTCCCCAAAGTTATATAATTGGGGTTTCTAATTCGTTGCTTTAACAACTTTGGGGGACATGAATTTAATTTTGATTGGTTGGTTCATTAAGTTAAGTGTCCAAACTTTTCAATTACTAATTGTAAGCTATAGAAGGGATAATTTTGTCTGATATAATTGAGGATGAACATTAATTTATCGGCTAATGTCTTATCCCTTTAGATCCCTGATTTAAACCACTCAGCTACAGAGAATTTCATTAATATATCATACAAAAAAAATGTTTTCCAAAAAACACTATTATTCAAAAGAAAAACTAGTTTAACTCTTAGAACTGTCATTTTTATATCTACTGAAAGCTGTCTGCGATAAATAAGTAACACGACCAATCCTGTAATGACTACAGAGTTGCGCTTTCTTAATTATACTGTTACAGGAATCATCACGCTAAGTTTAAAATCAATGGGACAATTCTAACATGCCTAAATTAACTTATGCGGATGCTTCGCTCTGATACATTTTTTTTGTACATTTACATTTATAATTCTTTTGTTGGCTAATCATATCAAAAATATCCTTTAATGCATTATTATTATTTCAAATATATTACTTTTTATTCTTCGAAGCTACTCTATAATTCGTATTGTCCGTCTGATTGAAAGGTTTAAGACAACACCCCTAAATATTTATTATCATCTACATTAGGGTGGGCCGATTTTGGAATTTCACATTATTAGACATTGGCAGGGGTTACTGGGCCAATATAAAACCCTGTGAAACTTGAAAGAGGTTTTTTAATCCAAAAACAACGGGCGCGCGGGGGGTATAAAATGTGCCCGCCCCCGTATAAAACCAAAAATTTAAATTCCTTCAAACACAGACATGTTGCATATTAAAATGACCGCATTGAAATGCTGATTACAGATCTGAAAACCGTTTTGAAAAATATTGATTCAGTCTGAAATGATTTTCAAATAACCTACCAAAATGAACAATTTTGACTAAATCAGCTGTTTTTAGGTACTTAATGAGATCTTATTCGAACTAGAAGCAATATTTTTCAAAACGGTTTTCAGATTCGTAATCACCATTTCAATACGGTCATTTTGATATGCAACATGCCTGTGTTTGAAGGAATTTCAATTTTTGGTTTTATAAGGGGGTGGGCACATTTTATACCCCCCGCGCGCCGGCAGCCATAATAGCCAAGTCACTTTTGAAACTTGAATGGGGCTTATCATACATATATATGACTTCCACAACTTATGATAACAGTAAAATCTAAAAAAAGGGGAAATGGGCCCACCCTAATCTACATATTATACATATGTAATCTTATTTTTCTGTTTTTCTTTTTTTTTGTACTTCGCTACTCATTTTCGTTATCGTCCTTGTTTCTTTTTCAGGGCTTAGCAGCCGCGCGTCAGCTGCCTGTAGTAATCCTAAGTGAAATCAACCTTTTACAATTCAAAACATCAGCTGGAAGTCTAAACCTGATCAAAATATGGAAATCCCTCTTTTAAACAAATTTTAAGCTTCAAAAACACCAAACGGGTTTAAATTATATTTTTAGTTGCTGCTGAAACGAGGCTGCCGAGCCCTGGTTTTTAAAAACAAAAACAACATCGCAAATAAAACACCGAAATTACTACTCTCAGCTTTTTTCAATTTGTGGTTTTCTTTTGGATTGCAAACAATTTATTTACAAAATTGGCATATTATTATTTGTTTGCAGGGTGGTTTAAAAGAATAAAAGTAACAGGATGTCTTCTGTGTATGTGTCTGTTGTGAAATACCTAGCTAACCGCTGAACCGATATGGTTCCCCTTCAGAATGAAGCTTCTTAGTATGTCAGAGGATGGTACCTTTAACAAAACTAAGGAAATCGCTCCTTAACCAACCAATCCCCAAAGATTATTTTTGTTACATCTACTACCCCCCCCCCTCCCCCCTCCGACTCCTTCCCTGAAGCAATATTTCGATATATCTTTAAAAATAAAGAGCTATTAAATAAACTATATTGCTAATTATAGTATTCAATTTCTTAAGTTTATTGTGTAATTTATTTATAATAAAGATTTTATTGTTTAAAGTCTGTTTATGTGACAAGAAAATTTACCATAATTGAAGCTTTCTAAATGGTAACATATTAGCAAATTAAACGGTTCAAATCATGGCCGGAGGGAGGAGACATTGGACTGTAAATTATACTTGTCCTCTAAGTTTCTTTAATTTGGTAGTCTTAAAAAGTTGAATTGGTAGCAAAAATTAAAAGTGTTCAAACGTCTCCACTGATTTTAATTTACAAAAGGGGCTATTTTGTTTATCATAAGTGGGTGTGTTTGTACAAAAACTTTCTTGTATCATCTTATCCCTAGAGGTCTCTGGTGTAGAAATAGCGAATTTAATTAAATTTCACGGTTCATTACAAAACTTAGATTCATTGACAACATTATGTTTTAAAAATCTTACTTCAAAATTGAAAATAATCTAGAAAATTTGATAATAATATACAGTCTGTTTTATATCCAATTATACTAAAGTAACAGGATGTCTCTCTGTCTAAGTGTTTGTCTGTCTGTTTATGTGTTTGTCTGTTTGTACCGAAGGATCTCGCTAACCGCTGAACCGATCGGGTTCTCCTTAACAGAGTAGCTTCTCATAAGTCCCAGGAAGGTTTATAACTATTTTGGGGGAAGGTACCACCACCCTCCCAAGGGTAATCACAAAAATCGAAGAAAAAAAATAAATATTCGTAGACTTATACGCAACTTATTGAGCGCAATATAAGATAGGTATCGTAGAGACGTGTACAAAAAACATTTAAAGTTCCACTAGAGGCCGCTAGTTTTATAAAAAGTATTACATTTTTCACCTAGATAATATAATCAGAGTAGAGATGAAGACTGTTCTAGATTTTTTATGATATAATTGTCCTATTCAACGAATTTTTGGAAAAATGATTTTTAGGAGGATTAATTATTAGGCACTAGGTTATGAGCAAAGCAAGTCTATAATCAAGACTTAGAATGTAAGTTAGTCCATATCATAAGCATCTTGTTTTCAAGTAAATTTGGGAATTTAGTTTAGACTTTGTTTTTATTGATGTTGTCATTCTTGTTTTATGTTAACAATGACTATCCCACTGAGATGATAAACAACTTGTTAATATAAATCAGACATATGTCTACTTGAAATCTATTCAATAGATCTTTGACGATGGAAATTTGAAACTCTCGGGTCAATATTTCTTTAATATTCCCCCTATTTTCTAACTGTCCAAAGTCGTTTATAATAATTAGGGAAAGGGTTGAATTTGGACAGGAAACCTAAATATTAAAATCTTTTCTAAATTTTTACGATCCTGAAAGTTAATATTTACTGATATTTTCCAATAAATTTTTTCGTTCCGTCAAAATTTGGAAAAATAGCCAATATGGCTGTCTAGAAAGAACACGAAACCTCTACACCTAATATTTTCTCAGTGTTTTTTTTTACTTTTTATACAATTTTTTTTAAAAATTAAATATTGATGAGTTTTTTATTTTTATAGAATGAATTATAAAAAAAATAATATTGGTTGATTGGTTTTTGCGATATCAGAACTCAGAACCATATCAGTTTTACTTTTAAACAATTCAATAAATATGAAAACTTTAAAAATTAAATATTGATGAGTTTTTTTTATTTTTTTAGAATGAATTATAAAAAAATAATATTGGTTGATTGGTTTTTGCGATATCAGAACCATATCAGTTTTACTTGTAAACAATTCAATAAATATGAAAACTTAGATATAAAATTTGTATAATAGATAAGACTCTTAAATAATTTATTCTCCCCTTTCTTTATTCCAAAAATCTCGATTTTTCTTTCATTGTCATATCCTAGTATTTATTATGTGTATTTGTATTGTCGTGTGAGTATGTGAGAGGGTTGTAAAGGATAGATAAATTACCACCCCCCCCCTCTCCCTCACATAGCTGTTAAGACTTAAGATTTTTTGTTTCAGGCTTTCAGCGTATCTACTCTATAATAATCCACCTTCCAAAGATCCAACACCCTACATTATCCAACCCTCCACCCTGCTTACTGTCTTCTACATTTCAACTCAACCATATATCAAACTTGCTAATATCATAAAGTGAAAGAAAAGTTAAAAAATAAACCACCAATAACCATTAAATAATGTATTAATCATTCTAACTCAAGTAATATGTACTAATTTATTATTTAACCTAACATACTAACAAAACAATAATCATAACTTTTTTTACTTTAATGAAATAAATAATCTAAATAAATAAATAAACTATGTTGACTTAAATAAAATGAAAATAAATATTTTTATTTTATTTGGATTGGAGTTAGTTTTGTAAATTGTAACGATTTGTCCTTGTTCTCTAAGGTCTCATATTTCCTGTATCATGAGTTGACCCTTAGCTTTATGCGGTCATAAATGTTCCCCCCCCCCCCAAAAAAAAAAACGCTTTTATCAATATACCTTGTATATTGGGGAATATTAACAAGGATTAAAACATCCATAAAAACTAGTACTGAAACTTTATGACAAACGGATACAGGAAGCAAATGCCTACATTACCAGAAATGAAAAAAGCTATCCGCTTTCTTACGGAGATTGACCAGCCCTAATTATAAAAAAGCTATTGTTCTGTAAGATTAAAACGATTTCTGAAACTGTATAACAAACGGATAATAACACTTAAATAGTTCAGAATAGTCGACAAATAGTCGACGGACAAACTGACCCTAATTATAGAAAATTATTGTTCTGTATGAAGATCTCATATTTCTCATGTGAGTTCAGTTAAGTTGACCCTTCCAGTTTCCCTTCCTTAATCAGGTGACATAAATTTTTCCTCCCCGCCCCCCCCCCCCAAAAAAAAAATATTGTACAGCGATTAAGCGAAGATATGTTAATTTTATTTACCATAAAAACGAGATTCAGATTTCAATTTGAGATCCTTGGTAGAGAGATATTAACAGACATCCTATTATTTTATTTTTTGGTTTTCAATGATAACTATGACATATATAGAGTAGACAGAACAGAAAAAGAGTAGTTTTTATTGCAAATCAAATATAATTTTTTTCATTTGTTTTTTATCCGTGGAGATTAACAGACATCCTATTATTTTATTCTTTGGTTTTCAATGATAACTATGATATATAGACAGAACAGAAATGTACAATCGTTTGATTATTAAAACCAGTTTTTTTAGCCCCGAGGAGCCGTTTAACTATGAAAGAAATAGATATCTGTCTTAAAGAACGAACGAATTAAAAAGTAAAAACTTTGTATATTTGTTTTATTCAAAAAGAGTAGGTTTTATTGCAATTAGAGTCTTCCAACTAATTCACTTACAATTTTGCTTCATATCCGTGTCATGTTATTTAGTTGACCCTTTTTAAAAAATTTAAATTTCCCTTCCTTGCGAAAGAATGTTTTTAAAACTTAAAACATATGAAATGATATTATCAGATATTATCATCAATCTATAATATAATTGGCCAAAAAGCCTTCATAAAGTGTTATAAAGAGAATATAGTATCACTGAAGATATCTATATTCCAACTTTCAATATGTAACTTTGAAGCAATTTTGTTTGTTTTCTACATTACCGAATACTTTGTGAAATAAATTCGTCTCAAATGTAACTTTTCTTAAAAATAGGTTTTTAAAACTTGAAATATAATTTTTAACTTTTCTTACCAATGAATGATGAAAGTATAAATTTAAGAACAATTTGAAATATTTACCCTCTAACGGCTAATTTATTTACTATAATTTCATCGTATTAAATCCAAATTTAATCTTGTTTCTCCCCCCCCCCCATCCCAATTATTACCATACCATTACCAGGTTGGTTACGATATTATATATTTGTTTTTTATCCGTGGACCGTGTGACATGAAAGATTAAGCATCAAATCCTCCCCCCCTCCTCAAAGGGGAAATTAGCAGAATTCTTACATGTCTACCTAATAAAACATACATAAGTAGCGAAGCTCTAAAATTATGAATAATAAATAGACCATTTGGAACAATGTATGGTTGTCTTTTGAAGCATTAAGCTAATAGAAAAACGTTAAAACTTAAACAATTGAATTTACAATTACATAATCCTAAATTTGCCTAAACTTAAAATTGTTTATTAATTATTTCTTATCAGTTCAGCATTTTGATTATTATTATTGTCAACTGTCCTATCCCCTCCTAATATTTATGTTTTTCCCCCTTTTTTTTTTGGGGGGGGGGGGGGAGCTAAACAGATATCCTATTACCTCCTAATATTTATTACATACAACACCAACCCCAATTTTAGGGGGTTACATGGAGAAAATGTTAAAAATTATGAGATTTTTACAAATTACACCTCTAAATATATAAAGATAGAATATAGTCCACTGTCCTATCCCCTCCTAATATTTATGTTTTTCCCCCTTTTTTTTTGGGGGGGGGGGGGAGCGCGCATTACCACTCCGCCCATATTCATAATGAGCGGTGAAAATGGACAAAAAAATTGTAAAATACGTGATAAAACATTTATAACAATCTTTTTCTATATATAACAATATAGTGTATTTCCGTAAAAAGACTCGGACGGAGGGACGTATGGACATACCTTAATTATAGAGTAACAAGGATTCTTATAATTTCATTTTCACTATGTTTATATATATGAGAGGGGGGGGGGGGTCACGATTAATTTTTAACTTGGGGAGTGGGTAAGATTATAATTTATTATACTAGTGTAGTCTCACCCCTCCCCTATTTGAAGGTTGACCGTTACAACTTACGATACAAATATTGACCCCTCCCCCCCCCCCCCAAGAAATAAGTTAACAATTCAAAACATATGGAAAATAGGAATTAGCGAAGCTTTTCTATAATTTGTGTTGGTTATAAACGTCAGTTAGTATTACTATTTTATATAATTTATAGACAGAATACTTACTTATAATTATACTTATGCATTTATGTTAATGTTCCCCCCCCCCCCCAAGAAACAAAACAAAACAAAACATATGGAAAATTCAAAATACTAGGAATTAGCGAAGCTTTTCTATAATTTGTGTTGGTTATAGACGTCAGTATGTTAGTATTTATATAATTTATAGACAGAATACTTACTTATAATTTTGATTATACTAATGCATTTATGTTAATGTTTTGCTTTAATGGATATTGTCATCCTTGTTAAAAATATTTCACACATCCCATTCCCAACATTTCATATTTGAAGATATCTAGAATATTATAAATCTTAATAATTTCTTGGAAACCAACAACAAAGAAAAATTTGTAGGGGGTAATTAATGATTCCTTGAAATTTCATTTGCTTACAGACCTTTGAAGTGACAACATTTGAACATTTGTTTTATTTTTGCTATCGTTATTATGGCGGAACAAGGACAGAGAGTCAGAGTTGGGCGCAGGCGCAAGCCGGTAGCGATGGATGACTTGGTTCCTTACTTCCCCCGTACTCTTACCTGCACAGATCCAGAACCAAGTTTATACCCCGACCTGATGCCTGGATGGTACGCCCATTATCAGGTCCTACACAGATATTTTAAAGATATATCTAACCTGCTTTACAGGTCGGGGTTTCAGAGTGTTCGTAATATGCAGGCGATCAGACTATTTAGTGAAGGAATTGGTATATACCAATTCCTTCACCAAGCCCTTCCATCTTCTCAGCGTACACGCGAAGAAAATGAACTTGTTCTGCAGCAAATGGAAGCCAAATGCAACGGTTACCGTGACGACGTTATCCAGGCGTTAGCTGTCTATGACCGTGCGATTAATTTAGATGGCACAGTAGATCTATCATCAGATGAAGACGAATATCCCGATATCTCCGGCGATGTAAATCCATCTTCCGATGATGACGATATTGACGCCATCCTGGAAGTTCTGGAACACGAAGGTGGCGCGAGCGAAGGTGAAGGTGATGACTCTGATGAGTCAGTGATCATTATCGATTGATCATTGATGTTGCGTTGAGTTGAGATCGCATTCCTGTGAATATTTAGTTAGATTCCACATAAATAACTTGACATATATATGCTATAATAATAAAACTATGAAAAATAATTTTCTTATTTTTATTTAATTTAATTTGTAATTGCGATGCTGCTCTATAATTTGAATTATAATTGAAGAAGTAAGCTCTGTTTGTCTGTAGCTAAGGATCTCGCTAACCACTGAACCTATATGGTTCTCCTTTACAGTACAGCTTCGTATAGGTCCTTAGATGGTTTTAGGCTAGAGAGACGTTTGATATAGTTAAAGTTTAGTTAGGTCGTTAATTAATATATGTTTACGAAATACTTATGTTTCTGCCGTGATTATTTGTGTACTTATTTTAACTTTGAATTGAAGACATAAATTTAAAATTATCAATAGCTATAGTATTAACTTTAACAAACAAAAACATTTAAAGTGCCACTAGAGGCCTCTAGGGGCGTAGCCGCTAGTAAACTTATAAAGAAGTAAGCTCTGTTTGTCTGTAGCTAAGGATCTCGCTAACCACTGAACCTATATGGTTCTCCTTTACAGTACAGCTTCGTATAGGTCCTTAGATGGTTTTAGGCTATTTTTCTGCCCTTTCATATCCCTTCGAATATAGAGCCTCTAAATGCTAGGGGCGCAGCCGTTTGTATCCAAGGAAGAGAGACGTTTGATATAGTTATTTGATATACTTAGGTAGGTAGGTAGGTAGGTTCGAATATAGAGCCTCTAAATGCTAGGGGCGCAGCCGTTTGTATCCAAGGAAGAGAGACGTTTGATATAGTTATTTGATATACTTAGGTAGGTAGGTAGGTAGGTTCGAATATAGAGCCTCTAAATGCTAGGGGCGCAGCCGTTTGTATCCAAGGAAGAGAGACGTTTGATATAGTTATTTGATAAAACTTAGGTAGGTTAGGTAAGCGTTCCACGTATTTAAAATTATCAATAGCTATTTCTTGCATCGTTAACGAATAAAAGCTAACTATCTCGGACGAAAAATCAACATGTTTAAAATGGACGTACGGACATTCTGGTAATGATTATAGAGTTGCTACGCTTTCTAAATCGGACGGACCGACCATAAGAATGAATAAAAAAGTGTATTATTTCGAGTTTCTTATCACATTTATTTTTATCACGAATATGAATATGAAATGAAATGAATGAAATACAAAATGAAAATGAAACAATGAAATTGAAAAACAAAAAAAAAACAGACAGACAGACAGACAGACAGACATATTTACATTTAGAAATATAAAGTAGATTTGCTACTAAAAAATGAAAATGAAACAATGAAATTGAAAAAAAAATTAAATGAAAATATTAAAACTAAAGAAAAGGGGTAGTTTCACGAAATGCATTTGAACTTAATTTAGTGAACCGCATATTTTATCCTGGTTAAATGGGTAAACTACATTTATATGGCATATATTTGAAATGAATTCAATTTTCTACCACGTAGTTTTTAAAATATCAAGACCTTAAAATTGTCTTTTTTGTGATATATGCAATTTAAAAAGACGATTTTCAAGTCTTGACATTTTAAAAACTATGTGGTAGAAAATTGAAATTTTTTCAAATATATGCCATATAAATGTAGTTTAACCATTTAACCAGGATAAAATATGCGGTTCACTAAATTAAGTTTAAAATGCATTTCGTGAAACTACCCCTTTAAAAAATCTGCAAATTTAGTAAATAAAGTATAAATATATCAAAAATAGTATATACAAAATTTGAAAATACAAAATAGATTTTTACAATTTTTATCCCCCCCCCCACCAATAAAAATAACCGCGGGCGCTCGGCCCCCTAGCCATATAACCTAACCTAGCCTAACCTAATCCAGTCATTTAGTCGGGGGGGGGGAGGGGGGTATAAATTTGAGAAAAGCCTAACCTAATCCAGTCATTTAGTCGGGGGGGGGGGAGGGGGGATAACACCACAAAATAGAAAAATAGTTAAATAGTATATACAAATTGAAATAATATTGCAAAATTAACAATAATCAATTTGAATTCTATTATGAAATAATATTACAAAATTATAAATATTAATTTAAATAGAATTCAAATTGATTATTGTTGATATTGACTGTTGCGTGCGCACCTATAGTTAAATTAAAAATAGCCAGTACGACACGCTCACGACGCTCACGAGGTTCTTGCTGTGGGGGGGGCTGTTGGGGGGGCTGTTGGGGGGGCTGTTGGGGGGGCTGTTAGGGGGGCTCTTGGGGGGGGTTTGGAATGGGGTCTGGTTGTTGTGGGGGGTCCGGCTGTTGTTGCGGGGGCTGTGGTGCTTGATGGGGAGCCGGGCCCGGAGCAACACCAACATTGTTATGGTTCCCCATCTGGACAACCTGTTGAGCATGACCTTAATAAATTAAATCAAAATTAAAATTAAAATCTCTCAGGAGGGTGGTCGATAGATCGATGTACATCCCCAGTGATTTTCCCTTCTGTAGATTACAATTAGTTCCATAAAAGCCAAAAAAAATACATTTTAATTAAAGAGCCAAAAAAAATACATTTTAATTAAAGATCCAGCTTAGATTTTTTGACGCATTTTTTTGGAGCTTCTCTTTTATGCATGTTTTCATCCTTGTTTTATAATAATCATGTAAGCAATTCTGTATGATATTTACTATTAATTTAAATGGTTAATTTTTCAAAATCATAAAATATCTCAACGCAGGAGTCCCAATTATATATAATACCTTGTCCTCTTGGAGCATTACGGCGTCCTCGACGATTCCCATCAGGCTGGGGTTCAACAGGAACGGCAGCCACACCTTAATGAATTAAATCTTATTTATTATTTCAAAGTAAGGGGACTGGACAAACGCAGGAGTCCCAAACGTCGGAGTGGACAAACGCAGGAGTGTTAAATTAAAATATTAATTTTAAGTATTTCTGTACAGGTTAGGTTAGGTTAATATGTACAAGATATATAAGACTTGGAATAGGTAATAATAAAAATATGATTATATATAATACCTTGTCCTCTTGGTTGAACAACCCGTCCATGGCCATCATCAACAGCAACAGGAGGAACAGCTGCCACACCTTAATAAATTAAATCTTATTTATTATTTCAAAGTCCCAAACGTCGGAGTGGACAAACGCAGGAGTCCCAAACGTCGGAGTGGACAAACGCAGGAGTCCCAAACGTCGGAGTGGACAAACGCAGGAGTGTTAAAGTATTACAACAGCCACACCTTAATGAATTAAATCTTATACACTAAATAAATTTATTAACTTAGTCCTATAGTTTATACAAACGGACAGTTTAACTTTAAAAAAGTTTAAACTTTACTACAGTAATATAATTAAACTAAAGAGTAGCTATACTTAAAACAACGATGACAACATCCATAAAAGCGAAGCACTGAAACGGTAGGACAAACGGACATTAACACTTGTATAGTGTCTGAAGTGAATAATTTAAATATAAAGTATAAGAGTCGAAGCAAAATTGTAAGTAAATTTATTGGAAAACTGCTTCATACAGGATAACCGATAATGTTTATGGTTATACTTACATTTCTAGGACTTAATTATAGAGTTGCTTGCTTCGCTTATAATATTATTCTTTGTTGTCCAAGGAATCAATATACCAAAAACCAGATCAAACGGATAATTAGATCACATAAAATTTTGTTGTTATAAAAGTAGAAAAATCAACATGTTTAAAAGGGATTTACGGACATTCTGGTAATGATTATAGAGTTGCTTCGCTTTCTAAATCGTACGTAACTACATCATGCAAAGTTTGAAAGCGATAGGACAATTCTAACATGCCTAAAATTAACGAATAAAAGCTAACTATCTTTGACGAAAAATCAACATGTTTAAAATGGACGTACGGACATTCTGGTAATGATTATAGAGTTGCTACGCTTTCTAAATCGGACGGACCGACCATAATTATAGAAAAGCTTCGCTTTTAAAAAGGTAAATTAAAAGGTAAAAAGGAGAACCCGATCGGTTCATCGGTTAGCGAGATCCTTTAGTATAAAGATTATTTATTCATTATATTACACTTGGAATAACTAAAAATAAATAGAATTCAATATATATTATACCTGGGTCAAGTCGTTGACGTCGTTCAAGTATTCGCTGGCTCCTTCGTTTCGTGCTGCTGGGTCTAGATTTCATTATTCGTTCGGATATTTATACTGAAATAAATTATTAAGGTAATAAATAATAATTTAATAATTAGTATTTTTCATAATGCAAATGCAGATATAATTAATTTCAATTTCAATTCAATTTCAAAACGTTCACAATATAAGTATAAAAACACTGCAAAATCAAATATTAAAAAATAATTAACTTTATAAGTTTATTTTATGCGTATATAAAAACTAATTACGCATTTAAAAGAAAGAGAAAGGCGGTCAAAAGGTAGAGAAAGCCATTAAAATAAAGGGGTTGTATGCAAAAATGTAATTTCCTCATTACCTTCCGATAAGCCGCTGAAATTTATTTTGCCTTTTCTCGGCAGTTTTCGGCGGTTGCGCCGCCGTTTCTTCTCCCCTTAGTATCCAAGTAACTTGAAGTTGGCTGGCCCATCTCTCGTTCGTCGCCAACCTACAATTTAACTTTAAATTACAAATTTGTAAAATGTAAATTATCTTTATAAACCAACCTAATGCCGTAAAATCAATCTTCGAATAAACCAACCTAATGCCGTAAAATCAATCTTCGATATTTATTATTTAGAAAATGTTAAGATTTTTAATTTGTTAATACTAATAGTCTAATAGCATGAAAAAATTTTATCTTTACATACCCTTTAAAATAAGTGGCATCCGCATTTAGAGCCTAGAGGTCAATATCATCAAACATATATGGGTGGGGGAAAAGGGTTTTACATGTAAGTAACAGTTAACACCTTTATAGTCCCCCCCCCAAAATAAAGGGAAGGGCAATGGGCTGTTTATTTTACACTAGTCTCCCCCCCCTCCCCTATTTAAGAAGGGTTGCTATATGAAAAGAAAGGGTTGAACTTGATTTTGAATATAACCCCCCCCCCCCCAAAAAAAATACAAAGAATAATCCCTTTATTTATTTAAATTTTCCTTTATAAAAATTTTCCATAATATATATATGACACCTTTATTATAACCCCCCCCCCAAAAAAAAATACAAAGAATAATGAATAATCCCTTTATTTATTTAAATTTTCCTTTATAAAAATTTTCCACTAATGCTGGGTGACGGGAGAGAGTTTTTTTTTTAACTTTTAAGAAAGGTTTATATATATGACACCTTTATAAATTATAACCTTATATTATAATGGCCGATAAATTGATGTACACTCCCAATGATGATGCACAAAATTACCCCTTTTGTAAATAACAATTAATAGTTGAAACGTTTTTACACTCAACTTAATGAAGCAACCAAGTCCCAAAATTCCCCAAAATTGTTGAGCAAACCAAAAAGAAAACGTTGGTATAAAACTTTGTTTTTAAAAGATATGAAATGATACAGATATTCATCATATCATTATCATCAATCTATTCTATAATTGGCCAAAAAGCCTTCATAAAGTGACATCAAAGCTGACAATAAAAATGGTAATCCTTGAATGTTATGTAACTTCCAATATGTAACTATGAAGCAATTTTGTTTGTCTACATTACCGAATACTTTTTTAATTCTATTCATCTCAAATGTAACTTTTCTTAAAAATAGGTTTCTAAAACTTGAAATATAATTTTTAACTTTTCTTACCAATGAATGATGAAACTTAAGTATAAATTGAAAAACAATTTGAAATATCCAGCCTCTAACGGCTAATTTATTTACTAAAATTTCATCGTATTAAATCCAAATTAAATCTTGTTGGTTCCCCCCCCCCCCCTCCTCCTAACCATTACGTTATGATGGGTGGAGAAAAAAAGATTACATATAATTATATTCAAATAAGAAGTGTTGAAAAAGGGGGGTGGGGCAGGTTTCAAATAATCTTTAATCTTTTAATCTTTAATCTTTTACGGAGGGTAAATTAAGTGTTAAATTACCCCTTCTGCAGATTAAGCATCAAATCCTCCCCCCTCCTCAAGGGGAAATTAGGAGAATTCTTAGTCTTACATGTCATATAAATATTTTCCAACACATCCCATGATTTCCCTCGTACTTCGTAGTAATTGGATACGGATTATAGTTATACCCCCCCCCCCACACTTTCTTTTATGTGTGTTTATTTTATCCCTTACTATTCCAAAAAATAAAATTATGGGTGGAGTTACTGTTAAGTTGTTAACCCTTTTCTTCCCCCAATCATCCAATGTAAGCGGTAACCTGGCCATTTTCACCACCTTAGGCTTAAAGTCATAAAGTCATAATTAATATTAATCTTTTTATTTTAGTTTTAGTTCAGTTACAACATCGTTAGAGAATGGCTGAGCCTGACTCTAATAAAGTTATAGGTGACGATGATGACAACATGTCCGATGTTTCGGATGTTATTAATATTGACAGTGAGGTTGTCCAAGCTATGCCTGACTCTTCAGTTAAGCGTAGTTTGCGTGAACGTAAGACGATCGACGATGCAAGCATACCCGATTTTTTGGATGAGGTTGACCTTGATATGTTGGAGGAAAAGGAGGGTTTGGGGTCCCCCCCCAAAAAAATAACCCCCAGTGATAACATTAGGTAATAATAATATTTTCATTTTATATTTAATAATGTTATAAAAAAACTAAAAGGGGTAGTTTCACGAAGTTTATTTATTAAGCTCAAATGCATTTCGTGAAACTACCCCTTATAAAATTAGTGGGTTTCGTCGTATTTTTACTTGTTATTTACTATTAAGCTCAAATGCATACCCCTAATAAAATTATAATAAATGGGATTATGAAAAGTAGTGGGTTCCTTTGTATTTTTACAGTAACTTTTTATCTTAGGGTAGGTAAATGTTATTTATTTATTTAATTTTCAGTTGCACTCCAGGGTCGGTAATGTTGGAGGAAAAGGAGGGGTTGGGGACCCCCACAAAAAAAATAACCCCCAGTGATAACATTAGGTAATAATAATATTTTCATTTTATATTTAATAATGTTATAAAAAAACTAAAAGGGGTAGTTTCACGAAGTGCATCTACCCATGCTAAAAAAAGTATAGAAATGGGATTTTTACAGTAACTTTTTATTTATTAAGCTCAAATGCATTTCGTGAAACTACCCCTTATAAAATTAATGGGTTTCGTCGTATTTTTACTTTTTATTTACTATTAAGCTCAAATGCATACCCCTAATAAAATTATAATAAATGGGATTATGAAAAGTAGTGGGTTCCTTTGTATTTTTACAGTAACTTTTTATCTTAGGGTAGGTAAATGTTAAAAAAATATCCTTACTTACTTTTGGTCAGGTTAGGTTGGGTCGCATTGAGTAATCCATCCTCCGGGGCGAATTCCTTCCATGTTCAGCAACTCTCGGTGCTCTACACACCAAGAGAGGCCATTTTTTTTTAGAATATAATCCCAAATTTGGTAAATTTGGTGGGTTCTAAAAAGAACCAGAGAAATTGAAAATTTATTTATTTATTTAATTTCAGTTGCACTCCAGTGGCTTCAAAAATAGCTGATCCACAACGGAAGCGCATAATAACAAGGTTGTGTTCACCTCCAAGGGTCAAGAAAAGAAGAAAAGAGTCTTCTCCCCAATCGAGGTAAAAAAAACAAGTAGCCAAATAATTTTTTTTTTTATTTTGTCCAGAGGGCAAGGGAAAAATAATATTAATTAATAATTAAAATAATAGGCTATTTTTTTAAGGTCAAAACCTGACAGCCCAGAACCTGAAAATCCAACTTCACCCCCCAAACCTTCTCCCCAATCGAGGTAAAAAAAACAAGTAGCCAAATAATTTTTATATTTTGTCCAGAGGGCAAGGGAAAAATAATATTAATTAATAATTAAAATAATAGGCTATTTTTTTAAGGTCAAAACCTGACAGCCCAGAACCTGAAAATCCAACTTCACCCCCCAAACCTTCTCCCCAATCGAGGTAAAAAAAACAAGTAGCCAAATAATTTTTATATTTTGTCCAGAGGGCAAGGGAAAAATAATATTAATTAATAATTAAAATAATAGGCTATTTTTTTAAGGTCAAAACCTGACAGCCCAGAACCTGAAAATCCAACTTCACCCCCCAAACCTTCTCCCCAATCGAGGTAAAAAAAACAAGTAGCCAAATAATTTTTATATTTTGTCCAGAGGGCAAGGGAAAAATAATATTAATTAATTAATTAATTATTTTAAGGTCAAAACCAGCAAGCCCACAACCAGCTTCACAAACAACACCAGATACATCACCAATGCGCCCACTCAACGTAACGCCGCCGCCGTCTCCATCACCTACAAGTACAACAGCCACACCTAAAGCCGCAGCCACACCTAAAGCCGCAGCCACACCTACAACACCAGCTGGAGACACACCTTCTTCAGCACAGTCATCCCCAGCTGGAGAAAAGCCAAAAGGGAGAGGTGGCCGTAAAGCAGGATCCAAGAATAAACCCAAGATGAACAGTGACAGTACGGAACATATGTTCATCAAAGGTAAGCTTAAATTAGTATAATTAATATCAATAACATAGGTAGTAACATTAAAAATTTAATTGACAGGATGTCTATTTGTCTGTACTTAAATAAAATACATTATATTATATTTATAATTAATAACCATACAATCTCAACCGTAAATACATAAATTTCTAGAATACTAGTTTGTTTTACTTTACCTATATATTAAATTAACTGTTCTATTGATTACCTAGACTGCGTGGGTACAGTACAAGGGGACACACACTCGCTCTATGACCGCCTTGATGGGAAGAGGATAACATATAGTAATGGTGATAAGGTACAAACATAAATACTAAAAATAATAATAAAATGTAGAGGGGGGGGGGGGGCAATTCTTGATGGGAAGAGGATAACATATAGTAATGGTGATAAGGTACAAACATAAATACTAAAAATAATAATAAAATGTAGAGGGGGGGGGGGGGGCAAAAGTGACACTTTTTGAAAGCAAAACTAAAAGTCAAGAAAGGAACACAACTAAAAAAAGAGTTACAGGTGTGAGATTATTAAATAAAATGTTTAATAAAATTAAAATTACTTCAGGTTTATGTCTACTTGGTTAAAGTGCTTGAAGATCATGCTTACATGATCCCCAACTACCCTGGAAAGGGTAAGCATAAGACCCCGTGGGGGCGGGGGTGCAAATACTGTAACTTCAATACCTGGGATGGCACATACCACGTGAAAGAATACCCCACAGATGGAAAAGCAAGAGAGAAATTTATACTGCAAGAAACTAACCTTCTTAGGTAATAATATTAAGTTGACATAAAATAACATGATGTATTAACGCAACGTGCCGGAGCCGTATAATTTTGATGCGGCTCCGGCTCCGGGGAGCCGTATTTGGAAATACGGCTCCCGGCTCCGGCTCCAGCTCCGGCTCCTACCTTAAAATTAATATATCAATTTTTTTTCATTATTGAATTTGATAAAATAAGATAAATAATATAAAATATTTTGCTTTTATTTGATTAAAGCTATATAAAAGTAGAAGGATGTGTGTCTATTTGTTAAGTAACAATAGTTTTTCAGTTTATTATATGGAAATAGACCGTTGCCAAATTATAATATTACTTTAAAAAATCATTTTTACCTAGTCCGGAGCCGGAGCCGTTTTTAACAAAAAATACGGCTCCGGATCCGGCTCCACAAAAAATGTTGCTGCTCCCGGCTCCAGAACACTGGTATTAAGTATTCATAAACATTGATTAAAAATATATACTGACGGACAAGGTGAATTATAGAGTAGCTTTGCTAAAAAAAATAATATTAATTGCTTACCTGTTTAGGAGGTTTACCCGTCACTGGATCATTGACCACAGAGATGTTTACCGAGAGTATAGGAAGGGAGTGAACCTGGCCAGCTTTCAGAGGAAGTTTCAACAGGCCCAGGCAGATGCTGAAGTTATCCATGAAGTCAAAATATACGTCACTGCCCTAGAAGCGCTGCGCCACATAACAGGAAAACTGGTTAATAATGAAAGTTTCCTTCGCTTTATGGTAAATGTATGTTTAATATTTTTGATCATATTTGCTGTTATCTAATGTCTCATACCTATATTTTTTTAAACAAAATTAATTGAAAATGATTGCTAAAATCGAAATATATCTTCATGTCAGTTAGAATAGTGTATTTTTTAAAAATAGGTTGAAAAACATACTAACTTTAAAAAATTCGCTTTAAGGATAAGGATGCCAATGCCTTTGACCATCTCATCGCCAAGCAGGTCGGTTTACTTGAGAAAGGCAAGAAGCAGGATGCACCCACCAGCAAACAGCTTCATAACTGGCTGCAGGGGCAGCACAAGTATTACATGGAATCCTTCAAGAAGATTTTAGAAAATAAAGGTATTAATAACTATTAACTATTAAGTATTATAATTTATAAACTAAAACATTACTAAATAATTTCAAAATCTGAAAGAAATAACAAATGATTAATTTAAATTATCTTCACTTCCGCGGGTGTGTACATTGCCGAAATCGAAGGAAAGGTGCACACCTGCGGAAAAAATGTTAATATTTAATTATTTTAAATAACAAATAATTATAATCAATATTATCTTTGTTTCCGCAGGTTTGCACCTTTCCTTCGACTTCGGCAATGTTCACCACACCGACTTCATTGCAGGTAACCTAAATAAAATAAATAAACTATTATTATTTATTAATGCAATTACAACTGCAGCAGCTACATAACCTGAATTAAATAAAGTAAAGTAAACTATTATGAATGAATAATATAAAAGAATTACTAATTTTTCAGTAACTGCAAACTATACCGATGCAGACGGTCCCAAAGAATTGTTGCTCGCCTGTGAACAGGTATAAGTTTAAAATTAATTCTTAGAAATTTAGAATGACCACAAATACCTAAATGATAATTTGATTAATTACTTATGTTTAGATGCCTAAACCCGATGCTTCCGGCCGCAGCATCTACGAATATTTCGAAGAACTGTTGAAAAGGTTTGGGCTTGAGCATTATCAACTTCTCAGCTCCACATCCGACTCGGCTGCCAACTGTGTAAAGGTAATGAAAAATTATAAATTATAATTATAAAATCATAACTATTTAATAGTTTTTTCTCGCATCGTATTTTAAATGGCTTTCCGCAGATGTAAAATGTACAATTGTAAGATAAAACCAGTTTTTTTAGATGAATATTTGAATGAATACGAGAATTAATATTCTAAAACAATACCATTAGAAAGTAAATCATTAATTTATTTTTCATTCTTTAGTCCGTCAAGATACTCAATGAAGAGCACGGGAAAACCCCCACAGAGTATACAAGTTTCATGAACCATGAGGATGAAGATGAGGGAGTCAGTGATGATGATGATGATAGTGATAAGGAAGACACACCTGAGGCTGATAGTGAAGATGAAATCCCGTTGGATATGGTTATAGAAGATTTAGATGAGGTTGAGGATGGTGTTGTAGAAGCCGAAGGTGAGGGTCAGGATGGAGGTGAAGAAACCCTGGCAGGAACAAGACAAGGCGATGGCGGCATATCAAGTGCGATTTTCTACAGGTCCATCGCCATCAAAGATCCACAACAAAGAGAGGGTAAGTAAAGTTAAATTAAATTCATTCCCAAAAAATTCAATGAATTACATTTAATGATTTACAGGGGTAGTTTCACGAAATGCATTTAACTAAATTATATTAATTTATTAAATTATTTCTTTTCAGCAATCACAAATTTCGGGAAACTAATAGAAGAGAACATCCAGAAAACAATGATATGTGATGAGCAGAAATGTGGACTTATAGTGGGAGGTGTTTGCCTCAACCACCAAGTGGAGTTGGCGTTGAAGCAGGCTGCCAAAGTTGTAAGTAAATTAATTAAATGATTAATAGAACCAACTAAATAACTTATACAGTAACTTAAAAAGTTAAATAATAAATTATACAAAAACGTGAAAATTAACAAATATTATATTTTTTTAGAAAGGGAAGGGGTACAACAGAACCATAATTAACCTGGCAAAGCTGGTCAGTAAAATTATGAATAACAAGAAGCTGCGTCGCATTTTGGTAGAGAGTGGACAACGTATGCTTACCAGATACGTGGAGACGAGATGGAGCTCCAGAATGAACATGATAAAGCGGTTCTTAGAGTTGTTTGACAACAAACAACTACTTCAGAAGGTGAAAAAATCCGTGCAGGATCAGAAAGGTAAACCCAAAAAAGTTAATTATAATTTAAACAACAATTTAAAACTAACAAAATTACCAACTTAAATTTCTCTCTGTCCCTTAATTAAACAAAAGAGAAAGGTAACAAATAGAAGTTTATTAAAATTTAAACTAAATAAATTATTTCTTCTCTCGTTCCCTTAATTAAAAATTAGAACTGTATATATCAATAGAATTAATTTTTAATTTTTAATTTTTAATTTTTATTTTAGTCAACAAGAAGTATGACAATCTGTGGCCAACACCTGACCAGGTTCTTGCCCTCAGAGAAGTCCTGCAAGTGTTGGAGTGTGTGGATACCATGCTGACAATTCCCGCACAAGCCCATGAGGCCACAATCGTCCAGATGTTCACCATGCTGGATACGGTGTTCTTTACCCTACGGACAAGTATGCCTGGCAACTTATTCGCTAGACGTGTATTCAAGTTCCTTCACCTGAGAGTTAACAAGATTGTCCGTACTAATGCAGGCTGGCAAGTCTGTCTCTACCTACACCCCCTGTCACGCAGTCATTTGGAAATGATTGCGAGTGGCACACAAAGCTTTACGGTGACACAGGATGAAGCAAAAACAATTTTACAACAAGCACCCAAAAATTGTAGGTTGTTGGGTGAACGGCTACACCGAATCTCACTGAGAGCCAACCTAAGTCCTGAAGAAAAGGCAGATGAAGAGGCCGACCTGCGTAGAGCTAATGCGGATGCCGACAATGAGGATTCCGAAGCTGACGAGTACGAATCTCCAGAAACTGCACCTCCCACAGGTAAAGATATACAATATTAATTAAAATAGATAATAATAATAACATTAGTTAAATAATTCAATTATCATTTTTATTAATTATATTTATGTATTACAGGCATGATGACACCCATCCAAAAGATGTTATGGAACAAACAACAAGAGTTCAAAGAAATTCAGGCTCAAGCAGCAGCCAAGAAGAAAAAGAAAGAACAACGTGACAAACAGAAGGATCCCCTGGACGTCATGAAGAAACACCTGAAAGCTGGGCTGAAGGATTGGAATAACATAGAAGAATCCAAGTTGCATGCCTTGACATACGGTTACCAACGTGAAGTCGCTAAGATAAAGGAGGAAATTGCGAAAGTCAAAAAATCTAAGTCCAAGGATTTCGATGTTGAAGAACGCCAGAAACTGTACAAACAAGGAGCAATGACCGCAAGCCACAGGATGCTTACTGCCAGGTATGAACATGTTGCAGAGAAGATATGTTATCCACCTGGACTTGTCAGTTTGATGACCAACTTCAACAACTTACCTGTTTCTAATGCGAGGTGTGAGAGAATTTTCTCACACCTCAAATTAGTTTACTCATCGAGGCGCTATAACCTAGAGAAAGAAACCATCCACGCCATCATGTTCTTGAAGATGAACAAGCTAGTCCCCAAGAAGTCCCAAGCATTTTGGGATAGACAGGTAAAAGTTACCAAGAAGACAGCAACCAAGGAACTGGAAAAGTGAAATAATTTTTGTAAATATGTTTATCATATTAATTATGTTGGAAAGAAATAAAGTAGAAGTAAAAGTAAAACAAATAATTTAATGAAATAATTTTGTGTTTTTTAAATATCTGTATCATTACCATTATAAAATAAATGTTGTAATAAAACCCAAAAAACTGTTTATTGATATATTTATTTTTTTTGCAGTATTGTTATTTAATTTAACAAGGATGAATAATCAATAAGTAGCGAAGCCAAAAACATTACTCAAATCATACTTGTCTTGTGTCTTTATGCGTGGATGGTCTCTTGCTCGAGGTTCTAGAGTAAATAAGTTGGACATCAAATGAAAGTAAATACTAAATATCCAAAAATAAGTTTGAATTTCAATTAAAGGGTGATGGAAAAAAATAAAAATGCGTACTTGCCGCTTCGCTTATATTATTGTACATTCAAACATCAGTAAACCAAAAATCAGACCAATCGGATAATTAGGTCACATAAAAATTTGTTGTTAAAATGTAAAAAAAATACGGACATTAATGTCAGAACTGAATTATCAGAATGCGAATATATAAGAGTCTAAGCAAAATTGTAAGTAAATTTGTTTAAAAACAGCTTGATAATCAGGTTTAATATGAGCGTACATTTAAAACCGAGTTTCAACGCAAAAAAACGCGGAGCCGAATCTAGAAATACGGCTGCGGATGTGTGTATATTTGGTAACATATGGTTTTTAAGTTTAATTTAAGGAAATAGACCGTTAAATCATATTATTACTGTAAAAACTCACTTTTAACTAATGTGGAGCCGAGCCGTTCTGAACGACGTAAAAAAATGCACGGAAATTCTTTTCGAACACAGGGATTCAATATTTTTAGGTAAGACTTATCGATAAAACACACCCGATACTTTGTAATTTTGGAACGATATAAAAAAATAAAAAATAAACATAATTAAAAACAAAGTATGGAGCTTGCCGAATTATTCACAGTATAAAATCTGTGCGTTTAAAATTGAAATTACCAAAAGGCAAAATAAGAATAATTAAGTTATAACGAACAGACTTATCACTTTATATTTACAAATTATTACAAAATCCTTACCTTAATATACAGTAAATGATTATGTGTACTGCCTTCCGAAATAGAAAACATAGCCTATTATTTTGACGTGTATGTACTCTTATGACATTCACACAAAACAATAGACTACAATAATTTTTTTCGGACGACAGTACAGAATTAGATCTTCTTGTGTTGACACTTGACTTTGTTTCTTTCTTCTTTTTTTTATAACTATGCAAATAATATTTATCACTTTATTTTATTGTATTAATATAATTCCATTTGAAGTTTTCACATTGAATATTAAATTTTTTATTATTTTTCACTTTTCTTTGTATCTAACTAACGCGTAGTATGACGTGTCAATACACTCTGAAATTCAAATAAGGACTGAAGAACTATGTGTGTGTGCACGAGGTGCACGAGGTAGAAATGTACATGGGTAATTAGAAACTTCAATATAATTTATTTCGTTATATTTACATTTTTTAAAATAAGATTTTTTAATATGTTTTGACCACGGTAAATAATAAAAATTTGTTGGAGGAATTTTTGTGTATATATTTATCCCTGATATAACAGCATACACCGGAAACGGATGATATCAAATAACAGGGAATCTATAAATATATTGTTACAAATACAATTACAAACTATTATAAGTTAACTTTAACATATTTCATTATCGTTATATACTTTTTTTACGTAATGCAAAATTATCCTTTTTTAATATTAGGAAGAATTTTTATTTTACCCTGTAAAAAAAGCAATGAAAAAAGTAAGACGTCTAAAATGTCGTATTCTTAACAGGTAGACTTTTTGGAGTAAGGAAATTATGTCATCACATTAATTTCATAGAAAGAACCTAAAAGTCTAATATATCTAGTAAATTTTATTTCGGAATTGTTTAACGAACATACTTAATTTAAGATTGCGTGATTTATTTCGAAATAGAAATATAAAACGTAAAAATTTATTATTTTTCAAAATCTTCTATTTATTTACGAAGTACTTCGTATATAAATATTAAGAAATTTGAATATTTAGAAAAATAGAAATAGGGATGTATTTTTGAACGAAGGGAGAGGGGAATAAATATCCTATTTTTGAAATAGAATTCTTGCACACGTATATAAATATTCCCCAATTTCAATATTTTCATATCTCTAAATTCCCTTCCAAATTTTCTCGAAATACGATACGTTTAGGGTTTAGAATAGTTAATATTTTAAATATCTAGTAGACACATCATTGATATAAATCAATTAATTCTACCAGATTTCATAACAAAACAACTAATTCCATCATAAATAAAAGTTAATAAAGGGAAAGGTAGTTTGAGGGTAAAATCCGTAAAGGTTGTGTGTTTTAAGTTAAAAACAGTAGTAGAACGATAAAAATTTGTGTAAACTTTAAAAAAAAAAATTGTCTATAGATCTTTTCAATAAGAAATACACATATTTAGTGAATATTATCTACTACTATTTTTAAGCCTTAATACACACACTTTTACGGATTTTACCCGAAACCTACCTTTCCCTTTCTAAATAAATAGACTCTTACTTGAGGGCAGGGGATAGCAGTCGAACGTCCACTTTTTATTTTTTTTTTCAAGTGGCGATTTCTCTTGGGAGGGTGAAGATAACCTCCTCCAAAATAGTTAACAACCTTCCTTGGACATATATAAGAATCTACTGTTAAGGAGAACCATATTGGTTCAGTAGTTATAGAGATATCTTAAGCTACAGATAGAAACGCATCCTGTTACTTTTATATAAGAATTTATTTGTAGTTAAACATTCTTGTTTATCTTTTTTTTTTTGAAATCTTTGCTTTTTCTAACTCTTTTTATCTATTAGGTTTTTGTCTTTCTTATATGATCCATTTGTAATTGTAGTGTAGCTACTCTTAAAATTGAATATGTCTGTACTGTACGTCCATCCGAAAGTCTTTCACTAACGAAAAGGTCGTCGAGAATAAGTTCCTATATACATACACTCCCCCCCCCCCCCTCACATACACAATATTAAATCCATACCACGCTAATTTTGATTGAAATTGTTCTAGTTTTCTCTCTAGTGGTCAATTCCAGGGAGAGAGGGAGGGGACATTGGACTAGAAATTTTACCTCGTACCCAAAGTTTTACAACAATGATATCCTATTTGCTGCTTCCAAAACTGTTGCTACTTTTACTGAAGTCAATTCCAAACTAGTAGTGTATAAACTTTTCAACCAATAAATACAGAAGGAATAATTTTGTTTGTCGGTGTATAACAATTTATCATGAATTGTCTTATCCCCTTAGATCCCTGTGACAAATCTGCGTCATTTGGTGAGTTTATTATGTGAGTCCCTATTTACGAGATTTGTACAGTAAATTTGTATGCTTACCTCAAAGCACTTAGTCGAGTATCCAATCCCCCCTCCCTCCCCCTATATAATTTAACATCGCAGGTATAGGCTCTGCAGGGTCATACACAAAATAATAAACTACCTCCCCTTATTCATAATTTGTTTAAAAAATAAAGGGGTGGGGGTTTGAGTGATAGCATGGATACTTCATAATTTTAAGTTAATTTTACTATTTCAATCAAATAAAGTTTGTGTAAAAGAAATCCAAATTACTTCATTCTGCGGGTTCTCTTTCAAATTAGGAACTGACCCTTTAAAGCCAAACCTTATCTTAAATAAGCATAAAAATACGTTTTCTTTTTTTTCAATTTTTTGAGGAATTTGTACAATGTGTACAAATCTTTTAAATAAATGTTGACAACCATATGAGTCTGAAATGGTAATTGCCATTATGTCACTTGTGATTTAATAATTAGAGTATCTCTTACACCAGGGAGGCAGGCAGGGAGGGAGGGGACATTGGACTGTAAACTTATCATGGTATCCAAACTTTTATGAACACACTCTCTCATTCGTTGGCTTAGACACTTTAGTTTGTTGCTTCAAACTTTTCAACCAATAATTTAATTCACAGAAGGAACCATTTTGTTTATCATCATTGGAAATGTAAATATTTTATGATATATTGTCTTATCCCTCAAGATCCGTGTTTCAACATGCTCTCTTTGTGCCCTAGGGGCATTTTATGGTCTAAACATATAAATCTGAATTTAGGTTTCTTAGGGATAAGACAATGGACAATAAATTTTGATAGACCAAATTAATTAATACTGTTGGTTTAAAAGTGAAACTGAAGGTTTGTACCATCCAATCAAGATTTAATAAAAGTATCTAATTCTTTTATGCTTTTATAAAACTTTGAGTACCAATATAAATTACAGTCCAATGTCACCTCACTCCCTGATATAATGTTAGCTTAGGTTACTCATTACAATTAAGTTGAGTTACATTTTGGCTTAAAGCATATTTGCCTGTAAAATGCTCAAGAATAATAGATATAGAATATATGTGGATAATATGACAGGGGAAAATTTGTCGTCAATTATGGTTGCTAACATTGACAGCACTTATGGTTCAGTTGGTTTTCCATTAGGAGGGATGGATGGTGAAGATCATTATTTTAGCAAGCTACAAGATTCACTTTATTAGAGTACATGATAAGATAATCTGGTGTAATATCCAAGTAATTAAAAGTGTTGGACTCATTAAAATAGAAAAAATGAGTTATAGAGCAAATGACAACATGTCAAAAAAATACTCAAATAAAACTATCTTAAATAGTAGCCGAATAAATTACATTTTTTTCCTTAAATCATATTTGCAAAATAGATTAATAAAATAAAATATTTGCAAAGGGCTTTTATCTTAATCATAAGCCAAGAATATATCTTTTTCCCTTATAATGTTTATAAAATAAAGAAGAATGTATAAACAAGGATGACAACATCCATAAGTAGCGAAGCACAAAATTTCGTGGATGGGAAGAACCGTCATGGTTGTTTTCTTCAAACAACGGGAAATTTAATTTTGATATCTAAAACAGAAAAAATTTTGAAAATCGGATCATAAACACCAAAGATATGGGGAAAAATGTAAAAAAATTGAAAATAGCCAAAACCCTGCAAAAAGGCAGTCTGACCATTATTGTTGTTTTCTTAAAACGACGGGAAATTTAATTTTAACATCTTTAACTGAAAAAAAATTGAAAATTGGACTAAAAACACCAAAGATATGGGGGAAAATGTAAAAAATATATAAAATAGCCTAAAACCTGCAAAAAAGGCAGTCTGACCTTCATAGTTGTTTTCTTCAAACGACGGGAAATTTGATTTTGATATCTATAACTGAAAAAATTTTGAAAATCGGTTCATAAACACCAAAGATATGGTGGAAAATGTAAAAATAGCTAAAAACCTGCAAAAAGGCAGTCTGACCGTTATTGTTGTTTTTTCCAAACGACGGAAAATTTAATTTTGATATCTTTAACTGAAAGAATTTTGAAAATCGGACCATAAACACCAGAGATATGGGGGAAAATGTGGAAAATCTAAAAATAGCCTAAAACCTGCTAAAAAGCCGTCCGACCGCCAGTGATGTTTTATAGTTAATTGTGCTCCTTAATGATGGGAATGTTGTCAAAAAATTTCAGAATTCTATCTTTTATAGGAGCTGAGTAAATCCCATTTCCCCCATAGCGTTACGGACTGACGGACTGACGGACTGACGGACTGACTGACTGACTGACTGACGGACGGACAAAGTGAATTATAGAGTAGCTTCGCTACTAAAAATGAAAGGAGTGCTGTTTGTTCTAAATATAGTTGAGACCATATAGAATTGTAAATAATAGGTGATACATTTAATTTTGACATTTTCAACTTATACAAATAATATCTCATTCTTTATAAAGGTAAGCATTTCTATAATCACGGTTGGTACGTACGTAAGGATATATCTTTTTTATGATTTAGGCATGTTGGATTTGTTCTTTCGATTTTAAACTTTGCATGAAAGTTCGTGGAGCAATGAGGTACAATTTAGAAACGCCTCTTTTCTTTGACAACCTTAAGAAAGTCCGTACGTTTATTAGTAGCGAAGCTACTCTATAATTCACTTTGTCCGTCCGTCAGTCAGTCAGTCAGTCAGTCAGTCCGTCAGTCCGTCAGTCCGTCAGTCCGTAACGCTATGGGGGAAATGGGATTTACTCAGCTCCTATAAAAGATAGAATGCTGAAATTTTTTGACAGCAATCCCATTATTAAGGAGCACAATTGACTATAAAACATCACTGGCGTTCGGACCGATTTTTAGCAGGTTTTAGGCTATTTTTATATTTTTCACATTTATCTATATATCTTCAGTGTTTATGGTCCGATTTTCAAAAATTTTTCAGTTACAGATATCAAAATTAAATTTCCCGTTGTATAAAGGAACAACCATGAAGGCCAGACTGCCTCTTCAGCAGGTTTTAGGCTATTTTTATATTTTTCACATTTTTCTCCATATCTTCAGTGTTTATGGTCCGATTTTCAAAATTTTTTCAGTTATAGATATCAAAGTTAAATTTTCCGTCTTTTAAAGAAAACAACCATGACGGCCAGACTGCCTTTTTAGCAGGTTTTAGGCTGTTTTTTATATATTTAACATTTTTCTGCATATCTTCAGTGTTTATAGTCCAATTTTCCAAATTTTTTCAGTTATATATATCAAAATTAAATTTCCCGTCTTTTAAACAAAATAACCATGACGGCCAGACTGCCTTTTTAGCAGGTTTTAGGCTATTTTTTGGTCCGATTTTCAAAATTTTTTCAGTTATATATATCAAAATTAAATTTCCCGTCTTTTAAACAAAATAACCTTGACGGCCAGACTGCCTTTTTAGTAGGTTTTAGGCTATTTTTATATATTTAACACTTTTTTCCATATCTTCAGTGTATATGGTCCGATTTTCCAAATTTTTTAAGTTAAGGATTTAAAAATTAAATTTTTTGTCGTTTTAATAAAACAACCATGACGGCCAGAATGCCTTTTATCAGGTTTTTGGCTATTTTTATATGTTTTACATATTTCCCCATATCTTTGTTTATTTTGATGCAATTTTCAAACTTTTATGGGATATAAGTATCAAAATAATTTTTCCCATTGTTATGAGCATCTTTAATATAATTTACTTCATCATGCAAAATAAAACAAGGTTTCATGTTTATTTTATCCAATAAATCTATTCTTGATTTTAGTAAAAACCTTTTAAATCTACCTGTACGTATTCCAATCGACGATTTTTTGTGCTTCGCTACTTATGGATGTTGTCATCCTTGTTTTATTTTTAACTTCCATGACATTAACTTTGTGCATGTTCAAACTGTCTTGATTACTAGGACGACAAGGTCCAATGTTGTAAGTGAAGCTCTAAAAATGTAAGGATTTCCTTTAAAATACATCCTGTATATAAGCAATTATGCCACATTTTACTATAATTTAGTGCTTACACTCGTTAAATGTTTATATTAGCCTGTCTGACTGTCATATAGGTTGAGCTTTATTTTTGTGTGTGTTGTTATCCTTGTTTTTTTTACAGGGCTCTTGTCTTTAAACAATGATTATAATATTAAATATTACACATATATTTTTGTTTTGTTTTTTGACATGTTTGAAATAAGAAGTTCGCCAAAGGCTTCACTTTAGAATTATCAAATTTAATACTAAACACTTAATTTCAAACACGATTAGTTTTCATGAAAAAATGATGCCTTTTAAAAATAAAAAAGAGATTAGAGGCCTTTTGTGTACAAATATATCAACGTATAAGATTTAGCTAAATAGTTATTTATCGCATCCTATTATAGACAGCTTTCATAAGGAAATTGGCCAGGATATGCCAAAGTTAAAAATATATGACTTAAATTAAAGTAGGTATACATGGTATTTTCAAATTTTCGCCAAGGAAAAATGTGTTACAAGACAGACACTCGGACAGAAATTTTTTTTGGAGACCACCTTTCAAGAGGTTACAATGGCTGCCTAGAAGGTATTACACATTTTTTTTTGAATTGTTAGAAGAATTAAAAACTATAAGCCTTTTTCTGCAAAAGGCATAATAATGAATGCAATTTTGATAATACTAGTCCAATCTGTTTACGTTTACTCCGGTTCTTTATAACTATGGTTTATTCGCCTGTCCTTAGGTTACCTAACGTTGATTGGTACATTTTATAATCTTGTAAATGACAAGCATATTCATAGTCCGATTGTGTACAGTTCACATTATGTGCAAAAGATTTATGTAAACGTTAATTTTCTAAATGTACAAAAAAAAAGATTTTTAAAATAATATTTTGAGCACTATGAAATTTTTTTTTGGAATGGAGTGTTGTACTTCTCTTACCCCCTATAAATAGGCTAAAACCTGCCTTGGGTGATTACTAAACTTGTTGTTGCAAACTATTTCTATACTGATCATGCTATTAAATGTCAACAATTCAGCGTTTTATTAAAGGACACTCATAAAGTTTGTTAGTTAAGAAAGCACAAATTTCTTAGGAAAAATATCTGCAAAATACCTTGATGAATAAGGCAAATATACATCTATAATTATAAATTTCAGGGATCTAAAGAGATAGGACAATGGCCGTAAAATTTGATGTACATCCCCAATGATGATACACAAAATAACCCCTTCTGTAGATTAAAATTATGTTTGAATACCCATCTCAACGAACCAACCAATCAAAATTCACTAAAGTCCCCAAAGTTTTTAAGCAAACTAATAAGAAAACGTTATCATAAAACTTTGAGGCCTAGTGTTATAAACCACTAGTCCATTGTCCCCTCTCTCTCTGTATAAATTTACTTCTTGGCTTGTCCCTTTTATTATGACACTGTTAACCGAAGATATAAATCTAACTATCACTGTACTCTGTAAGAAGGTATACAACAAAACATATTGTTTATAACAACTCACTATAACAACTGAGAGCTTCTCAAAATTTATGAAGATTTCAACACACACACACACACACACACACACATACACACACAGCAAATAAAAATGCTTATACGCAAAGTTCCATTGAAGCAGGGCTTACATTGATGAAAAGCGTAGCTACTCTAACTTCAAACTCACTATGTTTGTCCGTCCTTCAACCGGTCCGTTCGTTTGTCCGTCAGTGAGTTAGTAGCTAACTTTTAACTAAAAAAACATTCAGTATACAATTTATTTAGTCCGTCTGTCGTGCAATAAAAGACAACATTTACAATATATGTTTATCATACCATTTTCTAATTTTCTATCATTCTTTTTGCACTTTTTCCTTTTGTCAGTGAATTTTTGCGCTGAGATACTAATGGAGGTTGACATCTTTTTTATAAATGGAGGGCAACGGAAAATTTTAACAAATTACTTGCTTCTACATAATTTAATAGTTATTTATCGCATTGTATTATAGAAAGTTTTACGCGAATAGTTAAATGAAAAAAAATATTCCAGTCATTTTGGCATCTTGATTTCTCAGTATGGCTTTGAACCGGTCCTAATTCTGCAGAAATTAGACGAAGCCCAAAATACACAACTTTTGCACCACGTCGTCTTCCTGTGACGTCATAAAATGAGGGAGATGAGAGGAGAAGTGGGAAAGGAAATCCCTAAAAAAGAGATGGAGAATATAACGTCACAGGAAGACGAAGTTGTACAAAAGTTATGTATTTTGTGTTTCGTCAGAAATTATTTTTTTATGATTTGATTATATAGATACTACACTTTGCTTTAAAAAGATAGATTTTCTTATTGGTTTTCTTAAAAAGTTAAAAAGCACCAAATGCCTCGCTGATTATCTAATTCCGTGGTTTCTTTTTAGACATAATTTCACTTTTAAACAGACATTACCTGCGCAGTCAAATATTTAGCTAAACTTAAATACAAAATTTTGAGAGATAATAATGTATATCTCCAATTAACAAAATTACCCCATCTGTAAATAAAATAATTTAACGAAACTGGCTACAGTTTTTTAGATAACAAATAAACAGGGAACGTGTTTTTTAAAATTTGGGTACTGATATGATTTACAGTACAATGTCCCCTCCCTCCTTGAATAATTTTAAATCAACTTTACATCCTCCGGGACTTAACAAGGATGTGACAACGCCAATAAAAGTGAAAATAGACAAATAGATATCCATCTTAAGGCTTGGTTTTAATTATATGATTGTGCTTAAACGTTTTATGACTCATTATAAAAAATATAAATATTTTATTTTAATTGCTGCGTAGATTATAGTCAATTTAAGAAAAGTAATTTTTTTAATCTACCCAACTTATCAATGATGTACTTTTTAATATTTTGGTTTTTAATGTTGATATTTATCAATATTCATCATATTTGTGGAATAATTTTATACTAATTCTGACCAAAAATGTTTCTTTTGCTTTTGTACAGTTTTCTTTTACTAGTAGCGAATCTAATTCACTCTATCCGTTCGAAATAGGTAAAATACATTTTCTCGACTGTTATTATAGATAGACACTTTTTTGTTATGATACTCCTACCAAAGATCTTTCAGCCTTGGTCTGTCAGTCTGTCGGTCATTCTTTTTCTTATTCTCCCTGAGCACTAAATATCTCCTCTAGAACTCAACACGTCGGTCTGTATATCCATGATTTTTTGAAGCTTCTTCCTTTTAAATATTAACGCAATTTTTTTTTTTAAATGATGTTGAAGCTACGAAACTTTTGAATATTTTCATCTCTGTAATTACATCGATTACCATAACTTCTTTGGTCATTTTCTCTTTGAAATTACGATTTAAAAAAAATAATATGAAACGTTTGAATGGCATTTGAATATTTGATTACTAAGATATTTATCTATAATACAAAGTAGAACGATGACTGTCTGTCTGTTGGTTTGTACCCAAGGATCTCGCTAACCGCTGAACCGATCGGGTTCTCCTTTACAGGGTAGCTTCTTATAGGTCCCGGTAAGGTTTATAGCTATTTTCTTGGGGAGTAGGACAACCCCAACTCCCCCTCCCATTTTTTATTTTATTTTATCTTTTAAATCTAAAATACGAAAAATAAGGTTGATCAAACCTCTTGGGGCAAAGGCCCTTGAGGCTAGGGGCGAAGCCGCTAGTAATGTAAAAGTGACTGCACCCCTATACAACAGAGGCTATACGACAACAACCAATCAAAAATAGTTTTTAACAAATACTGGTTCTATGTGAATTAATAGCGGCTGCTAATTGTTCTAAATGGAATTGTGGCTGCCGACCCTTAATTATTACTATGCTTTACAATATCTAAATATTTGTTATGTTAACTTCAATGTAATAAATTACAGATTTCTGTAATAAATTATATATTTAAATTGCATGATTTAAAGTTCCCATGCATTCCAGGGAGGGAGGGGACATTGGCTTTTTAAATTAAACTAGTACCTAAAGTATATGCTTATTGGATCTTGTTTGGTTGGTTCCAAACTTTACAATCAATAATTCTAATTTACAGAAGGATTGATTTTTTTGTTTTTTTTTCTTGTGGATTTATTACAATTTATCGCCCATTATCCTATCCCCTAATCTCTATGCATATATACGTGAAATACGTGTATGCATGCACTTTGTTTACTAAAATATACAAACATTATAATTTTTCAGACAGTGGGGGTAAATTTATTTTAGAAAGCTTATAAATAAGAATACGACAATTAAGGATACGACAATGGACGATAAATTGATTTTTATATTTCATTAGATGAAAAATCAATGTTTATAAGGTAGTTTGAACCATCCAATCAAATTTGGATTGGTGTTAACTTGACTTTTTCACATGAAGGCAGGGGACATTGGACTGAAGGCTATACTAGTACCCATTGTTTTGTAATCATACTATCTCTTTTGTTGGCTCAAAAACTTTGGATATTTTTCTTTAATTTTGATTGGTTGGTTTAATCTGGCAGAAAAAAATTTAAGGTAAATGAGATTGAGGGGTAATTTTGTTTAATATCAGTAGGGATGTGCAATAATTGCCTTTTCCCTTAATATCTCTGCTAAATAAAAACAATTTAACACATGAATAGGGTAAAGATATAAATTAGTATTTAAGTGGGAGGGGGGGGGGGGGCAGATAAAAAGGTCATCATTGCTACTAAACGTTGGCCCCCCATTTTGCTAAAAATCACAAAACCTTTACAAGTATTTTTTTAGAATTAATTTACTTGTTGGTAACAGCTACATATTACATAGATATACGAAACTGTGTGAATTGTCCGAAGATATGTTGAAAGCTGTGGTACATAGAGATAGTTTATGGTTGATTTCAATTCTTACGGGACAAACAACACTTAATATACAACAATGGATATATTATTACTTGGATATTACACCAGATTTTCATGTTCTCTAAGAAAGTCAAACACACAGCAGGCTAAAATAACGATTCCTACCTTCCACAAACTTTGCCACTCCCCTCCTTCGTCCTCCTACTGAATGAACAAACTGACCAACAAATGACAGGGGAGATAGCAACCTTATTTTTCCCCTGTCATATTATCCACGTATACAACTAGGTAACAATATGATAAGCAGTGGCATGCACAGCGATTCGTCAGGTGGGGGATAGGTGAGCGAAGTTCATTCGAAAATTTTGACATCCCCTTAATCTAAAAGTAAAATTCAAATATTTATACTAAGTGAGCCTTATGGTGTTTTGATGTAAATTACTTTAAAAACATGTCTATGTACACAAACAAGGATGACAACATCTATAAAAGCGAAGCAATAAAAAGATGGGTCAATCATTAAAACTTGTATAGTGTCAGAATTAACTGAATAATCAGAATATAAATGTATAAGGGTCGAAGCAAAATTGTAAGTAAATTTGTTGTCCCAGGAATCACTATACCAAAAATCAGATCATTCGGATAATTAGATCACATAAAAGTTTGTTGTTAAAAAAGTAGAAAAATCAACAAGTTTAAAATTGACGTACGGTGGGTCACCTCCGGGTTCCAGGGACAAATGTAATCCTTTATCACTACTTCACAGGACTACAATCTCTCACCAATGTCTCCTTTCCAGATCAGCGACGCATTAATCCCTGTTTGACAAGTATATCTAACCTTAGAATGGTGGTATTATTTTACACCGATCCTAAACCCAAATACACTTAAGAGATAGTCTTTTGTTTATAAGCCCTATTCCGAAAAATGGTACTAAGACATTACTGATAACTTTATACTGTTATTTAGTCTAAGTATTTTTTATTCCTAGGTAACTAACTTTGCCAACACTTTTGGACTGAAAGTATCTACTGTGATTACTAGAGTCATGCGAACATGACTACAATATTCCGTTCTGCTGCCTGTATCCCCGTGAGGCGTGAAGTTCTTTGTTAGGTACCTTTGTCAGGTAAGAAAATCACTAGACTAGCTCCGAACCGATCTTCCAGAGTATTAGCAAAGTAAAACTACCTTTAAGACGTGAACTTATTCAAAGTTCTAATCCGAAAATGTTAAATTGTCCGAATAGATAATGATCTCCAACTTTCCTGGACTTCAGAAGCATGGGGAGGATCCGGTTGTTAGTATCGGCCGTCAGATAGCGAGCTATCATCAACCGTTGGTAGCTGAGCTACCACCGTATCTCCCTATGTTATCCCTATTTAGCCCCGTAGTGACTTGCGACTTATGGTGATACACGCGCTATTTACCCCTTCAATTGGAGCTGTCCTTCCTGAAAAATTATCAGCCATTGTCAATCCTCTCAATTGTCCACCTGAGCGTGGCTGGGATAGGCGGGAATGCCCTGACAAATACAGGTGGTAGAACCACCCTGAGCGGTGACGCTGTATTTGCGGGACTTTACAGCCGCGGCTAATAACTTCTCGTCTTTAGGAAATGCACACTCTGATTGTTTATTCTAAAAATATTTATAGGAGTTCTCTTCAGAACAAAACTTGGAGATAACTATCCGTCCGGATGCCTAAGCTTTTTAGGCCCCAAGAAGGCCTTACCCTTAAATTTATCTCAATTGACCAACATCAAAATGATATTCTATAATTTATTTAACAAAGTATTATGAATTTTATCTAACAAAACTTTTTATTTTTTAGGTATGTTTTAAATGAAAAATCCTAAGTTTGAGCCGCCAGGACCCTCCAGAAATTCCAAAGCAAGAGAAGGGAGTCTTCCCTTAAATTTTAGAATTTTTGAAAAGAGTCAGTGTGATATAGTAATTCCGTATAACGACTGACTGTTTCTCTTTTCCAGGTTTACTTTTATAGGCCTGAAGCCTAAGGAAAAAAGGGAGGCAGAAAGGATGACTTTGACTTTTATGTTGATTTTTATGTTTTATTAGGAATTGGCGACCTGATTTTTAAGATTTTGCATTTAATAGTGTGTGTATATCTCAACTAAATTACAATATTCATTTCATAAATTAGCAAGATCACATTTTATTTTATTTTACATCAAGAATACATTAAACTATTGGTTTCAAATTAGTTTTTCTAGAAATATTTTTTCAATGTCCTCTTTAATTTTTACAAATTTTCATTCTTTTAATTTAGTTTTTTTTATCACGAAACCTCTAATTTTATGATTCTTGTGTTGTTTTACTAATGTTAATTTTTATTGACAAAATTTGCTAATAATTTTTTAGCTGTATTATGACCATTCTATTAAAAGGGTTATTGTCTAACATTTCATTATAGGGTCTTCGTTTTTTAAATCTTATTTCCCCATTTTAATAAATAGGTCTTTATACATGCTTTTTTTTCTTAAAAATTATATTAAATTGTTTTAGATTTGTCTAATTTTGATAATATTTTTATAGTCTTTTATTTTCATTAGAAAAAAATACATAATTTAAAGTATGGGTTGGATTTTTCCCTAGTAAAGCTACTCTACAAGTTATTCATAGAATCGGTTCAAGGGAAAAAGACGATCCATGTACCCCCCTCAAAAAGAAAAGCTCGATTATAACACGTTTCAAGAGGCTAAAAATGACCCGTGTTTCATACAGCCTTGTTTTTGAGGTGTTTTAAATCATAGAATATTATTTGTTTACTATTTTAATAATTTTTTTGTGTTTTTTGGCACAGACGAATTTTTTTATATAATATTATGGCTTTAAGACATGATTTTAAGTTATTTTTCAATTAATATCTTTATGTACTACATTAAAAGTTGAAGGCTCTTAAAAACTTATACCAAAACATTAATGTCGTCTTACCTACATTGGTGAGCGCACTAATTTATGGATGCCGCGCTAAAATTTGAGTAGTTCTTTTTTACCGCATGGCGACACTGTATAGGTTTTAGACTACAAGCTAAAAACATTTTTTAAACATAAAATAAGGAAATATACGAGTTAAAAGTTGCTTCTTTATGCTCACTTTAAAGTGAGAAATAGTAATAAGAAAAGCTAGTTCATTTGTTGCTATAATTTGTCATTTTCCCTAAAAATTGGTGATAAATTTTAATAAGAGCCTTCGTGATATGATAAATATGAAAATCTTAGTTTAATATAAACATTGTGAATATTTTAGATTTATCTTGCTTTATGTCGGGTGTTGTCATGGTGAAAATGTGCTTAGTTTTGAAATGATAAAGAATTGATTAAAGAAGAAACAAGCACACTATTACTGGTAAACTAAATTTTGTTTATGTTTTTTTAAAGCTATAATTTAATGTCTTTTCATGCGTCGACTATTTAGCAAGTTAAACCAAGAGGTTTTCATAGACAATGGACATTCGGCTTTGAAACCGATTAATATCCGCTGTATTTGAACCAGCTCTCACCCATTCTAAAAGTCATGAAATGCATCGTATTACAGACAACTTCCCACGAATATTAAAAAAAATTAATACCTTCAGCCCCTAGAGTTCAACAAAACTGGTTTTATTCTTATATATTTTCATTTTAATGTAAGAGAAAACCTGTCTATAACACGATGCGATAAATTATTCTTACATCATTATATTATTTGTCTATATATTTTTTATCTCTTAGATATTAATCCACTCCTATCGGGAAGAGTTAAAAAATAGAAAGACATTCCATTAATTAATTATCTTTTATACAAATTTGGTCATTTTATTACTGTTTTATTCAAAAGTTCGTTTTTTAAGGTCATTAATCTTATGCTACGTTTTTATTATATAATATTTAGTCCTTCCTTTATCTCTCACTAAACAGATGTTTTTTAGACTAAATTTTATATGTATTTTTAAAGAAACAATATTTTTAAAATGTTGTTTTCCATAAAATTGCAATCATATTCCTGCATTATGACCTGAACATAATTATTTATCAATGATTGAATTTTATGTGTTTTAAAAATTGGATTTATTCTTTTTTGATTAGATCTAAAAATTGAATTTCTTATTTTTTCAGGCCCTTTTGCAGTAGTTTGGCTGTTTTTTGTTCTTGATTGTAGTCGTAGTTTGGGCTCTCAATTTTTGGTAAGTATCAAATTTGTAACTTTTTTATTTTTGACCTTTAAAACACTAGTTTTACTATATTGAACTAATGTCAAGTGGACAAATATGATAGCCTCGTCATATTCATCTCCTTTCTACTAGTTGTACATTATATAACATTATGTGTGTTGAAAAAAATATAAGGTCCACATCAACTTCTTGGGAAATTGTTTTAAAGAGCAGTTGGGTTGTTTCAGTTTATTTGTTATGGGCCAAATATTTTTCCAACAATTACTTTTGTTATTTTATTTTATTTCCATATCTACCTAGTTATAGAGTAGTTTTATTTAAACTGTTATAGTTCTTTTTACGCGTTAGCAAAAGCTACATATTTTATTGATTTTATCCTATTTTATAAAGTAGTAAGCCTTTTTTGTCTGTAGCGAAAGATCTCGCTAACCGCTGAACCAATATGGTTCACCTTTACAATGAAGCTTCTTATATGTCTATGGAAGGTTGTAAACTATTATGGGTGAAAAGACCTCACACATTAATTGCCCCTAGAGGCTTCTAAGGGCGTAACCGCTAGTAGGTATATGAAGTATTTTACATTTATCTCATAGTCGGTTCTAATTTTGTAAAAATTACTTAGATCCTTTCAGATATAAATAATAAACTCTTAAAAAGTCCTTTTATAAAAAAAAATAGCTAAAAACCCGACTATACAGTCAAAAAGACCCTAAAGTTAGTTGCTATTGCATAAATTTCAAGCAATATCATATTCCCAGTTTTGTTCTCACTTATTAGTTTCAATCTCTCGATGTCATGAGTCATCAGAAAGTTCCCAAAAGAGGCATTACTTATTGAGAGATTGTCATAGAGTCTTAATTCTTTTATTATTAATACAAGTATAAGTTTCCCTGGTAGCCATACTGTTTTATATTTAGGAGGAATCCAGTCAAATCACCCCACGAAGACTGAGAGAAGGCTTCCCTAACAAGACTAAAGTTTAATAATTTAAAATATGTCAAGGTAAAGTCACGCAACCTATTTCTTCACCACAGAGCAAAAATTAAGTGTCGGAAATAATGTTAATTACTTACAAAACTTAAATTTATACTAAAATGTAATTGTTTAATGCAAAAGCCATTTTTATTTTCAAATTCATTTTTAGCAAAGAATATTTAATTTTGTAGAAAATGAAAATGAGAAAAATATTATCCAATCTATATATGTGATTAACCTATGACGCGCAAAAGGTTCAAATCTCTATATTCGTTGTATCAGTCTAACGTCGCCCGTCGGCCATCTTACTTAAAACCAAGGGAAAACAGTCTACATAAAAACTTAAAGAAAATTGTTATTTTTTAGTACAGAATACACATTTAAATCAATTCAAAGCATTTATAAAAACAATTTGAACTTTTTTATTTCCAATTTTAGTAGTTTTCAACAACTTATTTTGTTTCTTTTAAGAAAAGATTGGTTAAATTAACTATCGTGAAAAAGTTTTCAAAATGTAATATTAAACTGTCTTTGCGGAGATACAAGGTAAAACAAATATTAAAATAGTCAGTTCATTTTCCCAGCGAAGCCGTACATGCAAAGATTTCATTTAAACCAAAATTGAAGATATGATTCCATTGAATTCACTGTTCCTATTTAATTGTAAAGAACCAATAAATGGGTACCGTAACAGCCTCCAAGTTAACTTTAAAAGCATTGTAGTCCATTAAAAGTTTGGGCTTAATTTGATATTATCAAGGCCTGGAATTAGCTGAACCTAAGAAGAGTGGATCTGTCCTCCCCATCTCTAGTGGAGAACTTTGTTGGTGCCCCTCGTGATGGATCAGAAGGAAAGCCTGAGCACGAAGAACCATAGGTAAAATGTTGTTGATTGGTTAGCTACCTAATGAAATTTGGAATCAAAGTTATAGTGTAGATTGCGGCCTATCCAAATATCACCTAATTATGTAATTAAGTTTTTCATTCCTTGACTAATGAACCATTGGATTGTTTTAATGAAATGCACTATTCTGAAAAGCCCTAAATCGAAAAAAGACTTTAAAAAGAAATTAACAAAGCAATGCAAACTTTAGTATTTTATTTATGTATTATACTTTATTGTTTTATTTGTAGTTCATTTATAACAACCTAATTTTGTTATTTTATTTTAGGTTGTTTAGAACCGCTGTATTCCACCTGAATAAACGAGTATTGAAAGCTTCCCTGACTGCTCCACTGTCAGTTGTTCATTCTGGGACACCTGCCGCACTGCTACATCTCCAACTAGTGGGTTGTGGTACACATACAAAGTAAGTATATCATTGCATGTAATGGGTAAATTATGAATGGGAAATATATATTATTTGAGTGTTTTTCACCTAAATTTTTCAGCTCTCTGTTGGGTTTCCTATCCCTATTTCCCTGATAGTTAAAAAAAGAAAGTTTTTTAATATTCTTTACAGGGGAGAAAAAGGTTGATTGAAGATATCGAAACTTTTAAATGCCGTCTTCTTTTTTGAATATTTTTGTTAGGAAGAGATAAAAATGGACCATTTCAAAATATTTGAAGTCTTTAGTAGTTTAGTCTTTAACAGTCATTCGTTGATTTTTTGTCTCAAGTATGAGACTGATATGGTTCTCCCTTTTCGGATCCTAGGAAATTGATGATTACTAGCTGTTTTTTCTGGTGTTATCCTATAATAAAAGAGTTAGAAACCTGAAATAAAATTATTAATTATTATTATTGTTCCAATTAAAGTAGTAGAGTGTGTATCTATCTTAGCTTTACATTTTTTAAAAACATGGATATCTTGATTTAATTTAGGAGGTGGTGTGGTAGTGTTGTGGTCCAAAAAGCTGTTTTTTCTTCCAATTTTTAAAGATTATTGAGCAAAGAATAAAACGTTTTTTAGATTTATGCACTGCACACCGACGACAACGTGATTAGACACCTTGCCAAGTTTTTTACATCATAAGAGCAACATCCTCTTTCACTTTTAAATTATAGCTTTTTTAATGATACAATAGATATATGGAGTATTAGACCGATACTTAAAAGATTGATTTTTCTAAAATTGTATAGCTATTTTAATATTTTTTAATTGTTCTTATTTTTCAGTTGTTTTGAGAAAGAAGATGAGATTTTTTGGGATTTGTTTGGGCCGCTATTTATCCGCCAAGACAACCTACATGGAGCAGAGTGTTCCTGTCCTGGAACAAGGTTCCAAGAAGCGTGGTGTTTGCCGCTATTTGTGGGATGACGATGTAGGAGATCCTTTCTAATTTGGTTTTGTTATTTTATTTGGTAAGTTATAATTCTTTGATGAATTTTTAAGTATCGAACTCATATTTAATATTGGATAAGAGACTGTGTTTCTTCAAAACAACTAATAATTTTATCTTGTTGTTAATTTTAAAATAATGGTGTTTTAATTACAAAGTTTTTTGGTTTTTTACTATTGTCTTATTCATTATTGTCTCATTTTACAATTATTTTTTCTTTGTTTTAGATTATCATGTAGCTGTTTAGCTATTTGTTCTGCCGTTTTCTCACTTATTGGGCTTTGTTGTTGGTGTACAAAATTTACTTAAGATAGCAGTTATGAGGTAATGATATTATCATTTAGACTCAATTTAGATGGGTATTAATTTAAAATATTTTATTTATTCGTAATTTATGAGCTGTATAAGTTTTCATAGAATGATAAAAAAATTGGTTTATATTTATAATGGATTTTATGATGAGAAAAAAAGTATTCTGAACAAGAGTAGAATAGTACAGATATTTAGATCCTAAGATTTTTAGATGTAATGTTTAAGTGTGAATTTCTTTTGGCTTATTTTCTGTGTGCTTTTCTTTTTTAAATGATCTTATTTACAGCTTATATTTTGTAGAATATTTTTTAGCTTGATTTAATATTTATTTTTTCTGTTTTTTCAGTCATATCTACTCGGCTCCCAGTTTTAATACAACAACTGTGGTTCCAACATTGCATTGCTGATCAAGTAACTGGTGAAAGACCGCCCTATATTTGATTGCAGACGGAGTAGCCTGTACACTGATTTTCTAGGTAAGTGTTCCTTTTGCTTCTATTTTGGTCCTTTAGGGCCTATGGTGCTCCCATCCCTTTTTATAGGATCGTGAAGCTAAAAAAAGACCCCTTAATTATTTTTTGGGGGATAAGATACATGCATGCTTATTCTTATTTTAGGTGAAGCAAAAGATTAGGCTTTGTTTAATGCAAACAGAATATGTGACTGATATATTTATAATTAGATAGTTATTTGCTTAGCAAAATAACTTCTCCCCCTTTGCAAAAAAAAATTTCGCTCAATTGGAGGGGTTTTAAAATAAGTTAGAGATAAATTTGAGAGTGATTTTTATTAGCTGCTTTATTTTTCAGTTCATTTTGTTGGGAGTTGGGAGGGTGGTTTATATTTTTAAAAACTTAAATTTATTTTGTTAATATCATTCTGTATAAAACATATAAGGCATTATTTTCTGTCTTTCTATAGAGTAATTGACATAAGAGACATTGGCCTTTTGACTTATAGATTTAAGACAAGAGTGAAAGAAAGTGATAAAGAGAGGGGTCGAGAGAAAGAGAGAAAAAATTAATATCGCTTTTTTGTTTTATACTGATAGCTTTGGTGTTTTGTTTTTATTAAGGAGTGTCGTGTAAGGTGAAAAATCAAGGTGTGTGTAAAAAAAAATATTGATAAGTAAAGTTTTAGTTTATTTATGTTGATTTTATTTTTATGTTGTGTGAAATGTGCATGTGCCATCCAGCTTGTTTGATATTTTCTTAATTTAGAGTTTTTTGTAAGTTTGTTTTAATAGTGTTGTTTTATTTCAGCTGTTAGCTTTTTAGCTATCCAGGCTAGTGTATGTGTGTAACCGATTTGGTTAGAAGAAAAATAGGCAGCTGATTTCTGCTTTCTCATTTAATTTTTTCTCAGCTAAGTGGGCAGGTGTGTGCTTGTCGCTGTTTAGTCTGGTAGAGTGTACTCTACAACTAGCTAGGCTGTGTGTGTGTGTGTGCCTAGGTGGCACTGGTTGTGCGTGTAGTTTAGTGGCCTAGCAATGTGTACTCTACAGCTAACTAGGCTGTGTGTGTGTGTGCTTATTGTTAGATGTTGAATAATGTATTTTAGAGCTATATAGCCTGCGTGTGTGTTCCGCCTAAGTGGCTTGGGAAACAGCTGAGTTGTGGTGTGTAAAATTGCTGCTTTAAAACATATATGTGTAGTTTCCCATTTGTTTTTAAATGACCTTATATTTTTTTTGTTCATTTTAAAAGTTTAAAATTTTATGGCTTAGCAATTGTAACTTTTTATGTATAAATTTACAAGAAAGAAGATTTATAAGTGAAGTAAATATTTTAAATGTAGCAAAACAAGGATGACAACATCTATAAATAGCGAAACACAAAAAGGTCATTGATGGTAATATTTACAAGTAGATTTGTAGTGTATTTATTAATTGATTTATTGGGTAAAATAAACACTAAAACTTGTTTTTATTTATATAATGTTGTCGGTCAAAGTAACTTACATAAAGGATGCTCATAACTATGGGAAGAATTATTTTGATCATGATATCTTAAAGAGTTTTAAGACTGGTCCAAAAATACCAAAAATATGGGGGAAAATGTAAAAAATATAGAAATAGCCAAAAACCTGCAAAAAGGAAGTCTGATCGTCATGTCTGTTTTCTTTAAACAACAGGAAATTTTATTTTGCAACTAAAAAAAAATCTGGAAATCGTACCATAAACACTGAGGATATGTAAAGAAATGAAAAAATTACAAAAATAGCTTAAAACCTATTCTATTACGCAAAAATTTTGATTGTTTTTATGCGCACGAAAACGAATTTTTCCAATAATTGTCTATTATTTTGCCAAAAATTGACAGAAAAATTATTCGGCGTTTTTATCTTCCTATTTTAAAGAGAATAAGAAAAAAAATTTATTTTTAAGTCAAATCGATTTAAAAACTGCTTTCAAGAAATGTTATAAAGTAATTTAAGATTAAGTTGTTCTAAATCTTAGAAATTGTTATTATTTTATCTTAGGCTTGCGTGTGTGTGTTTAAATATTGCAAGTTGTAGTTTCAAAATACGCATTATTTAAATTAAAAACTAAAACAATTTTGATGAGGTCTGTTTTCTATCTTGACATGTGTCAACTTTTTTCAACACTATATTTATGCATTTACACAAAAATTTTAATTATATCATTTCGGAGCAAAGCATTTCCTTAATTTACTATCTATCAGTTTAATAATATTAGAACCCTCAGAAAAGTTTTTATCATATAAAGTTTTTCAAATTTTACTATAAAAATTCAATTTACTTTCCATAAACAACTAATTTCAAAAAATAAACTGCATTTAGAAATATTCTTTGTTTAGGCCAAAAATATACAAAAAAAACTCGCCATTTCATCTACACATCCTAAGAAATACATGTTTCAAAGCATAAAGGCCCTATTCTTTACACAATGATACAACTATTGGCTGCGCCCCTATAAGAATATTCTTAGGGAAAAGCTTAAACTCATATTTAGGTTCTTAAAACCTTTTACAATGCCATAGATGCTTAGTGCTGTAAAAAGTATGAACAATATTTTAATTAGCTTATAGAAGAACGAAAGGTTGTTAATAGTTAATCATTTTAGCTTGCCACAATGCTATCTCTTATTTTAACATCGACTACAGCTATGATTTTTATCTCTAATACTACCCAACTATTGTAAAAATTTGGACAAGATTTGCTATAAGACTACTGATATCAATGTGTGAAAAATTAGGAAAAAGTATAAAATTAAGATATTTTTTACAAATCTGAATACAATGTAAACAAGGAGTTTGATACTTTTGCTTGTGATATTTTTCTACCGGGCGCGCGTGACCCCCGTTGTCAAAAACCTTAGCTCAAAAATGTAATGATTTACATTAAAATTATGTATTTTTAACACACATGTCTAAAAATCAACACATGTGTTCGGAACTAGGTCATAAACCTCAGAATTTATAAATTCATTTTCATAAAAATTATTAGCTAAAATTAGGCTTATTTTCAGGGATCTTAAGGGATAAGACAATGGACGATAAATTTGTTGGACAATTTTGCTACATAAACACATAATTTATGGAAATTGGATTTAGTTAGACTTTTCTTATGGAAATTTTTATTTCTTTTGGGATTAAGTTCATGCTTATTTAATAAGGCCTTGTAATTTTGGATGACACATTTCTGTTCATAAATTTTGTCAACTATTAATTTATTATTGTGTGGTGTTTTCTTATTACTGCAAAAAAAATCTTAATAGCTTTATCTATTTAATTGTTATTAATTCTTGTATTTTATTTTTAGGTATTGTGTCTGTAATTGTATTTGGAGATTCGAAATTTGCTGAGAAAACTGAAACTGTGAACTGAAAAGAAGATGGCATTGGTGACAGCTGAGAAAATTTCGAAATTCTTACCAGTTTTACTCTCCATTGGGGCCTCCTGTAATATGCAGATGTACCGGATTTGTCTGCAGAAGTGTGAAGGGCTTGTGGATACTAATGGAGGTATAGAAGGTAGGAATTTGTTGTTTTAAGCAAAATTATACTATAACTAAATTGTGTGTTTTCTGCTGTTTTGTGGAGAGTTATTTTATAATTTTGATTGTATGTTCTTTTTTGCTACAAAACTAGATATGTCTGTATTTGTTACAGACTAGATAGCGTATCTGCTCTAGAACTAGAATTGTCGTCTGTTGAGCTTTTTAATATTCTATTTATTTATTTTATTAAGCACACATATTTGCCCTACTTTATAATTATAATGATGTTTATTCTTGTTCAAACTTTTTATTATTTTTTCTTGCCTTTTATAAATAAAACATTAAAGTAATGTATATAGAGCAATAAATAGTATATGTAACAACCACCCCTTCTCAAAGACCTTTTACACAACTTTTGGTAGGGTCTTTGAAATAAGCTGTATCATTCAAAAATGTAAATACAGCCGGGTGCTGGCAAAAGAACCAAGAGCAAATTGCAAACTAATGTTAACACAAGGACGCCCAAGCTTTTTACTTAGCATGGGGGTAAAATGAGGATTTCTATATGTTCAAAGGGAGTAATGTAAGGTATTTAGAAGCTTGAGGGGTGTAAGGGATAAATACACCATTACCCCTTTACTTGGACATCTATGTTTCAGTTATAATGATTTCTGCATTTTGCCTAGTTAATTTCGTTTTTGCTTTGTTTATATACTGTTCATTTGTTAAAGATTATTTTGAAATTTATCTATTGATCTCTTGAAACTGAAAATAACCCAATACTTGAAATAAGGACATAGTTAATTTGCCACCCCCACAAGGGAGAGCTCAACCATTTATGGGAAAATAATCGAAAACAACGTAAATATAGGCAAAAATTAAATTTTGGAACATCTGCAATATATTAGTTCTACATTTGTCGCTAGATGTCACTAAAAACTTGATAATTTTGATTTGCTACAAAGTATTCACACTATTAGGAAAAATGTCTTATTAATCACAAATAACTAGGTTTAAAAATGCAGTATTGTAAATCGGAAAAGATGATTATGAATATAATGGCAATTTTAGATACTTCACATAAGTTTAGACTGATATGACAATTTTTCACAAAAATTGTCCCTTTCTTTTTCAAAAAGCAGTAAAAAGCATTAAACAGCTATACTTAGAAAGCAAAATTTAATGGAATTATTTTTCGTCTGCAACGCTCTAGGTCTTTGCAATTGGAAATAAAATAATATGCTCTTTATACATTTATACTATAAATTTATTAATGAAACTCTGTGTCTCATTGTATAGTTCTAAGAATGGGATTTGGAGATTCTTAAAACGTTTGGATAATGACTATTTTATACCGTATCTTTTTAGCTAGATAAACCCTAATATAATTTAAGACATTAATTATTTTATTTAGGGTTTTTATTAGACTGTTGCTTACTTTAGAGTAAATCGATTTAATTGGCCTAAACTCCGGCTTTGTTTCAAGCTTATTCATACCAATCCTGTTAGTTCCGCGTTCAGTCATGGCAATGAGTAATAATCTCTCATTTGACATACTAATGTATGCAATGATAAAAAATAATAAGCCAAATGACGCAAGAGTACTACCAATCACCATACTTGTTAATAGAACTAACATGATTGTCATGAATTTATTTTGAGAAGGAAAGTCTTCAAGATATTGGAGCCATGATAAAGCCTTTGTGTTTCTGGCCCCATTTTTCATGCACAATGTACTTTTAAAATCTGATTTTTCTTTAATTCTATTGTTTTCAGATATGTTAGTGTTGTAAGAGGACTGTGCAGTTTTGCAGTAGTCAATTTTCTGCTCATCTAAATCCTCAGGGTAATTTTCTTTGCTTTCTATTTTATTGATGTTTGTCTGTTCGTCTATTTCCTCTTTTTGCCCCAAAATATTTTCTAAATCGACTTTGCCTATTTGTACCTCTGGGCATAGCAATTGTTGAGGCGAATTAACGGAAATTTTATTACTAGATAATTTTTCAATATTTTGACTTATTTTTTGATCCGTCGCGTATTTAGGGGTTTTACTAATATTATCCAATTTTGTGTTAGACACATTTTCTTTTATATTGGTAATTATTGGCGGATTAATTTTATCTATTGGATTATTAACAATAGAGTTTTCTATTATTTTAAAATCATTGTTTATAGACGAACAGTTTGATGTTGAAGTATTAGATGTTTGACTTTCCATTAATATATTTTCTATTAGCTTATTAGTATTATTACTATTTACACTATTTTGGGTATTATTATTGACATTATTTTGGGTAGTCGAACATTCTAGTACTTCAACATTCTTAATTTTTATATTTTCATTTTGATAATCAATATCTGAATTTTTCAGGTTTATCTGAATGGACAAAGAGATGTTGATTTTGGGACCAGTTTGATTTAATGGTGAGGTTTTCTCTAGAATAGGGGTGCCGGGTATGTCCCAAGAATCCGTAACTTGTGGTATTTTTACTTGTAATTGTATGTTTTTGCTTTCTTGAGAAATACTCGGCTGCCCTACTAGTTTTTTTCCATTGTTGGCGGGAATTTGCACGCCGACAATGGATGGTATAGTCTTGATACACCATAATTTAAGCAGCGTGGGCATTGTTCTTTGGAGAGAGTGACATTAGGGAAAGTGAAACACTCCTCACTACCATGGGTGTCAGAATTACACAATAGGCAAACTGTACTGTTAGCTTTTTCTTTATTCTTTTTATACCACCATTCCATATTTGCTTTTTTAACTGCTTCATCTGGATGTTTTAAACAGTATCTAGAATAGTGAGGCTTTTGGCAATGCTCACAAGTTTTTTCCTTTTCTACTTGGTTTACATTTGCATTTTTTTGTCTGTCTAATTTTCTTTTTCTCTCAATGGCTGAGTTATAAAAGCTTCTGTTATTGCTAAACCAACTTAAGATTGTCTCTTTAGAGAAGTTAGGAACATTTGTGGATGTCAAAAATGCAGATTGCAATAATGGTGGTACCAAATAGGTACATATTTTTTCCCTAAGTTTAGCCATTTGATTTTCATGACTATTTCCTGTTTTTTGCAACATGGCTGCCAAATATATTATTATTTTATTTGGTCTGTTTTCATCTTCAGCAGTGAATCTATAAGTGTAGAATTGTTTCTCATATTCATGTGAGTTGAGTAATTCTGCACCTATGGTAGTTAGGATCGATTTTACAAAATCCTGAGCACTAAGGGCATTAGGATCTATTTCTAGCATATCTAGTTTATTTCTTGATTCTTCATTAAAATAGTGAATAAGAATATTGTTGTAGGAACTATGAGTAAAGGGAATCTCATATTCCTCCAAATATTTAAAAGTGCTAAAAAAAGTATAAGGGTTAGTTTTTTCTCCATATTGGGGTGGGATTTTACCCAATATTTTGACTTGTCTGTGAATACGTTCGTGTTGACAACTGCCCCACACTAAATTATTTGGTATGAGATTAATTATTTTTGCTGTATTTAGGTCAGTGATAGATGTATTTTCATGAAGAAGAAGTTTGAGTTGCCACATTTGAGATTCAGATAAGATATTTCCAAGTAAGTTATTTTCTTGTCTTGTCTCTCTATTTTTGTTATTTCTATTGGTAGATGGAGTCCTTCTATCTAACTCTGTATCTGAAGAGCTAGAACTAGAGCTAGGACCACTACTATTACTACGTCTATTCATTCTCCTTGGCATAGAGAAATTTTGTCTGTCTTTATGCCTGTTTTCTCTGTCACTATCATCTCTTCTATGTTGTCTTTCTTTGTTAGACTTAGTTTTGTCTTTATCGTGTTTATAACGATTTTCATGTCTATCATGATGTTGTTCATGGCGTCTCTGGTCCTCATTGCCATGTGGGTTAAGTGGATCATACATTCTGTCAGGCCTTTTATTAGAATGTTTTTTACTTTTTTGTCTGTCAAAATCCTCACTATAATAGCTAGATTCTGACTCATAACCCGAAAAATCTGAAGTTGGTTTAATTACTTTTTTATTTTGGGGTTTATTTCCATTATTTTCTTGTTTTATTACTTGAATATTTGGCTCATTTTCATGTATGGGTGGAATGTCTTGTACATGTATTTGAGGCCTATGTAATATGCGATTTTGTCGCCTATTGCCTAAGACAAGCATTGCTGTTGCTGAGTGAATCTCAGGCCTAACATGAACACTAGGTATTTCCTCCAGTCTTAGATAATGATTTACTGCATTATTTAATCCAGGTTCATATTCTGGATTATAAGGTGGAGGATTTAAAATTTCATCTTCTAATTGATCAATAATAATATCATCCATTTTAGGTTATTGCTGTACTACACATGGAATGAGGCCTAAATCAAAGATAAATGGAGCACCATTGTGCGTGGCCTATGCTCTGCTGCACTACACATGGAATGATTGTTTGTCAATGAAGAGCTGTGCTTTTATGGATGCTTTACTGGTAAGACTTATTTAGTGGCCTTGAGCCAATATCCCACCTAAAGAAAAAAAGTTAAATCTTACCTGGGTTTATCCGTAGGTAACGGAACCAATTTTATGGGTCACCTCCGGGTTCCAGGGACAAATGTAATCCTTTATCACTACTTCACAGGACTACAATCTCTCACCAATGTCTCCTTTCCAGATCAGCGACGCATTAATCCCTGTTTGACAAGTATATCTAACCTTAGAATGGTGGTATTATTTTACACCGATCCTAAACCCAAATACACTTAAGAGATAGTCTTTTGTTTATAAGCCCTATTCCGAAAAATGGTACTAAGACATTACTGATAACTTTATACTGTTATTTAGTCTAAGTATTTTTTATTCCTAGGTAACTAACTTTGCCAACACTTTTGGACTGAAAGTATCTACTGTGATTACTAGAGTCATGCGAACATGACTACAATATTCCGTTCTGCTGCCTGTATCCCCGTGAGGCGTGAAGTTCTTTGTTAGGTACCTTTGTCAGGTAAGAAAATCACTAGACTAGCTCCGAACCGATCTTCCAGAGTATTAGCAAAGTAAAACTACCTTTAAGACGTGAACTTATTCAAAGTTCTAATCCGAAAATGTTAAATTGTCCGAATAGATAATGATCTCCAACTTTCCTGGACTTCAGAAGCATGGGGAGGATCCGGTTGTTAGTATCGGCTGTCAGATAGCGAGCTATCATCAACCGTTGGTAGCTGAGCTACCACCGTATCTCCCTATGTTATCCCTATTTAGCCCCGTAGTGACTTGCGACTTATGGTGATACACGCGCTATTTACCCCTTCAATTGGAGCTGTCCTTCCTGAAAAATTATCAGCCATTGTCAATCCTCTCAATTGTCCACCTGAGCGTGGCTGGGATAGGCGGGAATGCCCTGACAAATACAGGTGGTAGAACCACCCTGAGCGGTGACGCTGTATTTGCGGGACTTTACAGCCGCGGCTAATAACTTCTCGTCTTTAGGAAATGCACACTCTGATTGTTTATTCTAAAAATATTTATAGGAGTTCTCTTCAGAACAAAACTTGGAGATAACTATCCGTCCGGATGCCTAAGCTTTTTAGGCCCCAAGAAGGCCTTACCCTTAAATTTATCTCAATTGACCAACATCAAAATGATATTCTATAATTTATTTAACAAAGTATTATGAATTTTATCTAACAAAACTTTTTATTTTTTAGGTATGTTTTAAATGAAAAATCCTAAGTTTGAGCCGCCAGGACCCTCCAGAAATTCCAAAGCAAGAGAAGGGAGTCTTCCCTTAAATTTTAGAATTTTTGAAAAGAGTCAGTGTGATATAGTAATTCCGTATAACGACTGACTGTTTCTCTTTTCCAGGTTTACTTTTATAGGCCTGAAGCCTAAGGAAAAAAGGGAGGCAGAAAGGATGACTTTGACTTTTATGTTGATTTTTATGTTTTATTAGGAATTGGCGACCTGATTTTTAAGATTTTGCATTTAATAGTGTGTGTATATCTCAACTAAATTACAATATTCATTTCATAAATTAGCAAGATCACATTTTATTTTATTTTACATCAAGAATACATTAAACTATTGGTTTCAAATTAGTTTTTCTAGAAATATTTTTTCAATGTCCTCTTTAATTTTTACAAATTTTCATTCTTTTAATTTAGTTTTTTTTATCACGAAACCTCTAATTTTATGATTCTTGTGTTGTTTTACTAATGTTAATTTTTATTGACAAAATTTGCTAATAATTTTTTAGCTGTATTATGACCATTCTATTAAAAGGGTTATTGTCTAACATTTCATTATAGGGTCTTCGTTTTTTAAATCTTATTTCCCCATTTTAATAAATAGGTCTTTATACATGCTTTTTTTTCTTAAAAATTATATTAAATTGTTTTAGATTTGTCTAATTTTGATAATATTTTTATAGTCTTTTATTTTCATTAGAAAAAAATACATAATTTAAAGTATGGGTTGGATTTTTCCCTAGTAAAGCTACTCTACAAGTTATTCATAGAATCGGTTCAAGGGAAAAAGACGATCCAACGGACATTCTGGTAATGATTATAGTGTTGCTACGCTTTATAAATCGTACCTTACTACTACAGGAATCACCATGCAAAGTCCAATAAAATTACCATAAAATCACCATTAAAATCGATAGGACAATTCTAACATGCCTAAATTAACGAAAAAAAACTATCTGTCTTAGACGTACGGACGGACGGTCGGACCGCCCCTAATTATAGAAAAGCTTAGCTTTTAAAAATTATCCTGAATATCATATTTATTCTTCATAGGATTGAATCATATGTGATTAAATAAATAAATAAATTTTTTGTCTGCTAGAACATAACTCATAAGTAAATCTTTTTCTCGTATTCATTCGAATCCGGTGGATAGGAACCGGTTCTCATCCGTACGAAAAAACTATGTCTAGCACCGAATTATATCCAGCTTTCTACGAATATAAAAATGTAAAATCATAAGATTAAAACCAGTTTTTTTAGCCGGTGCCTTCGGTACCTCTGGGCTAAAAAAATAATTTTAATCTTATAATTGTACATTCTATATCCGCGGAAACCCGTTTATAATACGATGCGAGAAATAACTATTATTTTCCAAGTTCTAAAGAATATGTTTACACATCTAGTTTTAATTTGAGTTTCATGATCTTTTTACTTAATACAATTGTGTGTAAGTCTGATTTTTTAAAAGCGAAGCTTTTCTATAATTAGGGTCGGTCCGTCCGTCCGTCCGTACGTCCGTCCGTCCGTCACGGATAGCTTTTTTCGTTAATTTAGACATGTTAGAATTGTCCTATCGATTTTAAATTTTGCATGGTGATTCCATTAGTAGTTAGATACGATTTAGAAAGCGTAGCAACTCTATAATCATTACCAAAATGTCCGTACGTCCATTTTAAACATGTTGATTTTTTTACTTTTTTAAATAGCTTTTTTCGTTAATTTAGGCATGTTAGAACTGTCCTATTGATTTCAAATTTTGCATGGTGATTCCTGTAATAGTTAGGTACGAGTTAGAAAGCGTAGCAACTCTATAATCATTACCCGAATGTCCGTATGTCCATTTTAAACATGTTGATTTTTTTACATTTTTAACAACAAATTTGTATATGACCTAATTATCCGATTGGTCTGATTTTTGGTATACTGATTCCTGGGACAACAAAGTACAATATTAAAAGCGAAGCAACTTTATAATTAAGTCCTAAAAATGTAAGTATGTCCATAATCATTATCCTGTATCAAGCAGTTTTTCAACAACTTTACTTACAATTTTGCTTTGACTCTTATACATTCGCATTCTGATTATTCAGTTCTGACATTATACAAGTGTTAATGTTCGTTTGTCCTACCGTTTCAGAGCTTCGCTTTTATGGATGTTGTCATCCTTGTTTAAATTTTATTTTGTAGATGTACAATTTTATATTTTTATTAGGGAAAGAGGGAACATTTGGCTGTTTATTACACTAATCCCCAAGGTCTTATAATAACGTTTTCTTATTCGTTGGCTTCACAACTTTAAGGGCTTTTATTGAATTTTTATTGGTTCGTTCATTAACTAGAGTGTCTAAACGTTTCAACCACTTAGAAAATCTGTAGAAGGGTTAATTTTGTGTAAAATTTTTGGGGATGTAAATTAATTTATCGGCCATTGTCTTATCTCTTCATATTCCTGATTTTTATCTTGATTGTGATGTCTCATAATTCTAAGGAAAGTGTGCAATAATATAAGGAAAATATTCACTTGGAAATATTTCTTTTTAAACATTTTCACATGGGTGGCTACAGATTAATGTAAAACAATAGAGGGGGGAGGGTTTAAATAACAGTATGTCCAAACTCCAAAGCCCGTGGACCCTGGGCTGATCTTTGAATATCAGCCAATCGCATTAAATGTATCTACACAGCATAGTCGCTACAAAAGAGCAGAAAGCAATTTGTTAGCAGACGAAAAAGGTCTCCAACACTAGATCCAGTTGTATCTGATTTATACATCTATACTTATAGATTTATTGGCTACAGCTTGGAGTTACATTTTTCCCTCTAAGCCGCACGATTGCATTCAGCTTCAACATTATTAAAGACGAGTGAAAAAGTGCGGCTGCTTGCATATGATGCGTCTGATGGTGGCTTAGTTAGGTTGATAAAAGCTCAGAGTAGTTTTGGCTAAGAATGGCTTGATCAAAATTTAATAACTGCGGCTGAGGGTGGCTTGAACTAAGGCTTGAAGTGACTTAGTCTTCCTTATTCGTGAAAGTCCCACAGCTGGCACGGCTGCAGTTACAGCTTCTGCGAATCCTCACTGATAATCGCAAATAAAGCTTTTCTACAAGCGGCTGCCAGTAAAACATGCTTTAGCACCAAAATGTCATATTTAGAGATTTGTTGACAATAAAAGCAAAAAATTATAACTGTTCTTTTATAAAAAAAAAAGTGTCTGAAAACCTTAAAATTGTGTAAATTCATCGTTAAAATTTACACGTTAATTTAAATTAACGCGCAATATTGTTGGTTACAAACAATTCTGCTTAAAATATTAAGTTGTACGTTTGGTGCCAATGGCAAATCTCTGTTTTTAACAGCAAAGCTTTGCTACATCTATAGTACGTCCATCCATCTGTCCGTATGGATAGCCTATCTTTTTAATTTAATCTTTTTAATAAAAATTGTCTTAAAATTGTTAATTCATCGTTAAAATTTACACGTTAATTTAAATTAACGCGCAATATTGTTGGTTACAAACAATTCTGCTTAAAATATTAAGATGTACGTTTGGTGCCAATGGCAAAATCTTTGTTTTTAACAGTGAAGCTTTTCTACATCTTTGGTCTTTCTAGCCGCTCTTCTCTTTAATTTAAGCATTTAAGAACTGTCTCATCAGTTTTAAACGTGACGCTTTACATTTAGGTACAATTAAGGAAGCATTGAAACTCTATAATCATTAACAAAAAGTCAGTATGTTCATTTAAAATGTTTTGATTTTTTTACCTTTTTATAATTAATTTTTGAACGATTAAGCTCTATGTTACAAGCAAAGCATCTCTATCAGGAATAAGGTATAACCAACAAGAGAAATAAATCTATAATAATATTTGGGGGGCAAATGGAGAGGTCGTCAATTTTACGATGTGTTGCCCCCCAACGACAGCTGAAAAACACGTATAGGTTTCGTGATTTTTTTAGAATAAATTTCGTTATTGGTATAAGCTGCATCTCTATAGCCTCCGGCGTTGAAGTAATTTTGGGATTGATTTATAGGAAATTTTGTTTTGAAATGTGATATTACTCTACTTATTATTGTTCGTTGTCTGACCTTCTTATTTTTCTGTGCTTCGCTCCTTGTTGAGATGTTGTCATCCTTGTTTTTTACTAAAATTTATAGTTAAACAATTGTAGATTTGTTATTCTTCCGTACGTTTCCCAACCATCAATTCATCAAGGGACAGTTCATTTTAATGACACATAAAAAAAATAAGTTATAACATTATCAATATGCTAGCGGCTACGCCTCTTATGGATGGGACGAAGCCCAATCTGTGCCACTTTTGCACCACTTTTGATTCATGTGACGTCATAAAATGAGGGAGATGAGAGGAAAAGAAAAGAAACCCCTAATGGAGAATATGACGTCAAAAGTAGTACAGATTGGGCTTCGTCATGGATAGAAGGGTAAAAGTTGACCCTTCACCTTTTTTCAATTTGAGTTTTAAAACGAAAATCGCAGAGGGCTGAAATATAGAATCCCCCCTCCCCATCCCCTCCCCTCCTACTAGATAAAAGACTGACCAATAAACGAGTTCCATGTTAGCAATCTTAATTGACGACATGTTTATTCTACATCCAATATTTTGATTTTACTGTCCCTTTAAATGATTTGACCATATATCTTGCTGTTCAGTGTTCACCACTCTATCTTGTGGTCTGGGAATATGAATATACAATGTGTCACAATAATTAAGCTATTATTCATTTTTAGTAAAATTCCTATTACTTTTTCATCTGTGCCTTTAGATTTCGATAACTGCTAAACCGAATGTATTCTTTCTTTAGGTTTTAGCTTATTTTATCTTTAGATTTTAGTTTTAGAAAGGATATAGGCTATTTTTCTGTCTTTCTCTACCCCATGGAATACAGGCCCCCTTGAGGCGCAGCTAGAGCAATAATCCAGATGAAAATCGTTTTCATACAAGATGGAGCAACGGCTTATGACATTGTGCCTAATTCTCCTACAAATCACTAATATTACTAGATAATTAAAGCAAAAAAACAAATAGATCATATTTTTTATAGACTCGGCTTTTTCTGGTAATGATCAGTTGCTACGTTTTCAACTTTACGCCTATCTGTTACAGTAATCACCATGCCAAGTTTGAAAACAAAAGAATTATTCTTAATTATATCATATTAATTAATAAATGTTTTTTAGTACCAGTTCGGCTGTTTTAAAATCTCCATTTTGTAGAGACACCCTTTAAAAGCAAAATATTGTTGTTCTTTCTTATTGCTTATTCAAATCTTCAGTTACATAATTTTTGCCTATTTGTACAATTTAAGATGAAAAATGTATTTCTAAATTTTTTCTAATAATCATGATTTTTACTTATCGCCGCCGTTTTCATACTTTTTTTTCGTTTTAAAGATGCGGTTTATGTATGTAATTAAATAATATGTTTATTAAATTTAGATTTTATTATTTGATTTCTAGCTAGCATAATAAATTAGAACATCTACCATAAATAAATGAATAAAAACTAGTTTTGTGTTAACATTTATTATTTTTTGTAAACATTCACACAAAAACTAAAATTCCCAATCATACCCACATGGCTGGATTTACTCTGACAACACAAAAAAAGAATAAAATCTACATTCCTTCACAATTGCCAGTTTGATAAAACAAAATTGAAGCAAAGCTTGATAATGTGGCTGCAAGTAGGTAGAGTAGGCAACAAATTATGCAAATAAATAAAAGGAAAAAAGGGCCATTGTGAAGGCAACATATTCAATTTAAAATATAAACATGTAGTAGTTAAAATTACAACTATCAGATCAGAATTAAACCATGCCCGGATGGGTTGTGTACAATGTTTTTTGGAGACATTACATGATTAGACAAGATGTTTTTTTTGATGTTTTTTAAGATTTTTTTTGTACACTTCTCAAAAAGGATGAATAAAAAAATGAACTTCAAGCTGATACGGATGTTTCTTCAAGTCATGGAAGTGGCTGTGTAAGGTTGTTCAAGTTGCATTAAACAACTTACATACCGTGCTTCTTCTGGAGCTCAACGTCCTCCTTGTACAGGGTGTTGACACCGTCAATCATGACCTGGACAAGCTGGACCTCGGAGTAACCCAGACGGTGCTTGTTGGAAATATCGTAGGTGAAACCTGAATAACAAAAGGATAATCAGTTGCAGGATTCAAATATTGAAGTCTCAAAGTTGTGCTTGAATGAAATAGTAATAAAATGAATTTTAAAATTGTATGAAACTTACCAGTCTGGCCACCAGACTCGCCTCTGGTGCCTCTGGGCTGAACGGCCAGTTCCTCGCATCTAGCCTTCAGCTTGTCAACGCCCTCCTTGGTCCAGCCGGGGAGGTCAACGTGCACAGAGGCGCGCATACCAGTGCCAAGGTTGGTGGGGCAGGAGTGGATGTAGCCGTAGCGGGGATCCAGAGCGAAGTCCTTGCCGCACTCAGCCTTGACGGAGTCACCGACGGCCTTGATACCGCGGGACAGGCGCTCGAAGACACCCTTGACGTCACCGCCCTGCTGCATGGAGATAATTCTCAGCTGATCCTCCTCATTGACCCACAGAAGGAAGGTCTTGGCATCGTTGTGGAAGATACCTCTGCCCTCGGGCCAGTCACGCTCCATACCAGCGACCTCCAAGTTGCGGTCACCAGACATGAAGAGGAAGTGGTCATCGACCAGCTTCTGGCGGACACCCTCGTCCATGCCAGTCAGGGGGTAGTAGGTACCGGCAAGATCGCCAGACAGCTTGGAGAGAGCGGAGTTCATTAGCTTCTCAATGTCAATTCTCTGCTGCTTGGTGATGCCGGGGGACAGACCGAAGCCATCAATGTTGCGACCAACACGGATACGGGTGGATTTGACGGGAACATCGGAGTTGATGTTGCCGTTGACCTTGGTGGGGTCCATGTCGGAGGTGTGCTTGGCGTCAGCGGAGATGCCATGGTACTCCTGGATCAAAGGATCGAAGACAATGGCGAAGTCCTTGTAGGAGTCCCAGTCACCAGCATAGATACCGCAATGCTGGTTGTCGAACTCAATGGCGCAAGCGCAGGCCTTGGCAAGGGTGAAACCACAGGTCTTGGTCTCAATATCCTTGAGTTTGTCCCACTTTTCCTTGGTGACGTGCTTGGCCACCAGGGAGTGGGTAGACTTGATAGTGGGGAACTCACCGGACATAATGGACCTGAAACAGAAAAACAAATTTAAGATTTCAATAGCAGATACAAACATTTATGCAACACATGTAACAAAACATTTTTAAATGTCTCGCCAAACATTGATCTTGTGAAAAAGTGTCTGAACATCATTATAAATGAAAGTTAAAAGAGAACAAAGAAAAAAAGGCTGGTCAAATTTGAGTGACTAATTGTTAGTGTAACATTATAATTAAATTTCAATTAAAAATGCATTTTTTGTATTGTAATTTAAGTACATAAAAAGTTGTTGCAATTTAGAACTTGCAAAATGCTGCTAAAGTTAAAAGAAATATAAAATAATTTTTTTGTCATGTCTTAAGATTCTACAATTATATTTTTGTCAGTGTGTTAATTAATAGCATGACTTCAAAGTAAAGAATGTTTCAGGCCAAATACTTTTAACTACAAAACTATTTCCCCCTCCCCCTTTTATTATTATCATTAAGCTTTCCCTTATAATTGCCCCCTCCCCCCTCCCCCAAGTAACAATTTCCTTTTTCCCTATTGTATATTTGTAAAAGTACTGTGACTGTAGCTCATGGTACGGTAAGAATGCTCGGAGCTTTCCGGCTCATAGCAAACATATTTGTCCTGTCCAGGTTTTCGTACCCTGGCCACAATGGCCATGCGCTGGCCTATAGAATGGCTACTCACTCCCCCCCCCCCCTACATCATTTTTTGGCCATTTTTGAGTCACGCATTGGTCAAATAATTGTGCCTGGGAAATGAAAGTATTCAGAAAAAAAATGCGCAGCAACTTTTTACTTGCGGCCAAACTGTTTCCATAGGAGAGAAAAAAGCGGCTCAGTGCAGTTTTTAAAATTCTCACTCTTTCCTGACATTTAGGAGTTTTGAATTACAGAAAATCTTAAAAATGTCTTTTATATGCAAAATTTTAAGGATTTTTTTCCGCCTTAAAGGTTAAAATAAATGTATAAAGGTTTCCTGTAAAACTATTTCCTATTGAAATATTCCACAAAGTTAAAAAATGTTAATTAAAAGAATTTTGTGAAGATACTAAAGATCAAATTTAGGCTTCAAATATAAATAAATGTTTTCAAAAACTCTTTTTCCCCCTTCATCTAAAATTTGCTTACCTAAGGTAAATATTAAGATAAACATCAAATTTTAGTATCTAACCAAAATTGAAATGCATTTTTGAAATAATAATTCTAGAGGATTTTTGGAAAAACTGCCTTGTTGACTTTCAAAGTACATAAAAGCTAAACAAATGATGTTTTGTCACGTTGCTAATGAATTTTATGAAAAAATTTATGCCCAAAAGGTTATTTTGTTTGTTTACAAGATAATAATTACTTTTTCTGTCCATGTTTAACATAAGGATTAATATAATTTGCTTCAGTTAGTAACATGAGATGCAATAGCTGACAATTTTTCCTCATTTCTTAGAAATGCTTTCCCCTTTCTCAGAATTGGAAGGATTATGCTTTGTTGCACATTTCAAACGTGAGAAAAGTACAAAAAGAAATGAAAAACATTTTTTGTTAAGATCAATAAATGAAACTTTGAGCTTTAAATTGAAGATATTATGGTTTATATGATCAACAAAGATATTAATTTTTATAGTAAAAAGTTCTTTTAGTTCAGTTTTGAATTTTAAGCTCTTTTTCAATTATGTAAATGTTTAGAATTTAAGCTCAAGAAATGTAAATAAAAGTAAAATCTGTAGAACAATTGCAAGTTTTCCTAAAATCATCTTATAAACATATATTATAATTTGGGTATCATAAAGACTTAACTTACTACTACTAGCTATATGAAAGCTATGCTTCTGTTATCAAAAAGAACTTTTTACACGTAACACATTACTAATAATTGAATCACTTAATTGTCTTCTATAATAATTGAATATTAAGTAGATTTAGTAAAAGTTATAATAATTAAATAGATTTGTAGTATGTATTAATTAAATATTTTCTTTATTTAAATTAATACATATAAACGGGTTTGGAAAATGGTAAAAAATATAAAAATATAAAAAAAAACTTAACAAATAAAATATTTAAGTATATAAATAACTAAAAAATCAGAAAGGCTTTAACTTTACTGCTTCCTAAACAATTTACATATTATATAATCACTGTAATATTCAATTGTTGTTGTGTTGTATAATTATATATTATAGAATACAAGAAAATGTTTCAAGTATTATAAAGTGTTGTTCTATACAATTATTAGGTTAACTCTTAATGTGTTTACCTTTAGGAGGATGTGACTGGAGTGACTTTGCTAGCGGTCAGATTTACCTCATCGACACGCGAGCCATGCTAGCCTACACCCCACCTCCCCTCCCCTACAGTTGCATTCTTACATTCCTTTACATCACGACGCTCCCTCTTTTCCAAAGTATTTCCTTGAACCCCCAACATAATGTTACCCTAGTAATGCATGGCTTTCTAATTCTTATTGTGTCTTGCCCTCACCCTTTCCTTTTCTACTTCCTTTTAAATATATAGATAGCTTTCCCTTGGGTAAGATTATTGCCTATGAGAGTGGCCTACCAATATCCATAATACTTACTTCTTGCCCTGTGTGTGTGTGTGTGTGTTTTCTGAAAGCGCTTTCCCTTTTCAGTCAGATTCCCCCCTATTTTGTTCTGCTATAGCCAGCGGTCAATGAAGCCTGGAGTTGACAGGCTGTGGCTGATTCAGTTCCTGGTCAGCAAACCTTTCCACTTTTTTTTGACCTCACACTTTCTATCCCCTTTGTGTGTGTGTGTATGTGTGTATATGTGTGTTTGTGTGTGTGTGTGCATATGTGCATATGTGTGTTTGTGTGTGTTGTCTCTAAACGGAAAAATTTAGTGAGCTGCGGTCAATTCTCTTTTTTTCTCCTTACCTTTTTTTCACATAACTCTTGTTCCCTTTGCTTTAAATTTCTCCAAACTCTTTACTTTTCAAACAAGGATGACAACATCCATACAAACTAATTAACATATCAGACGATAAGACAAACGAACATTAACAAATGTAGTTAGAGTAACTAAGTTTAATTTTCAATATTGTCTGAATTCCGTATTCTAAACTTATTTAAATATGCCTAAAAAGGACATACTTACATTTTAGAAGTTGCTTTATCATCCTGGAAATCACCAATAAAAAATCAAGCGAATGGGATAGTTGTATCATTTAAAAATTGCAATAAAAAAGAACATACTTACTATCTGTTAATACTTATAGAGTTTCTACACACGTATGCCATACTGTTACAGGAATCAACATGCGTAGTACAACAATTCTAACATGCCTAATTTAATTACAAGATTTATCAGTTAAGGACGAACAGCCTGGCCCTAATTGTAGAAATGCTTCGCTACTAAAAAGAACTCTTATGGTCCATGTATTCAACAATTTTCCTTCCCTCCTCCTCCTTTCTTTGAATATTCTGTAACTTCAGGCATTTAGATTGCTTATACACAATGAGGCGTTTTTGACAAGCAAATAATTTATTTATATTTTTTTTAACAAATATTATGTATATGCTTCCTATTTGTATTTTTATTGTACAATTTGTTGTAATATTTGTATTCTAAAGAAGCAATTCTTTTCTATAATTCTGGTTGCTACATCACTAAAGCTAAAAATGCCTATTTTTCTATTTTAAAGTTTAGCTTACATGATAGACAAACGGACAAAGAACAGATATAGTATAGATTCTTATGTAAAAATATACTTCTTTCTAAAATGGCAGTAGAGAAAATCACGTTTTCCCCTGGCTACTGTTTCTAACGGAAAGACAAACAGACAGATGGACATTTGAAGTTATAGAATAGCAATCAATTTCACATACAAAAATACAAATTTATATATGGATTTTAGAAATGCAGCTACTCTATGACTAGGCCTTATTTGTCTATTGTAGATTCCTCTACCTATAATAGTGCATGTTTGACCATTTAATATAATTGACAGCTAGTCCTATCTGAAACTGCTTTTAACCGCTTTTTTACAACGTATTATTTGCTTTTATTAATGATAGCCAGATTTACTTTTTCGTTTAGATTATATTTTTGAATAAAAAGATACAACATTTAATTCTTGATTGCCTTTAAAAACATGTTGATTAAGTTAAGGTGTTACATAGGTATGTTACTATTGTGATAATCTAATTAGTATATTTCCGCCCGCAGGGGTTAGGATGGGTCAAAATTTGTCCTACAGTGTATATGCAAACTATTATAACAAAAAAAAATCTTTTTCTCCTCTCCTCCACCCCCCCCCCCCCTAAGAATCACTTCCCTTCCTTCTCTTTTTCTCTTGCATAACATTTTAGAAGAATACATTTTACGCCAAGGGGGGGGGGGGGGGGGACAAGGTTAGCCCACCCTCAGTTTTAGGAAAAGTACAATTATTTCCATTAAAAGAATTACATTTAAAATTTTATTTGGAGTTTTTTGTGGTACCTTGTAATAATAGTATGTAATATTGCATTTAAAATTATTTTGACGCTTCGCGCCATGGTTTACATCACCTAGTTTTAAGAAATCAGGTGAATATAAGACAAATCATGCACCAAAAGTTTACCCGCTTCTTAAAAATACTAACTCTATCCCAGAACCTATAAAAAGCTTCACTGTAAAGGTGACCCATGTTGATCAAGCTATTATTAAGATATTTTAGTACAAATTTTTATAATAGTATAGTATTCAAGGGGAAGTCAAATTGTTGGGAATGGAATGAATCCCATTTAACCTAACCTAACCCAACCTAATATCATGATAACCTAAAACAGTAGGTGGGGGTCAAATATTCTTATCACAAAAATAAGGATTTTTCTAATTTCTTTTAATGTGTGACCGCTCGTCTGTGCGTTTTGTATGTGTGTTTGTGATCATTTGTGTGTGTGTGTGCAAGTGTGTGCGTGTGTGTAAGGGTGTGTGTGCCCCTGGCTGAACAAAGGTGGTGCACGTGTCCTGGTGGTCAACAAATTTTTTCAACAGCTGATCACTAGTTGCTAACTACTTCTATCCAAGGATAGCAGTGGATAAGACAATTGACATGAATTCACTATTTGTTGAGAAGTTTGTAACCAACCAAAAACTAAGTAGAAGAACCAAAAAAAGAAGCCAATGAATAAGAAAATGTTCTCATGAAATTTTGGGTACCAGTGAAATTTATAGTCCAATGTCCCCTCCCTCCTGACTTTAACTATCCTTTACTTTCTAACATTTTAATAAGTATCTATCTATCTTTTCTCAATCTGTATATTTTTAAAAGTGAAAATTTTCTGTAATTAAGGTATGTAACTTTTTTATATAATAATTAATAGAAACACAGGAGTCGGAAGGGTTTAGACTGTGGACAATAAATTTTGTACAAACCAAATAATTACAAACAAAATTTACCCTTATAGAGAAACAAACTATACAACGAATGAGAGAACGAGTTCATACAAATTGTACAAATACAAATACAAATTAACAAATAACTATCTGTTAGCAGTCCAATGTAACATGATTTTTTTGTCATAAAGAAACATTGTGTTTTATTTCAAATGCAAAAAATCAAAGATTAATATAAGATATAACTATTTATGTTAACTATTGTTGTAATTATCAAGGATCTATTGGAATAAGACAATGGTCGATAAATTGATGTACAGCCCCAAGTGTTATGATCAAGTTATGTTCTGTAGATAACAATTAGTGGTGGAATAGTTAGGACACTGAACATAGTGAACCAACCAATAAAAATTTAATAACAGTTATTATAATTTGATTCTTTATTTGTCTTAATTATTTACATAAAAAGTTTACATCTTAATTATAAGAGTTACTAGCGGCTGCGCCCCTAGCATCTATTGGTTCTATATTTAAAGGGGTATTAGCATATCAGGCCAAAATAGCCTAAAACCATCCCAGGGATTAAATCTAAATACAAAATAGCCTAAAGCTATTCCATGTCCTAAATGGAGCTTTCTTTAATAGGAGAACTTCAGTAGTTATTGAAATATTAATCTTCAGACAAAAAACCTTACTACTTTATTTAATAGGATTATAACAATATTGAATTAAAACTAATCCAAGATATTCTCCAAAATTTAATAAAAGTGCCCAACATTGTTGAACCAGTAAATAAGAAAAGAACCCAGTAATAGTGTCTAACTTTTTATCTTTGTGACGTAACAAAAATCGAAGGATGAGAGGGGAGGTGGGAAAGGAAACCCCTAAAATAGAGATGGATTTTTGTTACGTCACAAAGACAAAAAGTTAGACACTAATACTAGCTTCATAAGAAAACTATAAAACTCAGAAATAGATTTCAAGTCTTAGAGGACCTAAATGACGAGACTGAGATCACTTGGACTTCAATTAAAGAAAACTTTCAATCTACTGCTAAGGAAATCCTAGGACACAAGAAACCAGAGAAAAAGGACTGGATCTCTGAAGAAACATGGAACAAAATAGAAGAGAGAAAGAATCTTAAAAACAAAATTCATAATGCTCAACATTTGGCTGACATGGGCAATTTAAGAGCTGAATATACTGCTAAAGACAAAGAAGTCAAAAAGCGCACAAGGAAAGACAAGAGAGATTACATTGACAATCTGGCTGAAAAGGCCCAGAGAGCAGCTGACTTCGGTAACATGAAAACAGTATACAACATAACCAAGCAATTAAGTGGCAAATATAACAAAAAGAGTGGTGAAACTATCAAGGCTAAAGATGGTAAATTACTCACTACAGAAAAAGAAGTTGCTGAAAGGTGGAAATCGCATTTTGAAGAAGTGTTGAACAGACCTGAACCTGAAATTACTGCTGAACCAGAACCAGGACATGAAATAGACATAGACACAAGACCACCAACTATTCAAGAAGTTAAAGCTGCTATACATAGTCTAAAGAACGACAAAGCACCTGGACCTGACTTGATAACTGCTGAAATGCTTAAGGCAGACATAGATCTTTCTGCTAGGACTCTGACTGATCTCTTTGATAAAATTTGGAGACAAGAAAAGATACCAATTGACTGGTCTAAAGGTATAATCATAAAACTACCTAAGAAGGGAGATTTGAACAATTGTGATAATTGGAGAGGAATTATGCTGCTTTCTATCCCAAGCAAGGTCCTATGTAAAGTTATTTTAAACAGAATTGATGAGAAAATTGACAATAAACTAAGAGAAGAACAAGCTGGGTTCCGTGCTGGAAGAGGCTGTGTTGACCAAATTTTCACCCTTAGGACAGTTATTGAACAATGTGTTGAATTTAACAAGCCACTCCATGTAAATTTTGTTGATTTCTCTAAGGCCTTTGACTCCATACACAGACAAACACTCTGGAAAATACTAAGAAGTTATGGTATACCTGAAAAGATGATAATTATGATAACTAAATTTTATGACAACTTCCAAGCCTGTGTTTCAGTTGGAAACAATAAGACATCTGATTTCTTTAAAATAAGCACTGGAGTTAGACAGGGATGCATTTTATCACCTATTCTATTTATATTGGTCATTGACTGGGTGATGAAGAAAACCACAGAGGACAAAAAACGTGGTCTCCAGCTGGGCATACTAGGACACCTAGAAGATCTGGACTTTGCTGATGATCTGGCACTGATTTCAGAAACAATTAAACATCTACAAGCTAAGACAGATAGACTAGTCAAATACGCAGGACAAGTCGGGCTCTTTGTTAATGTCAAGAAGACTGAAATTATGAATATACCTACAAACCCTGATCAAACTATAACAATAAATGGTGAACAATTGAAACAAAGCAACAAATTCACCTATTTGGGGAGTGTTATCAGCAGTGAAAATGGCTCAAAAGCTGATATTAAAACCAGGATTGATAAGGCTAGGGTTGCTTTCAACAGTCTACACAACGTTTGGAATTCAAAGAAACTTGCTCTGAAAACAAAAATCAGACTTTACAACAGTAATGTAAAATCAGTTCTTCTTTATGGAGCTGAATGCTGGAGAACTGTGAAAACTGAAACAAATCAACTTAATGCATTTCACAATAGCTGCCTAAGAAGAATTTGCAAAATATTCTGGCCAAACAAAATATCAAACATTGAGCTGTATGCTAAGACCAAGTGCAATAGTATTGAAGCAGAAGTGAAATTTAAAAGACTAAGATGGCTAGGACATGTGCTCAGAATGGAACAAAATAGGTTTCCAAAAAAGTGCTTAAAATGGAACCCCACCACTGGTAAACGTAAACGGGGACAACCAAAAATGACCTGGAGGCGGAGCACTGAAAAGGACCTCTTTAATTTGAAATTAACATGGGGAGAAGCTGAAGCACTTGCCACAAAAAGGAATTCATGGAGGAGCAGGGTGGCCGTATTCTCTGGACTCCACAGTCAGAAAGAAAGACGCGACTGAACTGAACTGAATTCCATGTCCTAAATGGAGCTTTCTTTAATAGGAGAACTTCAGTAGTTATTGAAATATTAATCTTCAGACAAAAAACCTTACTACTTTATTTAATAGGATTATAACAATATTGAATTAAAACTAATCCAAGATATTCTCCAAAATTTAATAAAAGTGCCCAACATTGTTGAACCAGTAAATAAGAAAAGAACCCAGTAATAGTGTCTAACTTTTTATCTTTGTGACGTAACAAAAATCGAAGGATGAGAGGGGAGGTGGGAAAGGAAACCCCTAAAATAGAGATGGATTTTTGTTACGTCACAAAGACAAAAAAGTTAGACACTAATACTAGCTTCATAAGAAAACTATAAAACTTTGAGGACTAATGTAATAAACAGACCAATGTCCCCTCCCTCCCTTGGTAATTTTTGTTAATGTGTCATAATTGTATCTTTTATGACTTTGTTCATAACTTTCATTTTTTCAACATAGTTTTCTTTTAAATCTTTCCTTTTTCCATCAACTAATTTACTTTGCATCAAATGTTTTTCTTAGAAAAACAAGAATGAAAATACTCGATTAGGCCAAGCTTACAAAAGAAATTTATAAAATCAAAGAATGTTAAGTGCTCGATATTATTTAAATAAATTTAATAACTTTTTTATTTTCCATTCTTACTAAAAGCTGCTATGATTGAATTCCATATATCCTAAAGGATAAGACACTGGTCTTAAATTGGTCTACATAAGGATTCAAATTATTGGTTGAAAAGTTTAGACATTGCTAGATTGCAACAACCAATCAAGATCTAACAAAAAGTATACAAATTTTTTAGAAATCCAATCAAAATTCATTTTTTTTTGGGGGGGGGGATGAATTATCTCTTTATCTGAAGATGATGTTAAATAAACAATCATGTAAAATCTTACAAAATTTTTTCCCCAATTTTTAAAATAAATCTACTATAATGCAAGTTAATGAGAAGCTTTGCTGTTAAAAATGAGTTAGGGCAGCCTGCAATCTTTTTTTTCTGCAACATATGTAAATGCAATTTTCCTTTGCATATTTTGCATATTGTCTTAATTTAAATAATTATATATATAATGGGTGTAATAAGAAGTTTTGTAATTATTTTCACATTAACCTCTTTTCATGTATAACTAAACAAGAATAACCCGCGACCGTGGCTCAACACTTAGTGCAACCGCTCGTCGTCGGGGAAGCGGCGATAAGTTCAAATCAGGACTTAACACCGCGTCATAACTAAAGATATTAAAAATAGTTCCTAATGCTGCAGGTGCGCGACATAAATAGTTCGATTAGGGGGATTGAATTGGCCACAAACAGGCGCAACTCATTACCATGCACTGTTAGGATTTCTTAGACAAAGGTCGTGCAATCAATGGGTTGGTTGTCTGAGGGGCAAATGGACGCTTTACACCGTAATTAAGACGCGGAGGTCAACTAAACAAGAATGTCTACATCCACAAGTAGCAAAGGTAATATATAATGATATTATACTTTCTTCTCAAAGATAAAAAAAATTTATATACCTAAAACAAAACATCTTGAATATTTTCCAGAAGTGTCATCTACAAAACTCAAGGACTATCTCAAGCTCATTATAAAAAATCATTGTCCAGGATTTAAAAATAAGTTGTCTACTTCTGATATCACCCAAATAAGTCCAATTTTCATAAAAGAATTTCAATGTTCAAATAAAATATATTTGCATACACCGCTACGTATTTACGGACCAACACAATGAAAGTTATAGGAAACCTTTTTCTCGAATTCATTCTAATCCGGTGGATAGGAACCGGTTCTCATCCATACGAAAAAACTATGTCTAGCATCGTATTATATCCAGCTTTCTACGAATATAAAAATGTACAATCATAAGATTAAAATTTAAAACCAGTTTTTTTAGCCCCGGGGTGCCGAAGGCACGGGCTAATCTTTAATTGTACTTTCTATATCCGCGGAAAGCTATTTATAATACGATGCGAGAAATAACTATTATAATTCTGAAGTTTATTTCTTGGTGCCTTTGTTATTTCTTTAAATTAAATAGAAGACAAGGATGACAACACGCATAAAAGCAAATCTCAACAGATCAGACTTTGAGACAATCTTATCAGTATTTTTTTGTCTGAGGAAAAATGTGCAAGGTTATTAAAATCAAGATTTTAAAAAGCCGAAGTTAACCAATATCTATTTAATTTTGCTAAGACTAGCCAGTGCAAAAAGGCTGCCTGAACCCTTCTCTAATTCATATATGTTAATATCATGACAGGTGGATGGAAGTCTATTCAATATTTGATTTTGTATGTTATATATATTTTTTGTTTTACTAGATGAGTTTTACCAATATTTATTAAAAGGTTTATAAACTAAAATGATTTTAAAAGCAACTTATAACATAACTTTTTTGTTTTTGTACTTTTTAAAACTTGTGTACATTCTCAATTGCCTGATTATCTGCCATCGGCAGTTGTTATCTGTTGGAAACTGGTGATTTCCGGTTAACACACACACGCACACCCACACACATACACACAAACACACACACATCTCAGGTCATTCTCAGAAAAGCATTCAAAAATTTTAATTTTAATAACGCACATTTTCCTTCATTTTTCAACACTTAAATTGATTTTTTTACTTTTGGGACGTTTAAGAGGTATTAATTATCAACATAGACAGAAAGACATCATATTACTTCATAAAACTTTTAAATATATATCACTAATTTCAATAGTTTTGACATTAGTAAAATGTTTGATGCAAATTAAATTCTTTATTTCAAAAAAAACTAAAAATTTACAATTTTGAAAAAAAATTTATGTACAAATGTGTATTACAAGTTCCTGAGTTACCTAGCTACGTATTTACAAAATTAAATTTACTTTTTATGTACATTAAGTTTAAGTAGTTTTTAAAAGCTTAATATTTTTCTCCATTTTAAGATATTAGGGGATAAGAACAATAAGTAATGAATTAATTTACAAAATATTTGGTGCATAGACGTCCAAGGGTGGGGGTAAAGGGGTGTTTACCCTCCTCAAACTTTGAAACCTCTCATTTTATCCCCCTAAAAATAAGACTTTCATGTCCCTGATTTAGGGAAAAGTCTCTAAACTTTTTAAGCAAGCGAATATACTATGGGAACCATTATAATTTACAGTCAGTTGTCCCCTCCCTCCCATAGAATATCAAAATTGAATTTAAAAAGCCAAAATGAAAAATAGAAAATTGAAATAAAAAGTAAAATAAGATATTACATTTAGAAATAATAATAGAGCTGCTAATTCTAGTAAAGGCAATGATACAAGCCTCAAACATGTTAAACAAACAAATATGTACATGGCGCTTTCTCACAAAGTGAAATTTCGAGTTCAGAACCCCATACCCGCCACCATTTTTTGAAAAAAATAATGATAAGGGTGGTACTGGTGGGGTTAATTTTGTGTTTGTTTGTTTATTACTTTGGGTCAGATTTGGTTAGGTTATAATGGGTAGCTCCACAGGGTTAAGGTACCTTGGGTATAAGCTCAGTAGGATTAGGCACGTGAATAAAAAATTATCCCACATCAATCTATAATTAAAAAATTAAGGGTGGGGTTGTTCATTGCTCCAAACGCACTTTGAGTGAAAACACCAAATATACATCACTTAAAACAACAACAAAAGTTTTTAAAGTTTTCAAGTTAAATGTAGGTAAATCTCAAAATGCAAGCAAATAGGCTAAAGGTAAAGTTTAAAGAAAAAATTATTTTTGATAGATTAATAGATAATTGAAAAAAAATTAAATGTTTTTCTAATTTCATTCCGCTGGTTTTTCCTCATTTTCAGATTCTTTTGGCTCTGAATCTTTTTGTTCATGGTCATTTTGATCGTCATCATCTTTGTTCATGTTGTGCTTCTTCTGGAGCTCCAGATCTTCTTGGTATAGGGTGTTCACTCCGTCTATCATTACCTGGATAGATAGATAGATAGATAGATAGATAGATAGATAGATAGATAGATAGATAGATAGATAGATAGATAGATAGATAGATAGATAGATAGATAGATAGATAGATAGATAGATAGATAGATAGATAGATAGATAGATAGATAGATAGATAGATAGATAGATAGATAGATAGATAGATAGATAGATAGATAGATAGATAGATAGATAGATAGATAGATAGATAGATAGATAGATAGATAGATAGATAGATAGATAGATAGATAGATAGATAGATAGATAGATAGATAGATAGATAGATAGATAGATAGATAGATAGATAGATAGATGGATAGATAGATTGGCCAGTTCTTAACACTGATAGACATGGACATTAAAAGTTATGAAGTCTGTGTTGCAGCCATTTCAAATTTTTAAGATGCGTAAAGCATCAGGGTGGTAGGGGATATTTTACTGCAAATAACACTGGTACCCAAAGTAGGATAATATTATAATTAGTAGTGTTCAAAGTTTACAACCAATGATTTTAATTTACAGGTGGGCTAGTTGTATAATCATTTATCATCTTTGTGGATGAATTGTAGATAAATTTACTATCCATTGTCTTATCCCCTAATATCCCTGATAAAGCAATGATTTAGAGTTATGAATGGAATTAACGTCATTTCTCCCGGACAGACAGATGTCTCATTTTCCACAATTGTTTAATAGTGCACCTCTAGAAATCAGGGCTCGGCATCCGCGCGTCAGCCACGATAAAGGATTGAATTTAATCCCGTTTGAAAGCTTTAAAATTTTTTTTGGAAAGAGGGATTTCCATATTTGGGTCAGGTTTCGACTTCCTGCTGATTTTTAAAAATGTAAAAGGTGGATTTCCCAGAGGCGGCTGACGCACGGCTTCAAAGCCCTGCTATAGATCTAAATAAACAATTGTCCGTTTGTCAGTCCATCATAGACAAGATTTCCTCAGCTTATACTTAAGACAGACGACTGATATTTATGGAATAAAAAATTTGATTAAGATTTTAAATCGAGTATAATACTTTAGTGTGGTCCAATTTAATGAAAATTAATATTGCATTAAAATCTTAGATTTGACGTTTCCTTTAAAACAGCAAAAAGGATCATCACTAAATGTAATGAATAAAATATACAGATAGACAGATAGATAAACATTAAACAGATAGATAGACAGATAGATAGACATATAGATAGACAGATAGATAGACATATAGATAGACAGACATATAGATAGACAAATAGATAGACAGATAGATAGACAGATAGGCAGACAGATAGGCAGACAGACAGATAGATAGATAGATAGATAGACATATAGATAGACAGATAGATAGACATAGAGATAGACAGATAGATAGACAGATAGATAAACTGATAGATAGACAGATAGATAGACAGATAGATAGACAGATATATAGACAGATAGATAGACAGATAGATGGACAGATGGATGGATAATAGATAGATAAAAAGGTAAATAGATAGATACCTGAACAAGCTGAACTTCTGAATATCCTAACCGATGCTTGTTAGAGATATCATAAGTCACGCCTGAAATACAAATGCATACAAATTAGTTTGAAATCGATAGGACAATTCTAACATGCCTAAATTAACGATTAATCCTAATAATATCATCTTAATAATGTAGCAAAGGTTCAACAGCCGCACCCGCCAATCCGCCGCCGTAGCGGTCAGAGCGTAAACAATTTACCAACAAAGTACATTATGCAATATTTAATAAGAAATTCTGCAGGGATCTAAAGGGATAAGACAAAGGTCGATAAATTCATATATATCCCCCAATGGTGATACACAAAATTACCCCTTCTTTAGATTTCCATAATTGGTTGAAACATTTGGACACTCGACTTAATGAACTAAGTAATCAAAATTCAATGAAAGTCCCTAAATTTGTTTAGCCAACAAATAAAAAAACGTTATTATAAAACTTTGGGGACTTGTGTAATAAACAGCCCAATACCCCTTTCTTCCTGAAAATTCTTGATGATAAAAAAATCAGGAGGAAGGAAAAATCCTGATAGAAAAAAGTTTAAATATACAGTTTTTAAAAGATATACTTTATGGCACACACAGACTATTAAAAAAGTTATTACACTTTCCTAATGCAGTGTTTTTCTTTACAATTTAAATGATGCAAAAATAACCCATTTTTCACTTAGGCAAAAGTATGACTTGAAGTTTCTTTTTAAAAATACAAACAAATTTCAAAATAAACTTAGATAATTTTTATTATTAGTTTGCCTGATTTTTTACTTCATCTGATCATGTCTTACTTTCTGAATATTTTTTTCTCCTTCTTTTGTCTGTTTCTAAAGCCGTATTTAAATATGTTTGTCAGTCCGTAACTCTATGCGGATTTTCTTCTTTTTCTCTGTCTGTTTTTCAATTCTACCAATTTCAAGAAAAACATTTGGACTGACGGTATAATTTACATTTAGATTAGAATTTCTGCTAAAATTTTTGCAGATGAACTTTGCTGATCAGCTGATATTGTGACGCAGCTGTCAAATACTTTTAAGAATAGATTTATTATTCTAGATGGGCAGTTAGACTTAATAATCCGCCAAACTTCAAATAGAATTACTATCAGACGAAGAGTTGTTTTGATATTTTGTTTGAGTTCATTGCAAAATACGGCACGGCGGAATTTTTGGACGATAAGATTTCCCAAAAGCTATGTAAATCCAAAAAAATCAACTAAATGATTATTATTCTGTAGCCAATAATATCGCTAAACGCTTAACCGATATGATCCTCCTTTACAGTGAAGCTTTTTATAGGTTGGTTTTAAACTATTTTATTTTCATAAAAAAAATTAGGTATGAGTTTAAAATAAAGTAATTAGGTATAATTATAAAGAAAATCCTTCTTCTAAATGTTTACACGTTACCACCAATTATATGGCCAATTTTCCTACATTATGTTCTTATTGGTCCACTTAACTGATTAGATATCTAGATTCACTAACTGTTCTGTTAAAGTTCACGTGAAATATTTTTCAAAAAGTCAAAACAAAAAAGATGAAATGATGAAATGTCTCAATCATTCATTTTTATATGTCTACTATGTATTTCAATTATTATTAATTTAGAAAAGTTTTCTATTGTCATTTTAAGAAACTTTTCTCGTATTCATTCGAATCCGGTGGATAGGAACCGGTTCTCATCCATACGAAAAAACTATGTCTAGCATCGTATTATAACCAGCTTTCTACGAATATAAAAATGTACAATCATAGAATTAAAACTAGTTTTTTTTAGCCCCGAGGTGCCGATATATATCCGCGGAAAGCCGTTTATAATACGATGCTAGAAATAACTATTATTACTCTAAAGTTTTTAAGTCTATTTGGCGAAAAACTACACTATAAAGAAGATTCATATTATTTGAGCGGTTAGCAAGATCCTTGGCTACACATATATAGACATCCTGTTACTTTTGTGTTGGGATTATTTAAGAAGCGCCAGGAAGTGTAATGTGTGACGTCATAAAAATCCGTCTATTATCCTTATCCTTTTTAGGGATTACCTTTCCCACTTCTCTTCTCATACCTCCTTTTTAGACGTATTTTTTTACGTCATCCAAGACACTTTCCAGCGCTTTATTATTCCCCATGTGATGTATACCTGTCTGTCCCCCTGACTCTCCTCTGGTACCTCTGGGCTGGAGTGACAGCTCTTCACACCTGGATTTCAAGGCCTCCAGTCCCTCAGCAGCCCAACCAGGCAGGTCAACATGCACAGACGCTCGCATTCCTAAAAAATATGTAGATTATACTATAATATTTACTAGAGAATAGCAGAAAACCATCCTGGGACCCAGGGACGTTCAAAGGGGGTGGGGGGTCAATCGAATTTGGGTTGACTAAGAAATTTTTAAGAAAAAGTTTGTAATTTACTTCCCTCCATATTCAATTTACCCCAATCATTTAGGAGAGGGTATTTACCTTTATTTAAACTGGTTTTCATCCACCGGAAATTAATCAGAATCTAAAACTGGTTTACCTGTCCCAATATTGGTTGGACAAGAATGAATGTATCCATAGCGTTCATCAAAGGCAAATTCTTTCCCAGATTCTGCCTTTATTGATGCTTCTACCTCCTGATAGAGATGTTTATAAGATATAGAAATAATGGATTTATTATTACATGGATCTTACTCCCGATTATAATGTACTCTAATAAAGTAAAACTGGCTAAAATAACCACCTACACCCCTATCCACCCCCTTTACACAAACCTCTTCCTTTCTACTGAATGAACAAAGTGGCCAATAAGTGATGGCAATGTTAGCAACCTATATTGACTACATTTTTTTTTCCTTTTTCTACATTCATTAACGAATTTAATATCATGGATTAATTTTAATTACATTTTAAGATAGATAGAATGTATATCACAACACATTATTTTTTTGTTGCAGTTCGGGGGAGGGCAAAAAACTTTGTGACATTTGATAACCATCCCTTGATTCCTTTGGCCAGCCTCGCGAAGACCTCCTTGACGTCGCCGCCCTTCTGCATGGAGATGATCCTCATCTGGTCCTCCTTATTCACCCACACCATGAAGGTCTTGGCCTCGTTGTGGAATATTCCCCGCCCCTCCGGCCAATCTCGTTCCATGCCAGCTACCTGATTATAAATATATATTTGGTTTAAACCTTCAAAATTTCTTAGGCCTTGATTTTTAGGTCTTACCATTAGAGAAAAACAATAGAATGAGAAAATGGATAAAAAAACCTCCGCCGACTTTCAATTTGGTCTTTGAAAATCATCCAATAGCATCAGGAATATTAACACAGTCAAGTCTTTAAAAAGAGTAGAAAGCAATTTGCTAGCAGACGAAAAAGGTCCCCGACAGGGGATCAAGGTAGTTGTCTGGTTATATTTAAAGATTTATTGTCTCGTGTTTTCATTTAAAACTATCTAAGGAACCCCAAACTTGGCTAGTCTAGGAAATTTTATAGGATTTGGCTTATTATTTGTTATTTGCTAGGGGTAATCATTCTTGTATATAGCATCAGTTGGCTTAAATCTTTTTGAATCATAATGCCGTTGTTCAAACCTTCACTGTCCAAACTGCCCAACCAATTATTTTAATCTACAGAATGAAACATATAGTTTAGCGTAAATCAATTTATTGTCCATTGTTCAATTTCATTATGATCCCTAATAAATCTTTCATATAAAGCATATATTATATTAAATCTAGATTAATTGGTGCAAACTATGGTTAACATAGGTTTCAGAATGCTAGAGGCGGAACCGCTACTAATATAAAAACTAAGATAAGCCACCTGTAGATTAGGATCCCCAGAGACAAATAAGAAATGATCATCAACCAGCTGTTTCCGGTCTTTTTCATCCATGTTGTCCAGTGGGTAATATTTGCCCGCCAAGTCTCCTATACCAAAGACGACATTTATGCTTCAATTCTTTTAAAATTATTATCCTTTTATTAAAGTAACAGGATGTATGTCTTTCTTTATTTTAATGTGTAAAAATAGAAATAAAAATTTCAAAGAGGAGGGTCAACTTCCCCCCATCCTCTCATCCCCAAAAGTACTCCAATAAGAATATAATTTAAAATATGACCTTAAACTTAACTCGTACTTTAGTTTTTTATTTGGTTGGATTTAGATTAATATAAATTTAGTTCATTGGTGTTTTTTCTCACATGTCAATAATGTATCAGAGTTTCTAGTGTAAATGTCCCTGAAAGTTTCGAGAGTGCAGACATCATCAGTTTTTCTATGTCCAAACGTTGCTTCTTTGTTATACCTAAACAAAAAAACAAGGATGACAACATCCAAACAAGCGCTGCACTGGTCCGCAAATAAGGTGGTAAGACAAATGAACGACGTTACCAACCATAGAGTATGCAATCGATTTTATATTGAACATTATTTTTCACAAAATTATTTAAATACAGGATATGGAGACATACTTACATTTCAAGACCTAATTATTGAGATGTTTCACTGAAAACATTATACCTAATTGTCCAAGGAATCAATATAGCTTAAAACAAGAGAAAAGAATAAGTACATGTAATCATACATGCTGAGAAATCATCAAATTTAAAAAGAACATAATGATTTTCTGTTGCGTCTTTAAAATGTACCTGGAGAAAGGCCAAATCCATCAATATTCCTGCCCACCCGGATCCTGGTGGAGTGTACAGGTACCGCAGGCTCTATATCTCCAACCACCTTGTCAACGTCCAGGTCTGACGTGTGCTTCGCCTCCGCTGAGATGCCGTGATACTCCATGATGATCGGGTCAAACACGAGGGAGAATTGCCTGTACAAGGTAGCTGTCTATAGGGCCCTTGCAAAATAGGGATAGATGTCACAACATTTGACGTGCCTATTCTATTGACGTCATAAAATATAACCTATACCCCATCTCTTTCTAGGGTTTTCTCCCTTCCCTTTCTCTTTCCCCTTTACATGACGTCAATAGAACAGGTAAGCCAAACGCGGTGACATTCATCTTTATTTTGGTAGGGCACTATAGACAGCTACCTGTAGGAGTCCCAGTCCCCGGCGTAGATGCCGCAGTGCTGGTTGTCGAACTCTACGGCGCAGGCGATGGCCTTGGCGAGCGTGAAGCCACAGGTTGCCGTCTCGATGGCTGCCAACTGGTTCCAGACATCCTTAATGCACAAGCAAGAACATATTAGTTTTAGAGATATTTTTTTTTCTTTAACATGAAGGAAGATGACATTTTTCTGTTTATTACAAAGTTTTATCATAACGTTACATGGGTTGGCTTAAACAATTTTCTTTTTTTAAATTTTAATTGGTTGGTTCACTAAGTTGAGTGACCAAACGTTTTAATCACTAATTGTAATCTAGAAAAGGGGTAATTTTGTGTATCATCATTGGGGATGTACATCAATTTATCGGCCATTGTCTTATCCCTTTAGATCCCTGATAAATATTTCCTTTCTAAAATTGTCCATGTAATTTCAAATATTCGCGCAATTACATTTTTGTCATTAAGATATGTAGATGTAGAAAACACAAATAAGATTTCAAAATTCTTTTTATATGATTTAAGAGATTTTTATACAAACTTTTAATTTAAAAATTCAACATGCTTAATTTTAGTAGCGAAGATATACTTTTGATTTGTAAGCTTCGTTCGCCTGTCGATCTGTCAGACTGTAAGAAACAGTAGCTCATTGATTATAAGCCATTATTGATGTAAATTGTTTGAATGGATATATCATTACTTGTTTTAACGTACTCAAATAAAGTAATAATCGCTGCTGGCTAAAATAACGATACGCCCCATCTATCCTCTTTACCCCATACCCTACCGTCCTACTAGATGAAAGAACTGATCAATAAATGAGCAATAGCAACCTAAACTGATGACAAATTTTTCCCTGTCAATATATCCAAGTATTTTCTATATTTTTTATTACACAGACTCAGTAGACCGAAAAGGTACTTATGTTTACAAAGTATAGATACAATTTGCTATTAAAAGTCCTATAAAAATCTCTTTGTATTGTATATTTTAGTAAAAAAAAATAGATCATGAACTAGCCTTTGATTATCAAGAGTGATAACATCCATGAATTGTAAGTAAATTTGTTGCAAAATTATTAAAATACAGGATACTTTAATTAGGACATACTTAGATTTTAGTACTTTATTACTGAGATGCTTCGCTGATAACTTGTTGTCTTAGTAATCATTATTCCAAAAATTAGATAAAAAGAATATCATTATATCATTTAAATTTTAAAAATCAACGTGTTTTATATTGACTTTTTGTTAACGATTATTCTAAATCGTACATATTTGTTGCAGAAATCAACAAGTTCTAACGCGTCTAAATTAGCGACAAAAGCTATCCGTTACGAACGTACCGACCGAAACTTGTTAAAGAAAAGCTTCGCTCTTTTAAAAAGTTACCTTAGTAACATACTTGGCCACAAGAGAGTGTGTGGATTTTATTTGAGGAAATTCAACTGACCGCTCACGCTCCACTTCAGGCCTAAATAAATACATTTATTACTCTAGATTGCCAATCACACAAGATAATCTGTCCGATTAAATAATATTTCGGATCATGGAAGAAAACAAAGTTGCGGGTTTCGTCGTATTTCACATCAGCTTTTGATAGGTTAGGTTAGGTAAATATTATAGATTTCCCCACTGTCTAACCAATAATATTGTCGGATTGTTCTTACGTTGTTTTTATTAGCCAAATTAATGAATTGAGGATCTAAACTTTTTATATTTATTCCCAGATAAATACAAGGCAATTAAAGCAGGACTGTACTAATTAAAAATAAACATAATTTTATTTTGATATTTTCCTAATAATATGCAAAACAGTAAAATTTAAATGATAAGAAAATCTATGATATTGACGATATAAACATATATGATTATAATCATTACTTTTTTACTTTTACTATTGAAAATAAATTAAGTTTGGTTTTATTGTCTGAGCTTAATTTTAGTTCTCCATTTTAGGCAACCTTAGATACCGGGATGGTTCTAAGCTATGGCTGCAGCCGCTAAAAAGATTTTCATAAAAATATGAAAAATATAAATGTGTATTGTATTGTGTTACGTACTTAAATCAATGTTTTATACTTCAAAAATGTTAAAATTCTTTGATTTTATCAAAAATAGTTTCGGCTTGAATGACATTTTTACAAATTACAGCGACTTTCTCATTTATTCAACTCTTTACACATCAAAATGTAAATTTTATTCTTCTTTATAGTTAAGCTACTAACATGTCTAAAAAAGGTTTATAATTATTTTGGGGGAGGATAAAGGGGCCTCTAGGGGCGTAACTGCTAGTATTGCAAATTCTTATTTTATAGTTTTGTTGAAAACTTTTAATGTCATTAAATATTGCAGAGATCTTAGGAGTTTAAAATAAAAATCCAACAGATCTTAAAATCCTAACATTTTTTTTACAGCTATAAAGCTCTTTTAAATTAGTCAGTTTAGCCAGTTTTTTTAGAATGCAAATAAATTCAGGGAGGTAGGGGACAATCCAAGTAAAAATTATATCATTATTATGTCAACATAAGTATGCCATTAGACTGACAATATGTCGATATTATGTCAGCCACGACCACTTTTTATTAAAGCCATAGATTCGACATAAATATATCAGAAATAGCATGTCGATATTATGTTAGCCATGACTACATTTCCTTAAATCCATCTAGACGACATAAACCTTTGAAATTCTTTTTCCATAGAATGCCAATAGTTTTAAAAGGGGTGAAAATTCAAGTCCCTTTTTCACGGAGGGAGGAGATATTGGTCTGAAAATCATGCTGGTACCCAAAGTTTATGATTATTTTAATACTGGTTTAAAACTAGAAGTGACTAAGATTTTCCATCAACAATTCAAACTAATGAAAGGGTAATTTTGTTGATCATCAATGGGGAGTTAGTTTTCCCTTGTCTTATCCCTTACTATCTCTGGAGAAGAGTACATATCTACATATCTAGCTGCATTCCAGTGAATAAACAAACTCCTTGGGTACACCAGGGAGTTTGGGTACACCAGGGAGTTTGGGTACCCCAGGGAGTTTGGGTACCCCAGGGAGTTTGGGTACACCAGGGAGTTTGGGTACCCCAGGGAGTTTGGGTACCCCAGGGAGTTTGGGTACACCAGGGAGTTTGGGTACACCAGGGAGTTTGGGTACACCAGGGAGTTTGGGTACACCAGGGAGTTTGGGTACATCAGGGAGTTTGGGTACACCAGGGAGTTTGGGTACATCAGGGATTTTGGGTACCTCAGAGAGTTTGGGTACCTCAGGGAGATTGGGTACCTGAGGGAGTTTGGGTACCTGAGGGAGTTTGGGTACCTCAGGGAGTTTAAGTACACCAGGGAGTTTGGGTACACCAGGGAGTTTGGGTACATCAGGGAGTTTGGGTACCTCAGGGAGTTTGGGTACACCAGAAAGTTTGAGTACATCAAGAGAGTTTGGATACCAGCACCAGTTTGTTTGTATGTGTATTTAAAAGATCTCGCAATCGGCTGAAATATTGTTTAGATAAAGTAGTGAGTTTTCTGTCTGTATCTTCGATAACTACTGAACCGACTGAGTTTTCCATTTTAGGGAAGCCTTTAAGTTATTTTATTTTTAGATTCTCATTTTACCCATCTTAATTTTAAATAAGATACTTTAGTTTATCCCCAACAAACCTTTGAAACTCATTATTTCCCCCCCTCAGAATAAAAATATTGAAAAACCTAGTTGTTAAGTATCCATCTTCCCTGACAGATGCAAAATCTCCCGTGAAACTTTGCCTAACATAATGGATATAGGATATACGTGGATACATTGACATGGGAAAATTTGTCGTCAATTTAGCTTGCTAATATAGACCTCTTTTATTGGTCAGATCGTTCATCCACAAGGAAGGGCAGAAGGGATGGGGTAAAGGGGTGGAAGGGAGGTTTTCGTTATTATAGCCAGCTGGAAGCATCACCTTATCAGAGTACATAAAAATCTGATGCAACATCCATGAAATAATATATCGATTGCCTAACATGCAATTGTACAAATATTCTGTCTTAGTTTTTTTATGCAAATTTTCTACATTTTGTTAAAAGATATTCTCTAGCAGAATATGTTAATGTTTAAAATGATTTCAATAGACACGAAAGAGCTGTTATAATTTTTGAACTTATTAGTGGCAGCACCCCTAGCGTCTGGGGGCTCCGTATTCAAATAAGGGGGGGGGGGGCAGAAAACAGTCTTAAATAACACAAATACTCAAAATTCAAGATAGAATAGTCTAAAACCTAAACGGAGAACATAATCTGTTGAATGATAGGCGGGATCTTATAGGACAAACAAGCAAATATTATGTAATAGGATATTTTCATTATATGCTAGAAATTACTGTTTCTTCACTATTATTAAAGATATATGTTTATAAATTTCAAGGAAACATTTGTTAATTAAATATCATTTTGTTGATAATATGTCAGCTATTACCACTTTTTATTAAAGCAAAAAAGTCGACATAAATAATATTGTTACTTAATTGACAATTATATATTTATTTTTAAAGAATTTGATCAATAATATGGTAAATAATTGATATTTTCAATTAGCAATTATTAATATCTTCTCATATTAATCATAATACATTTATTATACAATTAAACAATATCCATAAAAACGAAGCTCTGAAACGGTAAGACAAACTAACATTAACACTTGTAGAGTGTCAGAACTGTATAATCAGAATTATAGATTATGATTTCGAAACAAATTTTTAAGTAAATTTTTTTAAAACTACGTCATTACGGGATAATTTTTATGGACATTCTTACATTTTTAGGACTTGATTATAAAGATACTTCGCTGATAACATTGTACTTTGTTGTCCTAGGAATCATTATTCCAAAAATTAGACCAATCTGATAATTTTATCAAATAAAATATGTTGTTAAAAAGTTAAAAAGCAACATGTTTAAAATGGACGGAAGGACTTTCTGGTAACGATTATAGACTTACTTCGCTTTCTAACTCGTACCTAACTCCTACAGGAATCATCATGCAAAGTTTGAAATCGATAGAACAATTCTAGTATGCCTAAATAAACGAAAGGAGCTATCCGTTACGTACGGACGGACGTACGGATCGGCTCTAATTATAGAAAAGCTTCGCTTTTAAAAAGCAATAATAGCTATTATCAATATTATTATAAATGTGTCTTAATTAATGAAAAATAAATATTAATTAGGTGTTTTTTTCTCTTTTACATATTAGTCATTTTGTTTAAATCCTTACAATTCTAAAAGCGTAGCTTTTCTATAATCAGGTTGGGTCCGTCAGCCGTCTTTCTTGAACTGCCGCAGAAAAAATTTAAGTTTTCCCCATACTATTTCTAACGGGCAGAGTTTTCTAAATATAGAGTAGCTTCACTACTTATAAGAGTAGCATAGAAGGAGGAGGGGGGGGGGGGGGGGGTAAATAAGAATTGTTCTCTACCCTAAGAAATTTGACCATGACTTGATCAGTTTTAGGGCGAAGACATTTTACATTGTTAAAATGTTTTAAATAGTATTATATACACTATAAAAGCTTTCATTTCTTGCATATATAGGTCTACAACTTTTGTTAGATTTATACTTATAAAGTTTTGTTTAAGATATTTAAGTGCTTAAAATGATGGCTCGGTTGCATAGAGATAGCTGCCAGCAAGCAGTTGGTTTACTGAAGTTTAGCTGCTAAAAGGCTCTTCAAAAAAAGAAGATTAAAGTCTTTATATAAGCAGCTGACTGTAGCCTTCAAACCGCTCTTTAAAATGCATAGTTAAATATATTTTTTAAAGCAATATTTTTATCTAAAATATAAACATTTATAATAGCTGTTAAATATTAGGAAAATATTTACTAAACTACAAGTATGATATTCAGGGATTTTAAAAGATAACACAGTGATCCATAAATTGATGTTCATACCCAATAATGATACACAAAATTCCCCTTCTGTGGATTACAAATATCGGTTGAAAAGTTTGGACAGCAATGTGTACCAATTAAGATTCAATAAATATACCCAAAGTTTCAAAGCCAATTAATGAGAGAACCCGTTTATAAAACTTTGGGTACCAGTGTAATTAACAGATAAAATTTATCTTTAAGCAAAAACTTTTTTAGAGTTGAAATAAAAGTAAGAAAATGGGCATGCACAGTTTTTCTAAATAAGATATGTTCGCCATTATAAAACAAACAAGGATGACAACAATGCACAAAAATTTTACAAACATACAAAGTGAGTTATGGATAAGATGTTTAAAGTTTGTAAAAAATATAACTTACTTTTATTTATGTACCCAAGAGCTTTACAGACAAACCTACGGACCAGCCTTTAATCGCAGCTGATCATTTATCATATTTAGATTAAAGGTCTTCAAGAGTATTACAGACATCCGAGAAACAAATTTTATTATAGAGTGGTTTCCTATTGATAAGCAAAATACTGAATTTAATGCCCATTATATAATTACTGATAGTCCGACAGGGAAGAAAATTTTATAATGATTTTTTCATTGATCAGAAAAAAAGTTCAGGAGTCTATCTTTATTAGGAGGAGAGTAAATCACAGACAGAAAAACAGATGGACAGTCGGATATAGAGTAGCTTCGCTACTAAAAACAAATGTTCCAAATAAAATACCTCGCGATTAAAAGTACAAAAAAACTTTATAAATCGATATATTTTTACTTGGATGTTGCACTAGTTTTTTCATGAACTCTAATAAATTGAAACTCGCAGTAGGCTAAAATTAAGATATACCCCAATCCCTCCCTTCTAACTGGATGAACAAACTGACTATTAAATTTCCATGTGAGCACCCCTAATAGACAACAATTTTTCTCCTGTCAATATATCCACTTGTATTCTATATCCATTCCCGAATAATGTATTTATTTGCCTTTACTAAAATTGTTATTTTATCCCTCAAAAATAACTAAATATGCTTTAAACTTTTCCTTAAAAAAAACGTAGTAAACATGGCCATTTCAAGATTACAGATTATTGATTTTCTGTCTAGCAGGGAGGGAGGGGATATTGGACTGTAAATTATACTGGTACTCAAAGTTTTATAACAGTCGTTGGCTAAAAAGCTTTTAGTACTTTTGAATTTTGATTGTTTGATTCAATCTAGCAGTGTTCCAGATTCCGTAATGGATAGCTTTTTCCGTTAATTTAGGCATGTTAGAATTGTCCTTTCGATTTCAAATTTTGTATGATGATTCCTGTAGTAGGTACGATTTAGAAAGCGTAGCAACTGTATAATCATTACCAGAATGTCCGTTCGTCCATTTTAAACATGTTGATTTTTTTACTTTTTTAACAACAAATTTTTATGTGATCTAATCATCGGATTGATCTAATTTTCGGCATATTGATTCCTTAAACAACAAAGTACGATGTAATAAGCGAAGCAACTCTATAATCAAGTCCTAAAATGTAAGTATGTCCAAAAAAAAAATATCCTGTATCAAGCAGTTTTTCAACAAATTTACTTACAATTTTGCTTTGACTCTTATAAATTTATATTATGATAATTAAGTTCTAACACTATACAAGTGTTAATATCCGTTTGTCCTACCGTGTTTTGCTTTTATGGATGTTGTCATCCTTGTTTACTAATACTTTTAATGTACAGAAAGTTTGATTTTGTGTATCAACATTGATTTATCTCTATTGTCTTATCCCTTAAGATCCCTGGTCTTTCCTTGTTTTTATGAGAGCTTAGCAACAAAATATCTACATGCTAAAATGTCATATTTTTTTAGTAGCAAAACTACCTTATGAATAACATTTGAAAAAATTGCTATTTAGGATTTAATTTAGGTTAAGATATCCTAAATACATAAACGTCTTTCAGGTTTGGCTTCGAATCCGATTAAAATCCGCTGGATTAGAACCGGTTCTCAGCCATACTGAAAATTCATGTATAGCATCCTATTATAGACAATTTACCACGAATATTAAAATAAAAATCATAAAATTATTGTCGGTTTTTTACTTTCGGCCCCTCGGGTCTAACAAAACTTGTTTTAATCTTATAATTTTTAATTTTGATATCCGCGTAAAGCTGTCTATGATACGATGCGATAAATAACTATTCTATGACTTACTTTGTCCTTTTGTCTGTCCGTTTTAGATAGGATTTATTTATGTGCTTCGCTACTTATGGATTTTGTAATTTGTGCATATTTTTTTAATTTTTAAAAAGGAAAGCCATTGAGTTATAAGCTGAGAACTTTACCCAGTGAGGGAGGGAACATTGGATTCTAAATTATACTGGTCCCAAAAGTTTTATAACGGAGATCTCTCATAGTTCTGCTAACAGGTCTATAGTATACATGTATATACAGACAACTACCCCCCTTTCTTTTTCAAATACCTCTTTCGTCTGCTTCTAAATTATTTTCTGCTACTTGACTGTTTTAATATAAGCGACAACATCGGTTGATTTTCAATGACCCAATAGAAAGGTTGCACAAGGCGGTTGCGATGGGGAGATACAGTTATTTAACCCTATCTCCCTCTAGTGTTTTACTCTAATGTTCTGCTTGATAACTTTGGGGAACTTTTATTAAATCATGGTTGGTTGGTACAAACTAACAATGTCTAAACTATTTCACCAATATTTTAAAGCTACTTAAAGGATAAATATACTTGTTGATGTACATTAATTTATCGTCCATAGTCTTATGCCTTAACTTCCCTGAGACTTTACATAGATAGTTTATGACGTCTTTGAATATATATTAATTCATTACAAGTAAAAATATTAAATATATATCACTTGAATTTTAATCCTTATATAAAATTTACAAATGACTATCTTTTCATGACAAAAGAACATAAATCTATATTTTTGTCTATAACTACCTTTGTATATTTGTTATTTCATGCTTTGTTATAATCGCAACTTATAGACATTGTCTATAAAAAGTTTGATTGAATAACCTCAATAATATAAACAAATTTCAGAGGGGGGGGGGGGGTAGGGGGGGTGTCGAAAATTTTGGCTCCCTGTTAAAACCCTGTGCACACCACTGATGCCAGTGTAATTTACAGCCCATTGTTCCATTCCTTCCTGAAATTTTTTATGGATTTAAGGCATGAACATTATAAATTTTGTAAACAATTTACTGGATTTAAACTTCCCAATTTTCCTTAAAAAATTAATACAAAGTTATCATTATATTTTTGTTTTTCCTGCTCAAGCTACTTTTTTTTACTTTTTCCAGGGCAAAAGCTGCAGTTTCCTTCGGCCAGGCGGTTACAGAAGTAACCCAATTAGCCTAACTCTCAGCCGCAGATATCCAATATAGCCATACTCGCTCATAGCCACCAGTAGCCGTCCTTAACCCCCTTCAGCCGCAGCCGCATTTGTGCTGCCATAGGCGCGGCTGCCGACACTTTTCTTTTTTTCCTTTGTACTTTTAGTTAGATTATCTGTTGTTAACTAATAAATGATGTAGTGTCCATCTCCGCATTAATTAAGAAATAGTCTCGTGTCAAAATATTCAAGTTCAACTTTTTTAACAATTCAAGATCAGAGCAACATTTTTGACATGTAGAAAGGTATTGGAAATTATTTTTTTTAAAACAAAGGTAGTCAAGTAAGACTTCCTGGCGGACCCTATTGGAAAAGTCCATGTTTTAATAAATAAAGATGTTAGGAAGGTAGTGTAAAGTTTTCCAATAGAATCGACAGGAAGTCAATGACTTACTATCTGGACTTCCTGGCGACCTTATTGGAAAGGTCCATGTTCATATAAACAAAGGTGTTAGCAAAGAAGGTCGCCAACAAGTTCTCCAATAGAGTCGCCAGAAAGTCCATGACTTACTACCTGTACTTCCTGGCGAACTTATTGGAAAAGTCCATGTTTGAATAAATAAAGATGTTAGAAAGATCAGCAAGGTCGCCTAACAGTCCTTCCTGTCTCCTATTTTTTCTTTCATAAAAAGTTAATGGGTATGGGGCGTATCATTGCTCTTGAATTGAGTTGAGGTAAATCACCATGTGATATTCAATTTCCAAATATTGTTCCATTTTAGAATGTACCAATCCAGATATTAAAAACACTAACATTTTTCCAATCAAGTTTTTATTAATAAGTCCCTATCCCTTTTATTTATAAAAATGACCGCCAGGAGTCTCTAGGTGTCAATTGTCCAGGCACAAAATATCAATTTTAAAGTGTCATAGCAACACATTTCTTGCGGTAAATACGGAAAACTTTTTGAAGATAATTTTGGTGAATTTACTTGTTTTCTAAAATCCCCTCAAACATAACCATCAAATTAACAAGCTTTTATTGTGTATGGAGAGAAATTGCACCTGTTAAAGGTTCAAGGTATGCCTTACAAAATCGGGTAATAAATGTGACACCCTAGAATATCTCACACAATTACGAATTCTTTGACACAGGGCACACAAAAGTTGAAACAAATTTCTTAAATGACTTTTATTTTTTTTGAGATGTTTCAGTAACTCTGTGTTGAAAAAAAAGAGCTATTTGCCCTAGGAAAATGTTTTAAAACATGATTTAAACAAGGATGAAAACACCCATAAGAGTTATTCAAATCATAAAGTTTATTTTCAGTTTCAGTGAAAATTTGTACAACTCTCTCACAAAATTAAATTAAAGTTGTTTTCAAACTAAATTATCATGTTATCGATCGTAAATATAACATGTCTAAATTAACGTTAAAAGCAATACTTTAAGGACTGACAGACGGACCTTCATTAATAAAAGCTTCGCTTTTGTCAATATAATTAAAATTTCTTGAAGAAATATTATTTTGCAGGGATAATTATTTTGTTTTTTAAACAGATATAATTTTAAAACTTAAAATATGAAAGCAAAAAAATTTAAAATAAAATTAGTCTGTAAATGTTACTTGTCCCCAAAGTTTCATATAACTGGTCCCTCATTCTTTGGCTCCGATACTTTGGGAACTTTTATTAGATCATGATTGGGTTGTATATAAACCAGCAGAGTAAAACTGGTTTTCACAATTCATGTTCATTAGTTTATCGTCCATTGCCTTATCTCTTTTATTAATTATAATAAAGGTTTTGTGATTTTTTTCTGATATATTTACACACATTTCTCATAAATTATTCAGTGACTTTTTTATGAATATAGTAATAAAATTTATCTTTTTACATATTCTTTTTCATTTAGTAACAACTTATAGTTTTATTCTTTTAGACATTTTTATTCAATTTTATGTATATTAGGCTCAATAAAAGTACCCACAAGTTTAGATTATGGGTATGCTTGAATTATTTAAATTCTTTTATACATTTTATGTGTACTATACTTTCTATGTGTAATTTAGAAAGGATAATAAATATAAAAAGTCTAGATGATAAATTGGACCACTGAAGTAAAAGAATAGAGAGAAGACATAAGCTATATGTAACTCTGTTCACAGGGCAGGAAACCTGTACCGATTTTGTTTTGGTTTTAGAGTTCATATAATAGTTCTACCAGCAGAAAAGGGTCTCTACAACTTGTGCCAGTTAGTTGTCTAAACAGTAACAAGCCACTTCACAGGGGGGGCATAGGCCGCTGACATTTGTCAGAGTTTCTGTAACAATGTGGCTTTTTTTATGGATATTGGATAGGGTTGTCAGCTCTAAGCCCTATGATTGTTATGTAAAGCTTCCATTTACCCATCAGACAACCAAACCTTTGATTGCATTCCTTTTGTCTGAGAAGTCCTCACTGTGCATGGTAGTAAGTTGCGCCTGTTTTGGGCCAAGGCATTCCCCCTACTCTAACTATTTATGTCGCGCACTTGACCTAGCAGCAGTAGGAACCATTTTTAAAGTCTTTAGTTATGGCGCGGTGTCGGACCGAGATTCGAACCTACTACCTTCCCAACGACGAGCAGATGTGCTACGTGTTGAGCCACGGTCGCGAGTGAGTTAGTTGTCTATATATTTATTATTAGACAAATTATCTCTAGTTATATAATCATATCTTGAATGCATTAGGATAGAAATTTAGTTGTGGAAATTTAAGCGACTTAAAATATCCTAGCTCGCATTAAAGGATTTATAATCATATGTAACTAAATAACAACATAATAGTTGATTCACCACTTGCTTTTAGGAGGGATCGGGATGTCAAGAAAATAGCCTAAAACGAACCTAAGACAATTAAAAACCTATTCTGAAAAGTACAACCAATTTGAACCAGCAATTTCAAGGAATTTTAGTTTTAGACAAAAAAAAACTTACTACTTTTTATTATAGGATATCTAGGGTAAGTCTATTAAATAATACAAAAGCATCATGTGAATTAACTGGGCTTATCAATTTAAAAACATATAAGAAGGTAATTTTTAAATTGAAATTAAATAAAAGGCCATCAACTTTTACTATAATAGTTATTGGAGTTTTGCAAGCATTTAAGGGATAAGACATTAAACAATAAATTAAAGAATATCCCAAATGATACAACATTTATTCTTCTGAAGATTAAAATTGGTAATCTTTGGAATCTTACTTCAAATCCTCAGATAAAAACATCAATCTGAGAATAATAGTAGCATATGCTCCTACAGAACAAGCAGATACAGAGGTCAAAAATGAATTTTATGACCAGCTTGACTCTGTATTTAAGAATGGTCATAAAGAGAAGGACCTGACCATGCTCCTAGGAGATTTCAATGCTCAAGTGGGGAGTAATAATGAGAATTTAGAAGAAGTCATGGGCAGATATGGCCTAGGCTTAAGTAATGGCAAGGAAAATGACAATGGTGATAGACTTGTAAGTTTTTGTACTGAAAACAAACTTGTCATAGGTGGAACCATCTTTAAACACAAAAAGATTCATACTGCCACCTGGAGATCACCAGATCAAAGAACCTTTAATCAGATAGACCACATCTGTATATCTAGACGTTTTAAAGGGTCTCTCCTTGATGTCAGGGTTGAAAGAGGACCTGATGTTAATTCAGACCATTATCTTCTATCTTCTAAAGTTCGGCTTAGATTTAAAAAGCAGGACACAAAGCCTAATCCCAGGAAAAAGTATAATTTAACAACCCTTCAAAACTCTGAAAAGCTACAAGAGTTTAAGCTCACTCTAAAGAACAGATTTGAGTTGTTGACTCTTCAAGAGGATGATGGAGTTGAAGATATTTGGCAAGGTATCAAAAAAGTTTATAATGATACTAGCCAAGAAAAATTAGGTTTCAAAAAGGCTAACCAAAAGCCGTGGATCACTCAAAGATCCATTGATCTCATGGATCAAAGAAGAGAGGTAAGACAAAAGACACTCTCTAGAAACTCTCCAGAAGATAAAGACCTGTATAAGATGCTTAGCAGGGAAATCCAAAGAAGTGTCAGAATTGACAAAAAAGAACACTTGGAAAACCTTGCTATGCAAGCAGAAAATGCTGCTAATCAAAATAGAATGAAAGATGTCTATGAGATTACTAAGAGCATTGCAGGTAAAGTACACAAATCAGGATCACACATCAGGGACAAGGATGGTTCACTCCTTAAAACTGATGAAGATATTCTAAATAGATGGGCAGAGCACTTCACTGAACTGCTAAATCTTCCAGTTCCAGAGGAAGAAACTGAGATTCCACCCTCAGATGCACATGACATTGACTGTCGAGCGCCAAATCTATTGGAAATCAAGGAGGCCATTAAAAGTTTGAAAAATAACAAGGCCGCTGGACCTGATAACATCCCAGCTGAGGTCATAAAAGCAGACCTAGATACATCTGCTGAGGCATTCCTACCTTTGATCACAAAGATATGGAATGATGAGTTATGCCCAGAGGACTGGAAGAATGGACATATTTCAATACTAGCCAAAAAAGGAGACTTGACCCAATGTGGAAACTACAGAGGGATAATGCTCCTTTCAGTACCTGGCCGTATCCTTAGTAAGATTCTTCTTAATAGAATAAAGAAGAAGGTTAATGAAAAGCTAAGACCTAATCAGGCTGGATTTAGACCAAATCGTTCCACTATTGATCAGATAACCTCTCTAAGAATCATCATAGAGCAATCCAAGGAATGGAACTCTGAGCTTTTTGTAAACTTCATTGACTACAAAAAAGCATTTGATTCTTTAGACAGAAGATCTCTCTGGAAAATCTGCCGACACTATGGCATTCCAGAAAAGATAATCAATATCATTAAAGCTATCTATCATAAAGGAGGTGGAAATGTAATGTATAAAGGTAAACTATCAACCTTTTTTGAGATTGTAACAGGCGTCAGACAAGGATGCCTTCTTTCTCCCTTCCTTTTCCTCCTTGCCATTGACTGGATCATGAAGAATTGTGAAAGTAATGATGGCATTCGCTGGGAGCTATTTGGCAATCCCAAATATTTAGGAGATCTGGACTTTGCTGATGATATTGCTTTGTTAACAAGCAATAGAAGTCAAATGCAAAGAAGGACTAACAGGATAGCTGAAACCTCCAAGAAAATTGGACTAGAAATAAATGTTCCTAAAACCAAAATACTCAGATTAAATGCAAATTCCCAAGAACCAATTACTATTGGAGACCAAATTCTTGAGGATGTAGATTGTTTTGAGTATCTTGGAAGTAAAATTGATGAAGCTGGAGGCACTTTAACAGATGTTAAAGCTAGAATTAACAAATCTAGGACAGCCTTTGCCAGCCTGAACAAAATTTGGAATTCCAACAACATCTCCATAAAGACTAAGTTAAGACTGTTCAAGTCAAATGTTCTCTCTGTTTTGCTGTATGGGGCTGAAACTTGGTTCCTAAACACAGCAGTGGTCTCCAAGTTACAGACATATGTCAATAAATGTCTCAGGAGAATCCACAAGATCTTTTGGCCAAATAAGATCACAAATGCTGAGCTTCTAGAGCGCAGTGATATGTCAGACATTAAACTGACAATAAAACAGAGAAAGTGGAGATGGTTGGGGCACACTCTAAGGAAAGGTCATGATGATATAACCAATCAAGCCTTGACTTGGAACCCCCACATAGGAAAGAGGAAACCAGGTAGACCAAAAACAACCTGGAGGAGGGAACTTTTAAGTGAACTGAAAGCTAAGGATATTCCATCTTTCAGCAATGCCTCAAAACGTGCCGAAACAAAGGAAGATTGGAGAACCATTGTGCATGGCCTACGTTCTGCCGAGAACTAAAAGGCAATGATGATGATGAATCTTTGGACACTGCAAAGTTTTTAAATGAATGAGATATTGTGCTTATAATTATACAAGTATAATTTACAATCCAATGTTCGCTCCCTTCCAGAATAAATCTAGCTAATTTTCTTCTTTAAATTTACATAGTTTATACAAAAAGCTTAAAATGTTTAACATAGAAAATACAAAAATAAATAGTGACAAACTATGTATATTGAAACTATTTTTGGCGCTTTCTCTCAAAGTGACTATCGAGCTTTGAACTACCCCCTCTGCTTATATTTTAGATAATTTAAAAAAAAGGGGAGTGGGCAGTTTTGCCTGCTTATTCATATCACAATCCTTGTGGGCTACCCAGTTCCAGGTAAGGAGGGGATAGTAGTCTGTTTATTACACTAGTCCCCAAAGTTTTATAATAACAGTTTCTTGTTCGTTGGCTTAACAACTTTGGAGACTTTTATTGATATAAGTTGCGCGTCAAAACGTTTCACTTTCAACCATTAATTTTAATCTAAAGAAGGGGTTACTTTGTGTGTCATCATTGGGGATGTACATCAATTTATCGGCCATTGTCTTATCCTTTTAGATCCCTGACCAAGTACCATATAAAAAACCAAACCTAACAAAAAAAAAAAAAAAAAAACTATTCCGTAATTATTTTCTTAAAAAGTGGATGTGGGTGGTTTGTGTGCTCGACTATACACTTCGAGGGAAACCACCCTATTTTAATTTTGAATACTTGCTGTCATGCAAATAAATGTTTAATTTCCAGTTTAGTTAATAAAATATGTTTTGTGGTTTAGTAACCAATAAATATACAAAGTATAGATGATCAACTCATCAACTGGACCAATAGTAACACAGTATAGAAAAAATCTGAACACATTATTGGTTAGAAATTGTATACTTTTTGGTAAGAACTCTCTTATTTATATTAATTTGAATTTCAAAGGAAAATGCTTTTAGGGGAGGGGGGAATTCCGTCCTTAATATAATGGGATTTAATTATGTCCTACTATATAAAGTAGTAAGTTTTTTTAATCTGTAGCACAGGATCTCAATAACCGCTGGGCCGATATTTTTCAACATTACAATGTAGCTTCGCATAGGTCAAGTGAAGCTTTATAACTATTTTTGGGGAGGGTACCACAAACACCCGTTAAAGAAAAATCGCCCCCAAATAGATTAGAATTTAAAATGGACTTGGGTTTCTCCATTCCCTTCCCCAAGTTCTCCTAGAATGCTCTAGGGGCGAATCCGCTAGTGTAACTCAAATGAATAAAAATCTTTGTCGGCTAAAAATTCCTTATCTAAGTTTTGACGTATTATTAAAGTCAGATTGGTCATTTAGAGCAATAAATCTATTACTGGTGTGAATCTACTTCCGTAACATTTCACATCTCTATTTTGTCTTCAAGAAAATTAATAATTTATCCTAAAGCAAATAAATTAAAGAGTGTGTCTAAAAATCGTTAATGAAGCAATGAGGAAGAATTAGCTTTAAATGATGTTGTAATAATGGGAGGTTATAATCTATAATACAAAGTAGCTTGGTGTCTGTCCGTCCGTCCGTCTGAAGCTTAAGATCTCGGTAACCACTGAACCGATCAGATTCTACTCTTTAGGGAATATACCTACTGGTCCTGTGGTGGTTTTAGGCTATTTTCTTGGGGGATGGGACAACCCCCCCCCCCCCCATTTTTTTTGTAGGAGATATCCTTGGTCCTTTTTTTGTAGGAGATATCCTTATTTTAGATATTTTTTTTACGAATTTCACCTTAACTTTTTTTTATCATCTCTTGGGGCAAAGCTCCTAGAGGCTAGGGGCAAAGCCGCTAGTGATTTGATAATGTGACACATATGCTGAAATGTTTGCACAATAGTTTAACCTGATGAAAAATTATAATTTGCTATTCCCCAACACATTAATGTTTATTTAAACCAACAAACTTTTCACTCTTAACGGTCGGGGGGGGGGGGAGAGGGGGGGGGTGGCGTTGAACGCCGGTTTTTTTCTATCTCATTTTCTGTGTCTGAAAGATAAGGGGCTATAACTAAGTGAATTTTTAAATATGGCTATGGCACATAACTGAAAGTTGGAATTTTTTGAATAATCCCATCCTGGCGGGCACAGGATGCCAGCAAGCTTGACAGGGTCATCCAGGTAAAGAGCAAAATTTGTTTTTGACTTAAACTAAGCATTTTATATTACCAAAATGCTTAAATATCCTCTAGTAGTAAATCCTTTTATGAAATAAAGGTGTTCAAGTCAATTTCAGGTTCCAGGTATGATCCTGTAGATCCTGATCGTCCAGGTCTCCTGAAATCTTTAAAAGCCTCCTGTGATCGCAATTTTTGACTTAGCGTTGAACGCCAGCTCCCCTCCCCCCTCCGACCGATAAAGGTGCGGCAAGGGGCCCGACTGATAAGGGTTAAGAAAGTTTACCCAATGTGAAATTTAAGAAATTTTTTGGCTAGTCTGAAAAAAAATATCTTTTTAAGTACACAGCGCTTATTACATTATACTAGTTGCTTCGCCTCAGCATATAGGGGAAGGTGGGTTAGAAAAACCTAGCCTAAAACCAACTTAAGTCATCACATTCGCAGCATTAATTTCAGAGATCTTTTGCTTTAGACAAAAAAAACCATACCATTTTTTGATATAGGATTATTTAGAACTCTGAAAAAAATCAGATGTAAATCAGCGTAAGAAAAATTAATTAATTAATTGATATGGACAAATTAAAATTTTAAGAATTGATTATAGAGATGCTTTGCTTATATCATTGCGCTTATTTGTCCCAGGAATCAATAATTCTAATGAATATGATTATCTTTTAAAATTGTTGAAAGTTTCGCTTTAATTCTATAAATATTCATGTAAAAACTATTTCACAAATTAAATTAATAATGCAAATATTTAGAAGTATGTCAAGGTATGCAATAAAAAGTTGAATATTTTCGGCAGCATAGCTAATCTATAACTAGGGTTAGACTGTTAGTCCTATGCTTTAGGATTTTTTTTCTTTACAATAGTTAGTTCTTGTTGTTTATTTATGCTTCAGTGAAAATTGATTCTTTTTACCGGAGAAGCTACTCTGTAATCTAAAGTGCTCGTCCGTAGGTCTGTACGTAAGAAACCATGGAAAACGTGATTTACTCAGATCCTATTTAAGATTGAAGTATGATTTTTTTTTTGTAAAGATTCACTTTACCTATGGGCATATAGTGCATAATTTACCTAGTCCGTTGGTCAATCAGTATTTACACAGCTCCTATAAAAGAAAGTTGACAGTTATTATCTTTTTAAAGATTCCTTTAAGTGTAAAGCATCTGCTCTATAGTTTTATTTGTCTTCTGTCGTTAATGTAATTAAATTAATTTGAAAAATTCGATTTTCTATTTGTTTTAATACATTTTTAAAATTCTCTTGTTGTTCAGCTTTTTTATGATTAATGATGTCTATCTGTCCATCCCGAATACTGTAAGGGGAACATACCTCTTAATGCATATCAATTATGAATGTTGTTGCATCCACTCGTTGTCGGAGCAGGATGGGTTCGAATCTCGGCCCGACACCCTGCGTCATAACGTTGGACGTTAAAATGTTTCCTTCTGCTGTGTGACTTAAATATTTAGAGTAGGGGAATGCCTGGCCCAAAACAGGCGCAACTTATTACCATGGACAAGTTAGGATTTCTAAGACAAAGGTCGTGCAATGAAAATATTGGTTGACGGAAGGCCGTATGACCCTATAAACATGCAAAGTATTATAAGAAAGGGTTGATTCACTATATAATTAGATCTCGTGGTGTTTCTCGTCTATCCGAGGCTTTACTATGGAAGTTGTTATCCTTGTTTCTATAATAAAGAGTAAATAATGAAACTAAAGAGAGACAAAAAAAACATTTATTTTAAAATGCAGACGGTGGTAACATTTTATAACTTTTTTGCCCACTATTAATAGTCATTTATCGCATCGTACTGTAGATAGCTTTCTGTGGATATCAAAATGAAAATTGTAAGATTAAAACCTGTTTTGTTATCTCCGAGGGGCCGGAGGCCTGGATTAAAAAAACTGGTTTTAATTTTGTAATAGTTGAAAATTGTTTGTAATACGATGATATTCATGTTTTTTTTAAAGTTTTGCTGAGAACCGTTTCTAATCCAGCGTATATTAATCGGTTTCGAAGCCATACTGGGAAAACATTTTATTACACCTTCTGTATTTAAAATGCATAAATTTGTTGTCAGTCATAATCAATTCTATGTACTTGGCATAGCTGCAAAGCTTTTCTAAACTTTGGATGAGTCCGTTTGTTTGAATGTAAGGTTCAGCACAAAGCTTTGATTCAAATTTAGACATGCTATCCTTGTTTTACTTATTTCAATCCTTTAATGATGATTCCTGCTATGATATAGAATAACTAGGAAGCGTGACACCTTTTTACCAATTATCAGTGAGTCCATTTGAGACATAAAGGTTTTAATAGTTATTTCTCGCATCGTATTATAAACAGCTTTCCGCGGATATAGAATGTACAATTGTGCCTTCGGCACCTTGGGGCTAAAAACTGGTTTTAATCTTATGATTATATATTTTTATATTCGTAGAATGTTGGATGTAATACGATGCTAGACATAGTTTTTTCGTATGGATGAGAACCGGTTCCTATCCACCGGATTCAAATGAATACGAGAAAATATTTTAAACAACTATTTTGTCTTATTGAACAAGGGAAATAACAAACATCAAAGCGAAGCTTAACAAAGTTGAATAATCAAACAGACAAAGATTATCAAAAATAAAGTCATTTGGAAAACTGTCACAAAAATGGATATATTAATACTTAAATCTTACATCATATTTTTAAATTCTGTTTTAAAATGAATCACGCAGCAGGCTACAATAACAATTCCCCTCTTCCACTCCTTCCTCCTATTAGATGAACGAACTAACCAATAAATGAGATGAGTTCCATGTTAGCAAGCTAAATATTCTCTGTCATATTATCCACGTAATTCTAAATCCATTGTCACAAATACATCGCTTAAAATATTTTACATAAATTTTCCTCCATTATCTTAACCCTCAAGATCTTTGATTATAACTTACTCTTTAGGTGCTGAAGGTTTCGGCGAGGCTGGGGGAGGAGTTCCAGATGTTTTTACAGCTGTTTCTTGAGTGGCTGCGCCACCCTCCTCTGCGGGTAACTCATTACCTGACAACGATTAATGACATGATAACCAAAATAAAAAAGAATATTTTAAAATCGGACCATAAACATCAAAGATATGTGCAAATAAGTAAAAAATAAAACGGCTAAAAAGCTGCTTAGATATTACATATTGAAATATGCTCCATAATGATGGTAACGTTATCAAGAAAAATCATAGGTTTAGATTAAATGGCTGCAGAGTAAATCACGTTTTCCCCATATCGTGTCTCGCGGAGGAACAAACGGACGGAAGGACATTTGATATTGTAGTGTAGCTTCGTTACTTTTTAAAAAAATTAATGTTTTCCGCGGAAAAAAAAATATATTTTTACCTGAACATGCGTTACCCATATTTTTCTAATTTTCTGTAAAAATTCTAAAAAAGCATGCACGTAAAATCACAAAACCACTAAAACACACATATTCTATTTGAACAAATTTTGGTATGAATATGTACAAGGTTGAACTGAAATAAAAACTATTTGATGTGGCGCTACGACGCTCAATTATGAACAAATATGCTTACAACCTCGGTGAGTCGGTATATTTAAAAGGTTGTGATATAGAAACGGAAAAAACTCCCCAAAATTTCACTGTGGTCAAAAATAACCAAAAATTTTAATATATTTTTCAAATATTTTTTTATTGATTTTAAGAGCTAAACTTCGTTTAGTTAGGTATGTTAGAGTTGTCCTATTGATTTTAATTATAGTGTTTAGGATAATAAGTGAAGCATCTCTATAAACAAGTGTCTATGTAAAAGAATCTTATAATAGATAAGGCAGGGGTTAAATAACTGCATGTTCACGGTGGAGGGACCCTATGCTGACTTTCAATAAAGTGTTTGAATATCAGCCAATAGCATTGGAAATATTAACACAGCTAAGTCGCTACAAAAGAGCAGAAAGTAGTTTTTTGCACAGGGGAAAAGGTCCCCACTGGAACAAGGCAGTTGTCTAGGTTATACATCTATACTTATAAATTTATTATGTAAACTTTATATGTAATATTTTTTCCTTTTGTAAGTGGTCACTATAATACAAGCTTAGAAACTGTATCATGAAATCACAAGTTTTCAAATCTATTAATCCAATAAATTATTTCTATATAAATGATAATTTTACCAGGGAAACCAAGAGATTGACGATAAATTGATATTCTGTGCATATCATTGATGGGCTGGTGGTTTCTTTAACCCGATTAAGAATTGACAAAGTCCTCATAGTTTCTCTGAATCTGTTGGTATTAAAACTTTGAGGGATTTTATTAGCTATTATTGAATTTTTGGTTGGTACAAACTAGTAGTGTCCAAACTTTTCCACCAATAGTTTTGTCTTGTACATAGATTTATTTTCCATTGTCTTTTTATCCCTTAAAATCCCTGTATAGATATTTATCCTTTCTTATCAAGTAATTCGATTTTTTGTCCGAATTTTAAAATTTTATCAACCTTAGAACCACCTATTGAGTTCTCCCTTTTAGGGAAGCTTCACATAGGTTCCGTGATGAATTTAGGCTATTTTTCTGTCCCTGTGTTGGAATGTATTTCTTGTATTCCCTGGCAAGTCCAAACCCATTAATTCCCTTTTCCTTACACCAGAGAATGAGTGTGTTACGCGGCATTCCTAACTATCTCCGCGCGTCGCTTGTAAACAAACAAAAAAGACGCGCACTTTTCCTTTGATGATTCCCATGTGAGGAGCTACGAGAATGAAAATAATGTATTGGTTGAATATACATGCGCTCTAATCCGTGGAAGATCTCAAATAAGCCTTCCTGCTTAGTTTGACATCATATGTGGTAAGAATTTATCTTTTAATTCTTAATAATAAGCGTAGAATGGTACAATTTTATGAAGAAATTTAAATCATTAATTTTTCAACAAATAGACCATTTAACTGCTAAGTTTTATCATACGAATATTTTCCTTAATTTTATTGATCATTTGAATCTAAAATTATCAATTTCTGATGCGATTTAATATGTTTCGTGCCAATTTAAAGTTTTTTAGAAATTTTATATTTTTAATTAAATTGAAATCACGCAACCTCGATCTTACAAAAATAATAACCATTAATTTTATGTAATTAATTCTTATATTTTTGTTTTAGACTTACTGTTTTCATGGTAATAAATACACATTCGTAAACTTCACTATGTTGGTCATTCGGAGGGCTTGGAGATAAGATTTCGAGAACGGCTAGGTATTGCGTTCCGAAACAATGAAAACAAGACAGAACAGATGCGGCTAAGAACAATCTGTGAAGTTTTGTGAATGTGTTGGTTGTGATACCTTACCACACATTATTATAATCGTAATCAGTACAGTTAACTTTAGTGACAATCATGGGTCCTAAAAAGAATAAAGGCGCTCAGTTGGGATTGCGGCTGCGCCCAGCCGTCGAGGCCCTAACCAGTGAACTAAGTAAAGTGATGAAGTTGGTCAGTGAATCTTCAGAGCTTGACGTTAGACATTTCACTAAGGAGTCAATCCTTAGTTCGAGACATTCGATAGCATCATGGTCGGTTTTAGCAAGCTTGGTGTGAGAATCCAAGAGCTTGAGGAGTTTAGTGACATTTATTCTGATATAGTTACTGTGCAAAAAGATTATAGTGCTTTGAAGGATGCTCTAGATGCTATAAAAGAGCTTAGTGACATTCAAAGTGTTGTTGATTTAGTTGGTGATAATTTGCCTGACCATAAGGCTGAACTATATGATCGATGCTTAAAGATTGTGAAAGTTATTAAAGGGTCATACTTTCCCTTACCTGAACCAATTATAAACACTTTGTCTGCTTTGATGAAACGGCTGGCTGAGGTTAAGCTTGAACCTGTGAAGCCGCCCACAATGACAGCGGGTGCCTCGACAGCATCGCCATTTGTGTCACCGTTTGGCACACCACAGTTCGGCACCGGTTCTATGTTCACGCCAGGATATATGAATCGTGTCGACGAACGTCTTCTTCCCAGCTTTGACGGCCAAGAGGCAGCCTATGTAAGTTTTAAGGACAATTTTAAAAAGCTTACTGTAGGACAGGACCCGTCATATTTACAGTTATTGTTGAGCAGTGAAAAGGTCTGTAAAAATAAAGAGTTGAGACTTCAGTTAATTCAGATTCAATCGCATGAATCTCAATGGGCTTACCTTGATGCACGTTTTAAGTCCAAAACACGTCAGATGCTCTGCCTTTTCAACCAATGGGAGAAGAAGTCTAAACCGTCGGACTCCAACCAGATTGTGACTGTGTTAGCAGAGTTTGGTGGTGCAGTTAGCCAGCTCGAGCAGCTGACTAAAGATGATGATGATGATGAGGTTACCACAAGCCAGTGGTTGACCGTGATCCTTCTGGAGATGTTATCCAAGAAGTTGCCACGTGATTTTCAAGATAAGCTCAACCTAGCGTTGGGCTCGATGGATACCCCAGATGTTCCAAAGCTGTTGAAGATTATAGAGGAACAGAGGGGCGCCATTTTGATGAGGTGCTCGACTGATGTAGACACCCCCTCCAAGAAGAAAGGTAATCCTGCGGCCGCAGCTACAGCCGTTGGTAAACCTGGGTCTCCAGCTAAGACCAAGAAGAAACAGCCTTGCCCGTCGGAAGGTTGTAGTTCTGATCACCTGTTGTTTAAGTGTTCCAAGTTTAGGGATATGTCTGTTCCTGAACGTAAAATCTTCATCAAGAAGATAGGAGCCTGTTTGCTCTGCTTGCAAAAAGGGCATAGGGTTGCCGACTGTCCTAGAGCCGATAAACTTGGCAGCTGTACCATAGACAGCTGCAATCAACCCCATAATAGTTTGATTCATGAGACTGTGGCTGGACAAGTTGCGGCAGTTTATGAATCACAGTTGTTTAGCAAGAACAATTTTATGCTGATGTTGCAGCAACTCCCAGCATTGGCGGCTGACAAACGTCAAGTCACCGTCAATGCTATGTGGGACTCTGGAGCAAATCTGACATTGATTTCAAGAAGTATCGCCAAGAAGTTAGAGTTGCCATCAACTGGTGGCACAGCTACTATTTCTCTGGCAGATGGAAAGAGCCAAGCATGTCCTACAGTTAAAATCTGCTTGGTTGACCGCAACCGGAATTCCCATATTCTGGAGGCGGCGGTAGTGCCCAGCATTGGTACTGAAGAAGGGTTACGTTCTATTGATCCTGCAGCCGCCGCCGAAATTTTCAACATGAAGCCTGATAGATTTTCTATGTTCGATGGTAAGATTGATATTCTTATCGGCCATCTAACACCAGCTATGTTCCCGTGTGCAGATAAAATGGTTGGTGATTCTAGACTGTACAGAAGCTTATTTGGTACAGGCTATTTAGTTGTGTCTGCAGACGGCAGGACTGTTACTAATCCTGTCGCTTGTAAAGCTGTTAAGTTGGAGGTCAGCAAGATGGAGTTCCTGAGTACAGAAAGTTTGGGGATACAGCCGCCATCAATGTGCAGCGGTTGTAAGAACTGCCGTCATTGCGCTGCCATTGCCGCCGGGCAGTCCGCCTTGGACGTGCGTAAGCGGCAGCTGATTGAAGAAGGTTTGACGTTGGATCTTGAGAACCGTATCTGGACGGCCTCATATCCTTACAAGCAGCCGCCAAGTGTGTTGTTTGAAAACTCAGAGCAGGCGTACAAGATCTGCTTACGTGACCGGCAGAGGATGGTCAAAAAAGGTGAATATGACACCTTCTGCCAAGTGTTCCAAGAAGCTGTTTCTCGTGGAGTGTATACAAAAGCTTCGCCAGAAGATCTAGCTTATACTAAGCCCGTGTATTATTCGAGCCTAGTCTGCGCATATAAAGAATCTATTTCCACGCCGTTGAGGATATGCGCCAATTCTAGCCTCTGCTGCAAGGGGCTAAGCCTCAATAGTATTATGATGGACGGGCCAGTTCCATTATATTCCCTGATGCACAATCTTATTCGGTTCAGAAGTTACAAGTGTGCATTCGTGGCTGACATTCAGAAGTTCTACAATTCATTGTTAGCTACCTATGAAGATTCTCAGCTGAAACGTGTTTTTTTCGCTGATACAGTTGATGGAGAGCCGGAGGTTTATCTCACCAAAACCATCAACTTTGGTGAAGCCTTGGCCGGCGATATGGCCGTGACCGCCCTCAGACTCACTGGTCGTATTTTTGGTGGACGTTCCCTGCAGGATGTTCAAGATGTTTATGGATCTGAGATGATTAGAGGTTCTGATGTTGTAGCCCAGCAAGATGTGTGGAGAGATGTTCAGCAACCACTCAGATCTGAATTTGTTTTGTATCAAGATCCTCCCTCGGTCAAATTGGAGACTTGTACTTACGTGGATGACTGTTTAAGCGGTCATAACAGTAAACCTGAAGCTGTCCAGCTGGTCCAAGAGCTGGAAGATATGATTGCACCTGGAAATTTCAGATTTAAATCTGTTATTTATTCTGGAGATGATGTTGACAGTGTGAAAGTTTTGGGCCTTGTTTGGGACCCTAAACAGGATAAATTGTTCCTGCCTGTCAGAGCCAACCACGGCGAGAAGATTAAGGGTAGAAAGCTACTAGAAGACCTGGATCTGGAGGATCTCTGGAGAAGTCTACCTGAGTTGATAACTAAACGAGAAGTTTGGAGAATTGTGCAACAATTATACGACCCGATGGGTCTTGCAGCACCTTTGCTGCTTAAATCCAAGCTTTGTCTGCGCTCAGTCTGCATACATGGATGCAACTGGGATGATGTCATACCTGGAGAGTTGAGGTCAGAGCTCGTGAGCAGCCTCCAGGACCGTGCGGCACTTGGAAATGTGTCGTTCAGACGTTCGATGGTTCCTGATAAGCCGTTGGGGCTTCCAATGGTTGTTGGTTTCTGTGATGCATCAAACCAGGCCTATGCAGCCATCACCTACCTGAGATGGCCAGTTCCTGGAGGATTTGATGTAGTTTTGTGTTGCGCCAAGTCACGTGTCGCACCAGTGAAGATAGAGTCTATACCAAGGTTAGAAATGCTTAGTTGTCTAATTTTGGCAAGGCTTGTGGATACAGTTGTCAGAGCTCTACCTTTCAGCATTTCTGGCAAAGTATTTTTTAGTGATAGCAGCTGCGCCCTGGCTCAGCTATCCAGTGACAGTGTTATGCTAAATGTTTTCAACAGTCATCATGTTTCCGAGATACAACAGTTGACGAGCCCTGAAGATTGGAGATGGGTTCCAACCCAACACAACATCGCCGATCTGGCGACGCGTGGTTTGTGTACGATTGAGGATGTACAACCTGGATCTACATACCAGGAAGGTCCAAGCTGGTTGCGCCTGGAACAGGACCAGTGGCCCGTTAAAACGGCGGGTGAGGTTAATGCATCCATTCCCGAGAGCGAGCTAAATCCCAAGATGGCGAAGCTCAAGGTAATGTTCACACAAGTGGTGGACAATGATTTCTGGAGGTCCCTGGCAAGAAGGACCTACAGGCAGGCAAGGAGGACTGTGACCGCAGTTCTTAAGGCTGCCAACTGCTTTAAAATGTTGCTTGTCAAGAAACGTGGTGTTGCAACAAATGAGGATGGTGTTAGCAACAATGATAGTTCTAGGTACTATGAGAACTATACTTTCACAAACACATACATGGATTCTGTTTGTGACCTGTTTTTGACATCCTTCAACCAAGAGAAGGAGATGACCATGGACGCCGAGGGGAAATTCGACTCCCTTCAACCCTATCATCACAAGGTCCAGGTTTGTTGGCCCATAGTGGGTCATGATGGATGTTTTCCTCTTAGGTCATTCACAATATTGAAAATGGCCGGAAGAGGAGATGAAGCCCTTGAGGCCGCAGCTGGAGGCCCCAGGAAAGTTATGAAGGACAGCCCAGGTGTTGTCTTGCTCAGCCGCCACAACAGGCTGGCGAAGCTCATCCTTCAACAGTCTCACGATGAATTGGGACATGGAGGTCATCGTAAAACATTGGCGCAAAGCCGAAGGTATGCTTGGATCACACATGGCCGCATGGAGGCTATGAAAGTGGTCAAAAATTGTGCTGCATGTTCCATTGAATATGCCAAGCGTTCGAGTCCCGCAATGGCTAATATTCTGCCAGACCGTGTTGAACCCTCAGTGCCCTTCCAAGAGGTGCATATGGACCTTGCGGGGCCGATAGAAGTTGTGAAGCCTGGCGTTGGCACCAGGAGTTCCAAGACTAAGTACAAAGTCTGGTTGTTGATTGTAGCCTGTAGATTTACACAGGCTGTGTTTGTTGACATGTTGACCGATTATTCAACTGAAGCCGTGCTGGTCGGCTTGAGAAAACTTCAGGCGTTTTATAATATGCCTAGAAGGGTTACTACAGATAGAGGCACCAATATGGCTGGTGCCAAACGTATTCTAGATGAACTTTTGAAGGATACCAGGATGCATTTTGAATGGCATCTTGTGCCCACCGCAGCACACTCGTTCGTAGGTACTGTGGAGAGGCAGGTTGGGCTGGTCAAGCGTGTGTTGAACAAGAAGTTGGCTGGTGCCACTGTAACCTTCAATGATTTATTGGTGTTGTGTGCTGAGACCGCCAGAGTCTTAAATTCTAAACCATTGACGTATACCACCCAAGGAGATGACGTCAATAGCTGGAGGATAATTTCACCTGCTGATCTGTTAGGCGGCAGGACCAATGATGCAATCTGCACCTTCGAGACAGGTTGCAAGGAGCCCATCACCAGGAGGCTGGAGAACTTGGAGGAGTTGACCCGTCAGTTCCATCAGGTGTACAAGGAGCAGCTCATGCCCGAGCTACTCAAGTCCGTCAAGTGGCGCCGCAACGAGGTGCTGCTCGAGCCGGGAGACGTGGTGCTGATCGATGATAGCACAAGTTTGATGAAGAAGTTCAGATTGGGACGTGTAGAAGAAGTGCGCCCAGGTGGAAGGACCGTGGTTTGCAAGTATAAATTATCAGATGACGCAGCCACCACGAGTAACGAGACTTCCACAAGACGTCTGCTCAAGATCAATCTACCCAAAGTTTAATATAAGTATTGTTCTTGTTTAACTTTGAAATTTATTTTTTACGGTAGATTTATCAGATATTTTTTTTCGAAAGACAAAAAACGCAATTTTTGACACAATTTCGTTTAAACTTTCAAATCGACGCAAGATTTTTTTCATTTGAAATGCAGACTTAAGTTTTTTATACGTTTACGCAAGTTTTTTCAATGAATTAAGTCTTTCCGGGACCAGGGATTTTTTCGCGGAAATTTTCCTAGGTACCTACGCAAATACGAACATTTTTATCCTTGTTGGATTGAAATTTAATATGATAAGAAATTAACACAATGAGATTTTTTACATCATTTAAATATTTCTTTAAGATTTATTATAATCACATAAATAATTTAATATTAAATGCATATTAAAATTATTACTATTTACCTTTTAACCGATGTACCTAAAGAAAAAATGCAGATTTTTTTCGCTTTGAATAAGTAGATTCTTTGAGTTTCGAAGATTTAAGCTTAATAAGACCGCTCTACGGTGTATCTTAGCTCTGTTTCCTCGGCCAGACATACCGCAGAACGGCAAAACTAAAGCATAAGATAATTTTTTATTCCGACGCTTTGATTGATGATTTAAAAGTTTCTTTGAATTATTCCATGATTTTTTTTATTTTAATTTGATTTAAACATCACTAATTATGTTTATTTTCAGTTGATGCAGCCCTGCGCCAGAAATCCTGTTGGAAATTATGCAGTATCAAAATTTGTGATGGAAAGACATAACGTCCGACAGGATAGCTGGAACATGGCAATTATTTATATTTGATGGATTTGTTAGTTTGTATCTTGAGGGATTCATTCTGACTGAGGCCCAAATTGCCTTAATTATGACTGTTTGAATATGTGTAAGTTGCTTTCTTCTCAAAACAGAGAAAAATTGCAAACTCAGCATTTAGAGAAGTTCTTTTCTTATATTGAGCTTTTGTTTTATTTTGGTAAATTTAATTTGCATATTTCAATTGCAATTTTTATTTTACGCAATTTTGATTCACGAAGATTTAAAATTATGAAATTTTAATTTTCCGAAGTTTGATGATTTTTTACAGTCATATTTTATTTAGATTTAAGTATCTATTTTATTAAAACATGTTTAGATTAAGGATCTTACCTATCTTATCTGAAAAATGTTTAGATGTAAGCAAGTATTTTTCCGTCGGAGAAAAAATCTAATTATTGAGAAGTTTTTTATGAAATTTTACTTTTCTTTTCTAGCAAAAAGATTTAGTAGAAGAAATGTCATTATTTAATCTTTCTTTCTTTTGATGAAAAAAGTTTGAGTTGATTATTTAATTATTGATGCGATTTTAATATAAAAATCGTTTGCCTATTTTATTATGTAGGTACCTAATCAAAGTTTAGGTACTATTGATTATTAATTCATGTATTCGCAATTACATGGTCTGTAATTCTAAATTTATTGAGATTATGAGGCCATGATATAATGAGATGTGTGAGTGGTAAATGTGCATTTCATGAATGTTGAATGCTTTTCCCATTCCTTATTCCTATCCTTATGTGGTAGTGGAGTCGGTTTGAGTTATTGTGGTGTTCGTAAGTTACCATAATTAATTTTAGGCCTGATGGCCATGCCATTTTAAACTCTTGTAATTTATGCGTTATGAGATTGTGATTTTGTGGACACTGTCTGCACGCATGATGCTAAGATGAGTTATTGTGTTCGATTCCCAGTGACTAGACGGGTGTGTGTTGGAATGTATTTCTTGTATTCCCTGGCAAGTCCGAACCCATTAATTCCCTTTTCCTTACACCAGAGAATGAGTGTGTTACGCGGCATTCCTAACTATCTCCGCGCGTCGCTTGTAAACAAACAAAAAAGACGCGCACTTTTCCTTTGATGATTCCCATGTGAGGAGCTACGTGAATGAAAATAATGTATTGGTTGAATATACATGCGCTCTAATCCATGGAAGATCTCAAATAAGCCTTCCTGCTTAGTTTGACATCATATGTGGTAAGAATTTATCTTTTAATTCTTAATAATAAGCGTAGAATGGTACAATTTTATGAAGAAATTTAAATCATTAATTTTTCAACAAATAGACCATTTAACTGCTAAGTTTTATCATACGAATATTTTCCTTAATTTTATTGATCATTTGAATCTAAAATTATCAATTTCTGATGCGATTTAATATGTTCCGTGCCAATTTAAAGTTTTTTAGAAATTTTATATTTTTAATTAAATTGAAATCACGCAACCTCGATCTTACAAAAATAATAACCATTAATTTTATGTAATTAATTCTTATATTTTTGTTTTAGACTTACTGTTTTCATGGTAATAAATACACATTCGTAAACTTCACTATGTTTGTCATTCGGAGGGCTTGGAGATAAGATTTCGAGAACGGCTAGGTATTGCGTTCCGAAACAGTCCCATCTTACCCATTTCAACAAAGGGTTTCTATAAACTACGGGCGCAGCTGCTATTATACTTTAGATTAATAAATAATTAAGTGTTTGAATGATCATTTCTTTGAATTAAATCTATTTTTTGTCCCTATGTTAGACCAGTGTGTTTTGAATTTATTTCAAGTTGACTCTGGTGTGTGTGTGTGAAATGGTGTGTGTGTGTGTGTGGGGCTGAGGCTTTTGCGGAGTGTGTTACCATGGTTTGGGAGCCGCGACGGAGAAAGTTACAACCACTTATTCTTATTAAAAGAACTTTCCGCGGTAAAAATAAATTTTCAAATAAAAAAATTTCATTTTATGTCCTATTATAAAAAGTAAGTTTTTTGTCTGAACCATATGATTTTGATAACTACTGAACCGATTAAGATCTTTATTTTAGGGAATCTTCACATAGCTCCTGTGGTGGTTTTAGGCTATTTTTTTATATTTTTAATTTTAAGCCTTTTTTCAATCTTTCAATAGAAAGCTAGGGGAGGGGGGCACTTATAATATAATTATGGTTTCGGGTTTGATTATTTAATTTAAAAACTCTTTTTACCACGGATAGACTTTTTAACCTCTCTCTCATTTCCTTTTTTCTCTTTCTCATATGTATTTTTCAATGCATCATAATTGTATAACTTGTATGTCTGTCTGTCTGTCTGTCTGTACTTTTTGTCTATGATTGTCTATCCTTTTATCAGTCTGTCTCATCTATTTTGTGTATTTTTTTACCTCTCACAAAAAGCAGGGCTTTTCTACGATTAGGGCTTTCTACCTAAAACTAACGGATAGCTCTAATTGTTGATTTGGAAATGTCTTTTATATTGATGATTACTATAATATTTAGAAAGTGTAGCAACTCTATAAACATTACAAGAAAGTCCGAAAGTATAAAAAAGAAAAGTTTCAAGACACTTCGTTTTGTGTACATCGAATTTTTTGTTCTTATATTTCCAAACAAAAACGTTCAAATATGTTTGGTCAATGAATTGGAGCTTCGTCCATATTTGATGTTTCATCCTTGTTTATAGTGCAGTTACAAAATAAATAAAGAGTATGAAAATTTTCCTTCATTAATAATGGCTTATAATAACTTAAAACCATTCTAGGATATATATCAAGTTTTTCCAAAATAGTAAACCAGTTCAGTAGTTAGTTAGATATAAATTCACAAATTAACTCTATAACCCATAAGGAAAAAAAATATAGTTAAATAATGTTACCTTTAGACCAGTAATTAGACATTTTTTAAGACAAGGATGAAAACATCATTAAAAGCGAGGCTCTAAAATCTGACAATGGGAAAAATAAACATTAACCCTTGTATAAAGTCATAAATTGTTCGCTTACAACAATGCTTGTGTTGTCTAGGAATCTATTAGTCCAAAAATCAAATTAATATGATTATTGTAAGTGAATAAAATAAAGATGTTCTAAATAGACCCATCTAGGACTTTCTAGTAACTATTATTGAGAGGCAAATCTTTCTAAATCGTACCTAACTGATCCTGGAATCATTATGCCAAGTTTGAAAACTATGGGACAATTCTATAAAGCCTGAAGTACCGTTACGGTGTACGGACAGACCTAAACTATAGAAAAGCTTCGCTTTGAAAAACAAACATTTATTGGAATATTAGACCTTGGAATATCAATTTATCATCATCTATACCCAATTAAGTACACAACTAAAGGTTTCTACTTTATCAAAACCTTTTTAAAACTTTCAATTCTTTGATAAATAGTAAATAGGTTTTTATGTTTGTTCTTTAAGATCTCGCTTACCACTGAACCAATGGTTTCAGGCTATTTATTTTTAAATATAAGTTTTGGGATTATTTTAGACAAGTCTGAAGTAAAAAAAAAAAGGATGGCACATCTAGTACAAAGCACTTAAAACCATTAAATATGTCCATAAAACATTCAGAAAATTATAAATTGGAAATAGAACGACGGGAAAATCAGACCATAGATATAGGGGAAGAAAATCTGCTAAAAAGCAGTCTAATGACATTTGGGATTTTAGAGTAGCTTCGCTACTGATAAAAACGAACTGGAATATCGCATCTAAAGAAAATTATTTGGCCTAAAATTAACTTGCCTGTCTTAACAGTCATTAATATCATGAACATTGTAAAATACCAAAAAAAAGGGCACATAAGTTTTTCTTTAGGTCACAATTATCTCAATAAATAAAACAAGTGTTTTGATGACATTAAAGAATTATTGCAATTATAACCAATAATGATTATGCTATTATCGAAATCTCATTAATTTTAGCATGCAGCGGTTTCTTTATATTGTATATGGACCACATACGAATTTATTAAAGAAAAAAAATTATTTGATGATAAATGTTTAAGTATAGATGTATAACCCAGACAACTGTTAACTGAAAATTGCTTTCTTCTCTTTTGTAGTGTCTTGGCTTTGATTATATTTACGACGCTATTGGTTTATTCAAAGACCCAGTTGAATGTCAGCACAGGGCCCCTACCCCGTTGGTAAAGTTACATATAATAGCTTGTGCCCCCTCTATTCTTTTACTTATATATTTTGATACTTATCTTAGGTTAGGTTAGGTTAAGTAAAAGAGAAGAGCCCAGCATGGTTAGAGCCTCCAGCACATTTTTTCCTTAAAATTGAAATTTTAGGGTGTGGGGGTTGAGCGCGGTCAATAACTGGGTTTGAGGGAAAGCACCCAATATTATACATTTATTTCCTATAGGTATCGATATAATGGATATATTATTACTTGGATCTTCCACCAGATCTTCATGATCTCTAATAAAGGGAAACAAGCAGCGGGCTCAAATAACGATAACCCTCCTTTCCTTTACCCCATCTCCTGACCAATAAGCTAGTTCCATGTTAGCAACCTAAATTGATGATATTTTTAGCTTGTCATAATATCCACATATATTTTACATCCATTCATTATTGGTATATATACCTCCAATATAATAAATATTAATACTCATTCATTTTCAGGGAACCAGGGGACATTGGGCTGTAAATATAACTGGTACACTAAGCTTTATAAATAAGTTCTGCTATTCGTTGGTTTAAATGGTACTAGAGCACCTAAATCTTAATAAGTTAAAAAAAGAGGTTTTAAACTCTTACACAAAAAATAATCTACAGTACACTTGGGATGTACATCAATTTATCGTCCATTGTCTTATCCTTTCATACCTGTGTTAATTTTATAAATATATAATGAGCAACATACCAAAGTAATACATAATCAATGAAACTCATTAATATTTGCCGACAGTAAAATTTCTATGTTTAAAAAGTAAAAGAAAAGCTAATATAACTTTTTTTATCAAATTGGAGAAACCCTGTCCCGATTTTTATTGGTATGTCAGCTGATATAAGCTGTTTTTATATAGTTTCTATGAAGCTCATGTATTAATTTCAAACTTTGAAGATGATTCCTGTAACAGTTAGGTACTATGTAAATTTAAAATATGCTGAGTTTTAACTTTTTTGACAATACTTCTTTTATGATTTAAATATCCCATTATTCACATTTATGATGTAATGATTCCTAGGACAACAAAGTACAACAGTATACTATATTTTGCAACAAATTTATATACATTTTTGATTAGACTTATAAATCTATATCATGCTTATTATATTGTTAATGTTCGTTTGTTCTACCCTTTTATTTGAATCCTTGTTGCCCATGAGCCTTGACACAATTGATATTAAAAGTATTTATAGTGGAATGTGGATTATTCCCAATGTCATTAATAATCATTAGACAAAAAGTGTAAAAACAATGGATATATTATTATCTGGATGTTAGACCAGATCTTCATGTTCTCTAAGTGAGTGAAACCCGCAGCGGGCTGAAACAACGATAACTCCCATTCACAACCTTTACCCAATCCTCTTACTGTATGAAGGAAGTAAGAACTGACCAATATAAGATGTCCATATTGGCAACCTAAATTGACGACAATTTTTCCCCTGTCAAAATATCCAAATATATTCTATATCCATTGTAAAAATACACAAAAGTAAGTGGAATTTTAAATTAACATGGCCTATATGAATGGATATAGAAAATACGTGGATATTATGACATGGGAAAAATTGTCGTCAATTTAGGTTGCTTTTTCCATTGTCATATATTGGTCAGTTTGTTTATCCAATAGGAAGGTAGAGGATGTGATAAAAGGGATGGATACAATAAATTAACACTATTATCTGGGTTAAATAAATGAGGTCCGTGTTAGCTATGTTGTCAATATATTCACATATGTTATATATCCTTCGATTTCACTATCAAAATGATACAAAAGTAAAAATAAATGTCGTCCTATTTAATAAAATCTTAAAAGATCTTTTTTTAATTAAAATTATATAATCATCTTAATTATCTTTCTTTAAAATTACACTACATGCTAAAGGAGCATCTAATCTATAATTTACTTTGGCTAGCGGCTCCGCCCCTAGCATCTAGGGACTCTGTATTGAAAGGGAAGAGAGGCTAGAAAAATAGTTGCAAACCATCCCAGCATTCAAATCTTAAAATAAAATGGCCTATAACCATCAAGGAATCTAAGTAAAGACATGTTAAAATAGAGAACCCAATCGGTTTTGAGATCTTAAGCTTCAGACAAAAATCTCTAAGTACTTTATGTAATAGGATGGTTGAATATTTATATCATTCGCTACTCATGGATTTTGTCATCTTTTTTTTGACAAAGTCTTTTGAAACATAATTGATGATCATAAAAAGAAACATTATCTCTAAATCAGTAGCGTCAAAACTATATGAAAAAAAACACGATAAAAATGAAACCGTTATAACAATACATACTTTAGTATCATAACTTTTCTATATAACATGGTTGTCAGTGCGAAAGGAGCAGGGAGGGAGAGGATATTGTGTTGTTTATTACACTAGTCCCCAATCAACGTGTTCTTATTTGTTGCCTTAACAACTTTTAGGACTTTTATTGAATTGTGATTGGTTGGTCATTAAGTTAAGTGTCAAAACCTTTCAAGTACTAATTGTATTCTACATAAGGGGTATTTGTGTATCATCATTGGGGATGTACATTAATTTATCAGCAGTTGTCGAATCCCTTTATATCCCTAGAAAGGAGGACTTCGAAACAGCTCCTTAACAATATAATATGAGGAACTCTAAACATCAAGGTTTAACACCCCCCGGGTTAATTGCTGTGCACGCCTCGGGTTACTCATCCGATTTAAGATTGCAAACTTTATTCTACTTTATGAATTGTAAAACATCATAAAGTTAAATGAAGTTTCAAGTGTTATACAGTAACATAATACTTTTTTTCAGTTTTTTTAATCACTCAACCTCTTATATCAATATTTTAATAGTGAATTAATGATAGCCTGCAAATATCTATTCTTTATTGTATATTTATGTTTAATGAAGTTCTTTTTCAAAGAAAAAAACTATTAGCTGCAAATATACTGTACTAATAAGTTTTTATTAATTATTTGATATACATAAATTATCACTAAACCTCTCCATATCAACAGCGATCCAATAATTGATATATTATTAATTGGATCTTACAACAGATTATCATGCTGTCTAAATATCAAAAATCGCTGCGAGAAAAAATAACGATACCCCCAACACCCCTTCCACCCCTCCCCTCCTTATGGATGAATGAACTGACCCGTAGGAGAGTTCCACGCTAGAAACCTAAATTGACTACAAGTGATATACATACATATGTGGTATCCGCCTAGTATAAATGGCAGACACCAGAGTTCAAATGACTACGGCAGTGTGAACAGACGTGGACACCTATACTATAGAGAAGCTACGCTTCTCTAGCAATCACTAAATAATAAACAGGATCTATTCAGTTGTTCCTTTATTGAAGGTCTAAGGATTACTAAAGTTATATACAACAAACAATAGCTACACAGATAGGAATAAATAATCATAAATAAAAGCAATATAATACATATACAATAGTCAGTTTGGGCAATAATGATCCCCCATCCCTGGAAAGGGTGGGGGGAATTAACAATACAGCTTAACCATAATAAGGCTGTCAGAATCAATCATTAATTTTAGGCATAGGGAGGGGGTCGGCAGACCCCTTCCCCAGGACTCGGGGGAGGGCCGTTGGCCCTTCCCCGAACCCCGGTCAGGGTTGCCATAGGCATGGCTCACGGTTGCCGAATACCACACATACAATATACATAATTTAATTTTTTGTTGACAGCTACCCAGCAGTCCAAGAAATTTAGTTGATTTATACATTTTAGAAAATCAACTTTTTCGTTTAAAAACACGATAAAAGTAAGTACAAAATATTTTTTGTATAAAATTTGTACCTGAATTATTTTCATGTCATCGACTTTTTTACTTGCCTTCTTTCCAAGATAAAAAAAATTTTATTCAGTTTCTATTTTTTTCCCAGGATAAAGTAAACAACAGGAATAAAGTAATATGCCAATAAAAGTTTAATAATTCTGTCAATAGAAATATATCTGCCAAGAGCATGTTTATAATAAAGTAATTATGGTTGTCCTTGAAGGGAACAAAATAGTCTAAAACCATCCCAGGATCTATGTAAAGTTTCCCCAAAATGGAGAACTCATTAATCGGTTTAGTTAATATCGTAAGTATTTAAACAATTCGAATCCGGTGGATAGGAATCGGTTCTCATCCATACAAAAAAACTATGTCTAGCATCGTATTATATCCAGCTTTCTACAAAAATAAAAATGTACAATCATAAGATTAAAACCAGTTTTTTTAGCCTGAGGTGCCGAGGTGCGGAAAGCTGTTTATAATACGATGCGAAAAACGACTATTTTTATATTGGCCTCTCTCTATGTCCCTGACTAATAAAGGAAGTTCTAGATTTACATCAAGAAAGAAAGCGTTGTTTGTTAGGGGCCAAAAACTTCAAAGACCTATTTTAAAACCTTTTTGAAACTCTAAATTTAATCGTATTTTCTTATGATTAATATAACATACCTACCTATAGTTTTAAAGTTTAGGTTTAGATTTTTTACTTTTACTGTTTACTTTTGATTTTGAAGAGACTATTTTAATTTTCATGGTTCATGGTTGATTTAGAGTAAGATTTGTCACTTTCACACAAGGTGTCCTGTTAAACACTATCACGCCCCCTCTCTCTTATTTTTAAAATAAAGGTTGGGTAGTTTTATATTTTTTGGTTTACTTTAAGTCAGGTTAGGTTAGCTGTATTGGATACTGGGTAGCACCTCAGTATTAGTTAGGTTAGCTGTATTGGGTACTGGGTAGCACCTAAGTATTAGTTAGGTTAGCTGTATTGGGTATTGGGTAGCACCTCAGTATTAGTTAGGTTAGCTGTATTGGGTACTGGGTAGCACCTCAGTATTAGTTAGGTTAGCTGTATTGGGTACTGGGTAGCACCTCAGTATTAGTTAGGTTAGCTGTATTGGGTACTGGGTAGCACCTCAGTATTAGTTAGGTTAGCTGTATTAGGTACTGGGTAGCACCTCAGTATTAGTTAGGTTAGCTGTATTGGATACTGGGTAGCACCTCAGTATTAGTGCTCCCCGCAGTGGTTGGTCACAGGAAAAATAGGAGGGGCGGGGATTACCAGTTTTCAACAGACACTATGTGTGAAAGCACCTAAGATCTTAAATTAAAGATCAGATAAGAGCTCTGTTTGTTTTTCTTTTCAGTTAAAACCAGGGCTCGGCAGCCGTGCGTTATCTTCGACTAAACCTCTAATTTAAACGCGCCTGGACGTTTTGACAATTTTTTTGAAATGATGGATTGACCTATTAGGACATGTTTAGACTTCAAGCTTATTTTTAAAATTGTAAAAGGTTGATTTCCCTGAGGCTGGCATTCGATTGACGCATGGCTGCCGAGCCCTGGTTTAAACAAGTATAACAACATTCCAAGGCGCCAACCATAAATAAATAAAAAGTGACAAATAAGAAGCAAAGTATTATTGAGAAATCCTAATTATAGTTTAAATAAGACAATAATATCAAGTTAAAACACTATCTACTGTATCCCAGAAAAAGAGCCTAAAACAATCCCAAGGCTTAAATTTCAAGATATAATAGTCAAAAACCTTCAATGAAATGGAGACTCCAATCGGTTCATTGGCTAGCGAATTTTTAACATACAAAATCTCAATGTATATATGATCGCATGAAGACACCATAAATTTACAGAAGCTTTCCTCTCGAAATGGTCTTACTATCATAGCTACTATATAATTAACATCCGTCCTTTTGTGTAAACCTAAAAGCCATTGCTATTAAGTCATTGCTTATTGTCATGCATTTACAGTAGTTATCAATATTATTAAAGTAGTAAGGTTTTTTGTCTGTTGGTTAAGATTTTGATATCTAACAGATTGAGTTATCCTAATAGGAGAAGTTTCAAATAGGTCCCGGGATGGTTTTAGGCTTCTTTATTTTAAGATCTAAGCCTTGTGACGGTTGTAGGCTATTTTTCTTCCCTTCTTGTTTCTCCTTTGAATACAGAGCTCCCAGATGCTAGGGGAGTAGACACTTGTATAATATAACGTAGTTTTTTTGCTATTTTATATTTTTATATTTTTTTTTCTCCATACTCAAATACAGAGCCCCTAAAATTATTCGGAATTAATCTTTCAATAAGTGATACTAATTGATTTTTTTGACAATAGCTGCTAGAAATTACTTTTTTGTGCTACTAAAACCTGTGCTGCCTATGGACGCAATAGTATTTGTTTTTTCGTTTACACTTTCCGTAAATGTAAAAAAAATTTTGGGCAATTTCCTTCATTTTTAGGGCAAGTTGGCGAAGGGGGGGGAGGGGAGGGCGCGGGGGTTGTAGAGTAGATGACATATTTATTTCCTTACCTATTATCTAGATCAAACTTTTTGGGAGGTATTTGTCAGTTTGTTTGTCTATCTGTATATCAATTTGTTTGTCTGTTAGTTTGTATATCAATCTATCCATCTGATTGTCTTTCTGTCTGCTTGTCGGTTTGTTTCTCTTTTATGTATAAACTAGCGTCGGCACCCCTAGTAAAATGAAAGTAAAATAGCATAAAAACATTCAAATAATTAAATGTTAAAAAATATAGCCTGAAATCATTCCAGTATCTGAATGAATCTTCCTTAAAATGAAGAAAACAATCTGTTTTAATACAAGACTAACCTCTAAAGCAGAATTCAATTGATTTAACGGTTTTTAAGATCTTGAGCAACAGACAGACATACTACCTCTTATAGACGTCCAAGGGGGGGGATAAAGGGTTGATTACCCCCCCCCCCGCTTAAATTAATTTGGATTTTCAATTTTAACCCCCCCCCCCCAAATAAAAAAAATGCCTCTATAAAATAAAGGTTACCCCCCCCCCAAAAAAAATTTTATTTTCAAAATTTCAACCTCCCTCCCCAAATAAAAAAAGCTTGGACGACCCTGCTACCTCTTTAATATAAGATAATTTATCTGTAAGTGCTTCTAAAAACTAATTAAATTGTTCTTTTTCGTGTTGATAGTCTTTGCTAGTGCAGCTAATTATTCATTGGACAGAGGTATTAAACAAGAACAATTATGTACATGAGTAACGCAGCAATTGAAACATTTATATAAAAACATTAGTCAAGTATTATCCTATTCTATTATATAAAGTAGTAAGTTTTTTTGTCTAAACCTTTTTTTGATAACAACTATACTGATTAAGTTCTTCATTATATGGAAGCTTCTTTTAGGTTCCTGGATGGTTTTAGACTATTTTATTCTTGCATCTAAGTTTTGCTTTAGGCTATATTACTACTTTCCTTACTCCTTCGGATACATTAATCCTAGATGCAAGTAGAGCATTTGCTTGTTATACATAAATATTATAAAGTAGTCTGATTTTGTGTGTCCATTAAAATCTCACTAAACACTGAACAGGATTTCTGCCAACTCCCTCACCTTTTCAAAACAGAGCGCCTAGATGCTTAGGACAGAGCCATTAGTTTATATATAAAAGTTTAAGATGATTTAGAATGAAGACTTATTATTAGTTTTGGCAGGTAATATCATTAAATCATTAAATATCAGGATAACGAAATTCAAAAGTTATTGGTATTATAAAAAAGGAGAAAATCTAAGATAGTGGTGACTTTTAGAATAGCTTTACTACAAAAATTAGAATCCTTTAAAGCAAATTAAAAGCATTATATATGTAAAGTATCTAGGTATTTATCTAGGTTAGATATCTATCTATCAACAGTAATAAGGTTTAGCTAACATCCGGAAAAAATCTATGATAATATTTGGGAGGCAGATAAAAAGCGTTGCCCCCCAAGATCACGAAAAAATCTGCTAAAATAGACAAATATTTTTCGAATCAATTTGGTTACAGATGATCTATCCATCTATCTCTCACCCAGTATAAATCAATCTAATTATCTATCTATTTAGCGGTATAATAAAATTGATTACAAGGACTATTCCCAAAGTCACTTAATGACTTCAGAATAACAGCAGAGTATCTAGCTAAATCAGAGTGTAACCCTTCTGTCATTCTTTAATATTAAAAATCCACAGGAATAGTATTCATTTAGATTAAAAAGCCCATCGGCTAAAACCAATGACTAATTTTAGAGAAATTAGAATTGAAAATGAAAAGAAAAACAATTTTTAGGGGGTAATTTTTTTCTAGAGGCAATTTCTTTTTGGAAAGGATGGTACCCTCTCTCAAAATAGTTACAAACCTTCCCAAAACCTACACGAGATCTATATGATTAGCTACACTGTAAAGGAGAACCATATCGGCCCAACGGTTACCGAGATCCTTTGGTACATACTTTTTAATAAGGATTTATAAGGGATAAAACAATGGACGATAAATTAATGTACTACATCCAAAATAATGATTTGCACAGTTTCCATTTCATGTGGTTAATAATTTTGGAAACTATATAGTAGAATGGACCTAATGCACAAAAATTGATAAAAAGTAATCTAAAGTTTTTAAATCAACGAATTACACATCTTTTGATAGCTGACTCATTATCCAAACTAGGAAGATGATTAAAGTCCCTCAACAGATTATGACGTCAAACGATAATAACAAATGAGAGGCCAGCATAAATTTTACCATTGGTTAATTACTGGCCTCTCATTGGCTATGCTATTCTATGGTATGACGTCATAATATGTGAAGGAACTTTAATCATCTTCCCGAACAAGATAAAAAACAACTGTCCTTCCCTGACAAATCAGTACAATTTTTAACCAATAATATAGCAGGATTATTCCTACGCTGTTTTCCTATTGGCTGATTTAGCGAGTATGTATCTCGATTTTATATATTCTTTTCCATATTAAATCTGAGGTGGATTCTTAAATAAAATTAGGGTCGCTTAGTGAGGCAGAATTATGTCTGTTAAAAATCTTTCAAAATCGCATAAAAAATCTACAAAAATTAAATAAAATCATAAAAGAGTTCTTAACATAAGATTTTGTTTATTTTTTGTAAATATTTTATGCAATTTTTTTAGGATTTTTCACAAAAATAATATTGCCTCACTAAGTGACCCTAATTTTTTTTCAAGAATCCATTTCTTTTGAAGAAAAATGAAATGTTTTATTTCATCTGTGTTTTGTGTTCTTTTTTGTGTGTGTATGTGTATAAGGGTGTGTGTATGTGTGTGCATGTGTATAAAAGTTTATGTGTGTGTGTATGGCTGACTGCCTTTCTCTACAATTTTTACCCAAGCCAATTAAAGTAAAATTGGTCTTTTTTTGCTTTTAAAATATAGAGTAACTTTAGATAATTGTCTCTTTTATTTTACTTTACCCTACCTTAAAATGGATAAAATTATAGAATGATAGATAGGGAGATAGCTAGTTAGCTAGAGATAGATAATCTTTATATTTAAAGTAATATGATAGACAGACAGACAGATAGAGCGAAAGATAAATAGATAGAGATATCAAAAGGAACAAGATAGACAATAGATAAAAAGATAGAGTGGTAAGTAGATCACAGTGGGATCTTTTGAAAAAAATCGGGACATCCAAAAAATCTAAAATCGACTTTTATCTATCCTAGGACCTAATAATGGCTGTAAGTAGACAGCTAGAAAAGAAATTTTTAAAAAATAATAATTTTTGGCGGGTTTATGCCATTTTTAAAAAAGGTAGTGAAAAATTTCTTTTCAGTTTTGATGATTTTACAGATTTTTTTACACAATTTTTTCAAAGCAACAAAAAATACATTTATGTTCATCTTATGAAAAAAAATTTATTGAGGTACTTTTCAGATACCTGTACCAATGTCTAATTAAAGAAAAAATTTAAAAAAATATTTTTTTGATGGTGTAAATTGACATTTTGTGAGAGAATTTCACCAAAAATATTAAGATTTTTAACCCCAAAAAATCAGTTTTCTCCATTTTACCCAAAAACGGACAGGAGGCCCCGGGTTTTGCAATAATAATATCAATATACAACATGTATTGTGTATAAAACAGTTTTCACAACCTGGGGCCTCTTGTCCGTTTTTGAGTAATTGAGCATTTTACATTGCATGGTTTGAACAATTTCGTTCTTGTTAATTTCAAATTTTCCCCCGTTAGAGGGGGAAGGAGTCATTTTAGAGCCCAAAGTCATCTTTGCAATGTTTTCAAACTTTTTGAGGCGGATCTTACTTTACTTCTGCATTATTTGCCTCCGGCCAACCGTTAAGCCGTTATTTGCCGCCGTTGGCGAGATTTTTAACGATTTTTGCCGTTCTCGCGGTTTTAATGGACATTTAAGGGTTAAAGGAGTCGTTAAATAAAAATGACTTATAAATACTTTTATTTTAGCAATTAAATTTGCTAAATTTCATGTGTTCTAAAAAAATTTGTATTTCTAACTGGTTTTGGTCCAGCAGAAATTCAAATTTGCGAATTAATTATAATATTGCAAAAACATTATATACGCATCAGAGAGAGAGAGAGAGAGAAATATACGTTTGAGAGAGAATATAATAATTGTAATTATGTTTATATTCTTATACAAACTTTAAATGAAGATAGCTAGACTTAGAATAAAGGTATTAACACAAAATCAAAAGTGTTTTGAAAATTATGTTATTGTTGTTTATATCTGTAAAAAAAAAACATTTGAAAACATGCCTTATAAGTGTCCTATTTTACTTATACTGGACCTATCTAAAAATGCCGGGACTCGAACTGGGTGCACCTGACGCTATATTCATGTTCACAAACATTGTTTGCATTGAAGAAATATTTACATAGACGTTGATTTTGTTAAAATATTCCTATCCTAACTAAAGTTATGAAGTTTTATAGATTTTTTAAAAATAGGGTAGCTTCGCTCCTCCAAAACAGCAAGACGTACATACCAAATGCACAATAGAAGTTAACAGGCAAAATCTAAGTTATTTCCGAGTTAAAGCAAAAGAAATTACATCATTTCTTCAAATACAAGCTTATTTATTGAAGTTTACTTTTGTCTACTCTAAATGTCCCGTTTTTTGGCAAAAGATCGCACTGTGTAGATAGCTAGATAATCCTTTTCGCTAAAGTAACAGGATATATAATAGACAGAATTACATAGATAGAAATAGTGTAGTAAGAATAGATAAATAAATAAAAAGATAGTTGGATAGATTTAGATAGATGATATTTTAAATCTATTTCTTTAAAATGAACAAAAAAAACGTAGAGCACGTCATAAAATACTCTTGACTTGGTCTAATGGTTTAGGATATTTGAGATTTGTCAGCTTTAATTAAAGACTGCTCGTGTTAAAGTTAGATAGATAGATAGATAATTATATAATTAGAAAGAATATAGGTCAACTAATACGTAGAAAAAAAGTAATTTGCTGAGTTAAACAGATAGTAATCTCCAAAACCGATACGTTTCAGCTGTATCGAAAACCAGTTCTGAGCCTTACTGAAATAGTTTTTTTATATTGCATCATATTATAGACAGCTTTTCGAAGAAATGAAAATAAAAATTAATTTTTGTCAGTCCCAAAGGCCCGTGCTAACACATCTGGAATCAATTTTATAATCTTTTTTCTAATATTTGTGAGAAATTGTCCTTGAAAGAACCTATTCTAATCCAACAGATATTATTCGGTTTCGAAGCAGTACTGGAAAAAAAACATATATTGTATCAAGTTATAAAAAAAAGTTGGTCCTTCTTTTCAAAGTGCTTATAGAGCACAGAAAAACTAGGCCTCTCCATTATTAAAAAAAAAATAGCAAGGGTTGGGGTAATATAATGTAAATATGTATAGTTTGTTCTAAATGAATAAATTATTTAAAAACAAAAACATTCAATATTTGTGATCTTGGCCATCCTTGTTTGTATTGTGTAATTTAGGGACAATGTTAGATAAATAATACTTTTATGTTAACAATGATAGAACGAATATTCAATCTTTAAATCTTTGACATGCGCTGTGTAAGACAGGTGAACTTAGGGTCCGATTTTGTACAGTAAATATTCTGTACATATGAGTTTTCTTGAGTTCTACAAATTTATCGTAATACTAGTAGTTATTCATCGCATCATATTTTGGACAGCTTTCCGCGGATATGAATATGTAAAATTTTGAGATTAAAACCAGTTTTGTTATCCCCGATGGGCTAAATGCCCGGGCTAACCAAACTGATATTAATCTTATGATTTTATTTTGATTTTCTTGGAAAATTGTCTGTCATACAATGCTAACTATGATTTTTCAGTATGGCTGAAAACCGGTTTTAATCCAGCGGATATTAATGAGTTTGAAGACTTACTGGATAAAGGTTTATTTCCTACTTAGAAGAATAAAATTTCTAATAGTAAAACTAGTTTTAGATGATAATTTTACTTTATACTTTTAAAACATGCGTACATTCTAAGACTACTTGGTATCTGTCACCGAGCTAAGAAATGAAAAGGGAAAAGTACAAACAAAAATTTGGCTGAGAACTGCAGAACAGACTGTCTTCCCACAGAGGGAGGGGACATTTGGCTGTTTATCATACTAGTCCCCAAATTTTTATAATAACTCTTTCTTATTTGTTGGCTCAACAACTTTGGGGACTTTTATTAGATTTTAATTAATTGGTTCATTAATTTAAGTGTCCAAACGTTTCAACCACGAATTTTAATGTACAAAAGTGGTAATATTGTGTACTTACATTGGGGATGTATATCAATTTATCGGCCATTGTCTTATCCCTTCATATCCCTGCTCACATAGCGATTCTAGAGCAAGAAACTTTAACTTTCAGCAATCAACAAACGAAAACTTCAGTCCTATGTAATTTTGGGTCCAGAATCATAATCTGTTAAAACTAAAATCCTATGTCTTCCTATTTGCAATAAAATCGCATTAAAATTGCAACAAATATTTGCGATACCTTATTTTCATCTTATAAGAAATAATAATCTAGTTTGCTAAAACTAAAATTAAAGTTAACCATTTATCAAATACTTTCATATCTTTAAATTTGCAAAAAAAAATATTTTTTGCAGAATAATGCCATTTTTGTCAGCGATATAAAAAGTCTCCTAAAAAATAGATTGTTAGAAAAAAAAGTAAATGTAAGGATTATAATATGTTTTTTCTGAAGTCATTTAATAAATTTATACAGTAAAAACCAGAATTGTGCAACTTATTTGAATGAAAAGCCAAAAAACGTAACTTGCAAAAAAATTGCAACCCCTAAATCACATAGAAAAATTAACTTTTAACCAATCTAAAGTAATATGTTTTAAAAAATATTAATCTTTTATTAAATGAAGTTTTTTTGAAAAGTTATAATTAAATAGAACAGGGCAAAATAATTTTTTCAAAATGTAAACATACACTTAACTATGAATATTTCTATAGTTTTTCTAAAACTTAAAAATCAAATTGTACTCAAAATCAATATTTTGTTTGTTAAATCTTCTTGTGGCGAGATTTTTAAATGTTACTTTTTCATACGTATTGAATAATAAAAAATAAAAAAAAAAATTGCATTAAGCCGATTCAAATATATTAAATATTTCCTTATTAAGGCAGCAAAATAAAAAAAGGTGTAAAATAAAAATAATTTATTTTTATTTTTTAAGCTGTCTAACTTTTTAAAAAAATTTATAACACGATTTTTGCAAAAATAGATAATTTTTCATTAAAAGGAAGTTTTGTTTACTAAATAAGCTGTTATCAAAGAATATACAGTTTTTTATGTTGGGCTAAGAATAGTAATTTCAAGGGATCGACAGCCGCACACAAGCCTCAAATTCCGCAGGTGTGCAAAATAAAGATTTTAATAAGGAGAATGGCTGTTAAGAAACATTTTTAGATATCCAGCTTAATTCTAAAGTTAGAATATGACGATTTCACTGATGCTTACCCGCAGCTTCTAAACCCTGTTATTTCAATTAAAAACTATATTTATATTAATAAGATTAAGTTTGAAAATTGCATTAACATTCTTGGATCATAAATTTAGATCGCACTCTTATTTCAATTGTGTGAAAAATGAAGTTATGCCCCCTGTTCCCTCCAAACAGTAATTATTTGGACGCCCCAAAAATAGACATTAAAAAACAAGAATAACAACATCTATAAAAGCGAAGCTCTGAAACAGTTGAAAAACGAAGTTTAACACCAGTAGATTGTCAGAACTCATTAATCAATATATAAAAGACGAAAAAATTGTAAGTAAATTTGTTAAAAACTGCTGAAATACTGGATAATAATTAAGGACATACATACATTTTTAGGAGGTGATTATAGAGATGCTTATGGAATTGTACTTTGTTGTCCTAGGAATCAGTATTCCAAAAATCAGATCAATCGGATAATAACATCACATACAAATTTGTTGTTGAAAAAGTAAAAAAACGACATGTTTAAAATGGACATACAGACATTCTGGTATTGAATATAGTGTTGCTACGCTTTCTAAATTGTACCTTACTATGAAAGGAATCAACATATGAAGTTTAAAATTGATAGGACAACTCTAACATGCCATAATTAACGAAATGAGCTATCCGTTCCGGACGAACAGACTGACCAACCCTAATTATAGAAAAACTCGCTTTTAATAATGATAAAAAAGCTTCGCTCTTTGTATATACAAGCGGCTGCGCCCCTAGCATCTAGAAGCTCTATTCTAAAGGATAAATAAGGGCAGAAAATAGCCTTACACCATACCCAGACTTTATCTATAAAATAGAATAGCCTAAAACCACCTCAGGACCTATAGGAAGCTTCAGTGTAAAGAAGAACCTTATCGGGTCAGCGATTAGCAAGATCCTTCGCTACAGACAAAAAAAGCTTACTACTTTAAATAATACTAGCGGCTACGCCCCTAGAAGCCTCTAGGAGCACTTAATTTAGGAGGGGGAAAAGTCGACCTCATCCCATATTAAATTTGAGTTTCAAAAGAATAAAGAATATTTTTTGGGGGGAGTGGGGTGAAGACACCCTCTCCAAAAATAGTTTAAAACCTTCCCAGAACCTATAAGAAGCTTCACTGTAAAGGAGAACAATATCGGTTCAGCGGTTCTCAAGATCCTTTGGGACAGACAAAAAATGCTTACTACTTTATTTAATAGGAAGATAATCACATTTTAATTCAATAAATTATGGCCTTTCAATTAGTGTTAAGAGGGGGGGGGGGTGGGGGGAAGTTCTGACACTTTTGCGTAAACAGTGATTATAAGCTTTGTCTTTAGAGTGAGAGGAGAGATTATTTCACACAAAAAATCCTTTTGGGATGTAGTTTTCCTATTTTAAAAAAAATAATTTATTTGGCCTCCAGGTGGATTTTAGACAGGTAAAAAAATTCTAGTTAGAAAAAAACTTACTTTATAGATAGTATGAACTGATTTGAAAAAAAAATTAAAACCAGTTTCAGGTACTGCAGGGCTCCAGGTGGATCCTGGACAGGTAAAAACTGAAAATTTTTACTTTTGAAGTCAGCACAAAACTTATTTAACAAAAGTTGCTACTTTATGTATGGTATGAACAAATTTTAAGAAAATTTTGAAATTAGACTCAATGTTCAGATACCGCAGGCCTCCATGTGGATCCTGGACAGTTAAAACCTAAAATTTCTACTATTAAATTTACTGGCGGCTTTGCCCCTAGCCTCTAGGGGCTTTGCCCCAAGAAGTAATTTAAAAAAATGTAGTACATGGGGTGGATCTTCATCTTCATCATTTGCATCATCAAAAAAATAAAATTGAGGCATTGGCTCTACATCTTTTTAAAAAAAATGAGGGGGAATTTATTTTTATTTTTGGGGGGGTTGGGGGTGTCCCACGCCCAAAGAAAATAACCTAAAACCACCACAGGACCTATACAGGTATATACCCTGAAGAGAAGAATCCGATCGGTTCAGTGGTTACCGAGATCTTAAGCTTATTAGGTAAACTAGCTAAAAAGTAGCAGGTTTTAAAATAAGGTTTGTTCTAACTTAAATAGTAAAAATTTTCAGTTTTTATCTGTCCAGGATCCACCTGGAGGCCTGCAGTAACTGAACATGGAGCCTGATTTCAAGATTTTCTTCAAGTTAGTTCATACCATCCATAAAGTAACAACTTTTGTTAAAAAACGTTTTTTTCTAGCTTAAATAGTGAAAATTTTCAATTTTTAACTGTCCAGGGTCCACCTGGAGGCTTGCAGTACCTGTACATGGAGCCTGATTTTAAAACTTTCTTCAAATTAGTTCATACTGCCCATAAAGTAGCAACTTTTGTTAAATAAGTTTTATTCTGACTTCAAAAGTAAAAATTTATAGTTTTTACCTGTCCAGGATCCACCTAGAGGCCTGCAGTACCTGAACCTGGAGCATGATTTCAAAATTTTCTTCAAATAAGTTCATACTGCCCATAAAGTAGCAACTTTTGTTAAATAAGTTTTGTTCTGACTTGAACTTTTTTTACCTGTCCAGAATCCACCTGGAGGCCTGCAGTACCTGGACCTGAAGGCAAATCCTAATTTTTTTGAATAGGAAAACTTCACCCCAAAAGGAAACTTTTTTGTGAAATAATTTATCCCCTCACTCCAAAGACAAAGCCTATAATCACTGTTTATGTAAAAGTGTTAGAACTCCCCCCCCCCCCATTTATAAAAATTTTAACATTTAACCTAGATAATTCAAACTATCCTTTCTGACTACTGCATCTGGGCCCTATTTTTTCATTTGCAAATTGAATACATGTTTGCGGGAGATAATTTAAATTTCGTCTTGGTTACCGCAATAATGCGGCACTGCTATGATTGTAATAAAAAAAAACTCCAATGCTAATTGCCTAATAACACTTTTTTATAAATAATTATATCTTATAAAATCAAATACGAACGCTATTACATTAAAAATCTATTATAAATTACAACAAATTAATATTATTTTTTTTTACCACTGGGAGTTGTTTATGTGAATGTTATGAACATATTAGCAGACAATTATTTATTTCAAATTTACAAAGGTAAAATTTTCAGGGATATAAAAAATAAGTTTAGAATTTTTTTCATTTTGAAAGATAATCTAATTAATTGTCAATAATCGTATTTCAATATAATATATTTTTGATAGGCAATATATTAATCCTAAAAATTGAAAGTCGTCTTAGTGATTTTCATGATAAGGATTTTAATTTTTTTTTAAAAACTAAATATCTCTGAAGAAGGGGAAAGAAGGATTTAACTGTAAATGAAAATATGAAATATAGGCCTTAATTTTATCGCCTCACTTTGCGGATTCTTGCGGAAAGGTGTGGATAGTATAATTCGCCTCTGCATCTAGGTGTGCTCCTTTCCTCTATATACATATAGATAGATGGATATGTAGAAATATAAATAGATATTTAAATAAATAGATAAAAAGATGGAAAGATATATGGAAAGATGGATAGATTTGTAGATGCACAGACAGACAGATAGGTTCTTTGAAAAAAAAGAGTAGTAGATAGATCCACTTATAGCTAGCTAATTCAGAGCTGGATCTTTAAATGTGTAGCCGTTGCCGTAGCCGTAGCCAGAGGTACAGCCACTAACCTAATAGCGATCTTTAAATCAAATTTATAAATGTTTCATATTTTAAATATTTAAAAAAGATCTTTTAAAATGTTTTATTGGCAGCACTGATAGTGGCGACTGCGATGGCTACGGCTACGACTACGGCTACGACTATGGCCACGACTACGGCTACAGCAACGGCTACACATTTAAAGATCCAGCTCAGGTAGACAGATAGGTAACAAACTATAAGAAGATCGATTTTTGAAATATAAGATTCCACTTTTGTCTCTCTTGTTGAAGATATCTTCACCAAGAGAGGCAAAAGTGGAATCTTAAATTTCAAAAATCGTATCGTCGTTTAAGATATCTTCACCAAGAGAGGGGAAAGTGGAATCTTACATTTCAAAAATCGTATCGGCGTTGAAGATATCTTCACCAAGAGAAGGGAAAGTAGAATCTTACATTTCAAAAATCGTATCGGCGTTGAAGATATCTTCACCAAGAGAGGGGAAAGTGGAAAGGTAGATTACAGTTTTAGAAGGTCCAAACCATAATCATAGATTATATTTCTGCTACTATAAAAATGGATTCAACTCCCTAACTGTTAAATATTATATTATAACAAAGATAATTTTTTAAACAATCTATAGCAATTACGAAACTTCAAATTAAAGATTATTTTGTTGAAAGCATAACAAAAAATGATATATTTCTATTTTCTTAGACAATCCATAGTATTATTTATTCTATAAAACTTCAAAATGAATATTATATTGAAAAAATGAAAACAAAATGATATAATAATATTATTTTAGATAATCAATAGAATTATATAACTTATGAATCATTAAATTGAATATCAAATTGTTAAAAAAACAAATAAAGATTTCATTTATTTTCCGTTTGTAGATATATTTTATCTATGAAACTTCAAATTAAATATTATATTGTTAAAAACATAACAAAAGATGGATGTTTCATCACATCCCCATTGTGCATATCATCATCAAATCACAAGAACTGTAGTATTGCCTAAACTGCCTCTCTCCCTTTTTATATCACTTCCATCACTAAATACCCAATGTATTACGTTTGGTATTATGTATCTTTTTGCGAATATGAATGTGATGTTATGTGGAATTAATGGGACACTATAAAGATGCTTTTCTCTTATTTTCAAGCCTTGTAAAATAATTGTCTTTTTTTGCAAAATGAAATTAAAATTCGCATGCAAATTTTCTATCTATCTATCTATCTATCTATCTATCTATCTATCTATCTATCTATCAATCTATCTATCTATATATCTATCAATCTATCTATGTACTTACCCCCCCCCCTTTAAAAAATTAGAAAAGGATATTATAGTATTTCCTAAAATCTTTAAAAATCCACTTCGTACAGCTTTAAGCATCGAAGCTAATCCAATATAGGTTTAACCAGTTTGTAGGTTCGATGCTACTATACTATTCTTTCCATACGTCGTCGATAAGAAACAGCGCAGGCTATGTAATTATCTCAGATGCTATTCAAGATATAATTACTATCTTTTGGGTTAAAAAATCCTAAGAAAAATGAATTTTACTTTGTTTTATTTAAGATTAATAATTCTGATATCCAAAGTTCTTTTATTCGTTAGATTACAACTTTGAATCTTATTTTTTTAATTCAAATTTACATTGTCCAAACTTTTTGTTATTCCTTGAAATTCCTATATATTAAATGTCAAATTATTTGATTCGCTCCTAGCATCTACGGGAGGTTGAGAGAGTCCAGAAGAATAGCCTAAAACTAGCCCAGGACTTTAAGCTTCCCTTAAAAAAATACTACCACTTCGACCAGCAATGTCCGATACCTTTAGCTACAAACAGCATATTTTACTAATTTGTATTACAGTTTATCATACTTTGAGCGTCTGGATGTTGCCATCCTTGTTTTTAGTTCGACACTTAAGATCTTGCTAAATAGAGGATATGTTTTGTCACCATTAACAAGAAAAGTTCATTTCGAGTGGGCGCAGCTTTTTTAAAAAGTTGGAAGATTATGTTCGCGAGTAGCGAAGCTGTTTTTGATTATAAGAAGTCATATATCCCTAAAAAAAAGTAACAGGATGTTTGTCTGTGTGTTACCAAAGGTTCTCGCTAACCACCGTTCTCCTTTTAACGTGAAATTTAAAGTTATAGTTCCATGGAAGGTTTGTAACTATTTTGGGGAGTGGACCTCTACCCTCCGAAGAGAAAAAGTCACGGAAAAAAATCCTCACTCAAATTTTCTAGTTTTTTTCTTTTTCTTTTTAAAACTAAATTACAGTGTAAGCGAGTTACATCAGATCTCTGCTATTTTTTTGACAAAATGGAGTTAGTTTTAAGTACTAGTGTGCGAAAATTGATAAAAAAGATAAGTTAACAAGGACTATTTTATTTAATAGTAGCGTGGCAATCATACTTAGGACAGTATAATTAATTATATTTAAAATCGACATACGGACATTTTGTTAATATTTATAGAGTTGCTACACTTTCTATATTATACCTGTAATGTTACAATAATAATCATGCCAAGTTTTATATCGATAGGACAATTCTAACATTCTTAATTAATGACGTATGGACTGAGCCTGATTGTAGAAAAGCTTCGATTAAAAAAAATGAATTACTGGAAGTGCGAAGGTTAACATCCTTTCTCAGCCCCTAAATTTTTAGTGACATGTTTACAAAGACATAGTTTTACTCTAACATAACAGCACAGTACTAGTCTAGTTTTGCTTATAAATCTATTGTTATAACTATGGGTAACAGCATCTATGAAACCCGACGCTTAAAGAAAGTAAGAGTGTGAGAAAAAAATTGTCAATGGTGATGATTTTAACCCCCCCCTCAAAAAAAAAAAGGAATAGGGATTAATTTTCTAAAACTAAAATTGCAAGATGCTAACTTAATTCTACTAAATATTTATCCCCCATTATTAAAAACATAGGGATTGGAATAGCTGCCTTAAAGATACTGGCCAAAAAATACCCCCCATCTACCCCCTAATATATTTTTTCTAATTGGGTAATGATATTCTGGGGCACATTGATTCTATCCCCCTATTTAAAACTGTATAAAAGATAGACTTTTTGGAGCTTTACAAAGTGTCTCAAAAGATTAGCCGTGTGATGTCATAAAAATGAGGGATGTGAGGAGAAGTGGGAAAGGAAACCCCTAAAAAGATATGGATTTTTATGACGTCACACGGATGGTCTTTTTGAGACACTTTGTAAAGCTTCAGATTTTTTGCATTAGGGGTAGAATTTTTTTTCACATTTTTTTTGTAGAAAGTTTATCTGCAGCACTAGAAAATGTTGTAAAAAAAGGAAAAGAGATTTGTAATTCCTTTAAATTTTTAAATTAGCCTTTGTTTAAAAAAGGATGTCAGATAGAGAGAGATAGATAAATGGATGTATAAATGAATTGGACCAATGGATGTATATTGTATAAGATAGATAAATGTATAAATATATCTATAAAAAGATAGAGATGGAGAAAGAAAGACATATAAAAATAAATAAATAAATTACAAAGTACTACATGGGATTAGTATTTAGAAGAAAAAAATCTTCATTAAGAACATTAACCTTCCAATGTCTTATCCGTAGATTTTTGTATAACAAGGATGACAACATCCATAAAAGCGAAGCACTGAAACGGTGGGACAAACGGACATTAACACTTATATAGTGTCAGAACTGAATAATCAGATTATAAATGTATAAGAATCAAAGCAAAATTGTAAGTAAATTTGTTGCAAAACTGCAACAGGATAATGTTTATGGACATACTTACATTTTTAGGACTTAATTATAGAGTTGCGTTGCTTATAACATTATACTTTGTTGTCCCAGGGATTAATATACTAAAAATCAGATCAATCGGATGATTAGATCAAATAAAAATTTGTTGTTAAAAAAGTAAAAAAATCGACATTTTTAAAATGGACTATGGACATTCTGGTAATGATTATAGAGTTGCTACGCTTTCTAAATCGTACCTAACTACTAAAGGAATCACCATGCAAAGTTTGAAATCGATAGGACAATTCTAACATGCCTAAATTAACGAAAAAAGCTATCCATTACGGACGTACGGACGGACGGACCTACCCTAATTATAGAAAAGTTTCGCTTTTAAAAAGGCGCGTGAATCTATAGGAGTCATATTTCAGTCATTATATAGTTAAAAGGAGGTTTTGGTCAGATAAGCAAATGGATGTAGAATATATCTGGATATTATGACAGGAGAAAAATTGTCGTCAATTTAGCTTACTAACATGAAACTCACTTATTGGTTGGTTAGTTCGTTCATCCAGTAGAATTAGAGGGGATGGGGTAAAAAGGGTGGAAGGGGGAAATTATTATATTAGCAAGATTCACGTTTCACTTTATTAGAGAACATGAAAATTTAGTGTAAGATCCAAGTAATAATATATCCATTGATAAACAGTATTAATACTACTCTATAACTATAATGTATCTGTCTATTTAAGTCTTCAATTTTTCGATTGTGCGCCAAGTTAGAAGTTAGCAAGTCTAAGTGTTTTATTACTGTGTAATGGTTAATTGTTATTTTTTTATTTAAATGTTGTTAGATCGTCATTACTATGCCACTTATGAAAATAATTTCTTTATTCAACACATAATGTATATTATATAAGTGTCAATTTACTCTTATATTAGTTATTAAAACAAGGATGACAACATCTCTAAATAATAAAACTATAAACTAAAAATGTACGTTTATATCTTATAGCAGCCAAGTAAATTTCTGGTAGCGTGTTGGAAAGACAGTTTCACTAACAGAAAAATGGACTATAGAATGAATAATCATTAATTTGTAGAATATTCACAAAAAATGTAACATACGATGTTACTTATAGAGTGACCTCGCTACTCTAAGAGCATATGTATTAAAAAGATAGAAATATGATCTATTTTCTTTTATAATTGACAAATTATAGAAATACGATCTATTTTTTATCTTTTCATTATTGTATAAAGAAAATATTAGCCTATATGTCATAAATAAAACTATTTAATTCCATTATTCTAGATGCTAACGGCTGCGCCCCTTGCTGTGCATTCTAAGCGAAAAAAATATTGGCCTAAAACCATCTTAAGGTTTTAATACAAAGTAAAATAGCCTAAAACCATCCAGGGATCTATGTGAAGCTTCTATAAAAGGAGAACTTAACCAGTTCAGTAGTTATTGAAATTTTAAGCTTCAGAAAAAAAAACTTTACTATTTTATATTATAGGATATAACAGAATGTCCGATGGACCGATTATTTTTATATGGTTAGGAGTGAGGGGGATAAAATTATCGACCACCTTGAGCAAAATTTACAAACTCCCAAAATAAAAAGTAAAAAATTAGCAAATTATATTTTTGTAACTATGCCAGACGGACATAGAGACAAATATACGAACTATAGAGTAGCTGTGCCAATGAAAATACCCTTATCTGTCTTTTTTTAAAGGTTTAATAGGTTATGATAAAAAATGTAAAAATTCTTTAGGGACGGTTATAGAGAAATTAAAGTTAGGGCAATGACAGTTTTATGTAAAGGGTAGGACAGATAAATATGGGATAAAACGATATACATATGTTAAATTCATGTGAATCCCTGATTTGGATAAACATAATTACCCCTTGCTAATTGTACAATCAAAACAAGATATAATAGAAGTCTTTTTTTTATTTTTAGGTTCATAAAACATTGTTTACCAGTATAATTTACAGTCCAACGTTCACTCCCTTCTTAATTTTTATAAGATATATCAACAGCAGTAAAAAATTACCATTCCCCATATTTTAATAGAAGTGGCTTCGCCCAGAGCCCCTTGAAGCTTTGCTTCAAAGAGGGGGCTGGATAGTAGCAATCAAATTATTTTTTGTGGGCATTAAAAAATGATTTTGTTGGGATGGGGGTGACCATATTTTCAAGGAGGGGTATTAACCTCCCCTCCGAATATTCCTTGTAAAGTTGTTATATACCCAATATTGTGGTTGCCTACACTATATTACTTACACTGTTAATCACCCCGAAGGCAGAGATTGTGAAAGAGAGTGTGAAAAAGGTTTAAATTAGTTTAAACGACAAGTTAGATGTAATTTTTAATAGCAAAACTTCTTCATAAATCCCTAATATTCACATTTGAGGTACTCCACTTCGGCCCCACCGGGATAACAAATATCCGCGGAAAGCTGTCTATAATACGATGCGATAAATATAACTATTTTTAAGACAAATTTGTTGTTCCTAGAAAAACAGTTATATGATAATATGTGAGTAGATTTACAGCCTGACTAACCCTGCATATGATCAGTTACACTACTAAATATAATTATTCTTAGAAACCGCCTGATAAATTGAGTGGTATTAATATCCTTAGCATGATGGGGGCTAATTAGGATCCTATTTTGTACTAAACATAATTTATATAAAATTTGGATATTTCTCGAGTTTTATATAAGGTTTATTTTCAAAACAAAGATATTCCTAAGTCAAATATTAACTTACTAGCCTTTACATTCATAGAGGCCTCTAGGGGCACATGAGGAGGGAAGAGTTGATATCGACAAAATAATTATTTTTTCCAGGGGTGTTTTCTCTCGGAAGAAGGTTGGTATTATTCCCCAAAATAGTTATAAATCTTCTCAAGACCTAACCTAACAAGAAGCTAACCTGTAAAGGAGAACCATATCGGTGCAGCGTTTAGCGAGATACTTCGGTACAGAAAACAGAAATATTTAAACAAATATATATATTCTCGGTGTACTGGGTGTCTGTCATACTTCAGCATACCAATCTCAGTTGGAACCATTGGAAAAATAATGTACTAATCAAAGCGCTTCTTTTATTTTTTTCTGAGAGTAAAGGGACATAAGAACGTAAATTTTAATTGGATTTTATATCATTATATAATTTAGAAAATTTATTAAATTTGATTGGGTTGCACAAACTAGCATAGTCCAATCTTTTCACAAGTTTTAAAATTGAGGCTGTCCTTTAATTTGTCGTACAGTTTTCCTATCCCTAAAGATCCCTGATTTAAAAAATATCTGTCATAAAATTTCTTATATAAAGAGTTTTAACGGTAATGTTATTTGAAATATATCTAACTAGGGGCAATTTGTTTTGGGAGGTTTATTTTTAATTTATAAACATTCCCTGGATTTATAAGAAGCTTCACTTTAAATAAGAGTCATACATGTTTAGTGGTTATCGATATCCTTTGCTACAGACAAAAAATTCTTACATGGCATTTATATCCTATCCTATTATATAAAGTAATAAGCTTTTTTTATCTGTAGCGAAGGATCTCGCTAACCGCTGAATCGATTGGGTTCTCCTTAACAGGGTAGCTTCTCATAGGTCCTGGGAAGGTTTATAACTATTTTTGGGGAGGGTGTCTTCACCCCCTTCTCCCCAAAAATATTTATTTTTTATTTTTTGAAACTCAAATTTAAAATAGGATAAGGTCGACTTTTCCCCCTCCTACCTTAAGTGCCCCTAGAGGTTTCTAGGGGCGTAACCGCTAGTATGATAAATAGAATGAACGACAAACTAAGTTTAAAATAGTCGATATGTTTATTAAAAGCCCTGCAATTTATTGATTTTTATAAAATAATTTTTTCTCTCAATTTTTACAAATATTTCAGATGAATAGGATAATCATATCTTAATTATGTATCATTTCTGAATTTTACGGAACTAAAATCATTAGTTTCAAATCTGAACAATGATTCTAAATTAACGATCAGCGCTTTTCATTACAGACGGAACGACCTTAATTGTAGAAAAGTTTTGCATTTGAAAGAAAACAAATTAAAATAAAGGGTTAGCTAGATAGATGGCAATGAAAGGAAATTGAGAAAAATCAAAAACCGTTTTTATTTGATTTTTAATTTGATTGACAAAATAAGACAAGGATGAAAAGCATTAAAGCATGACAAAATAAATTAATAAATAATATAATATTTGTGCAATAGTTTTTGAGAGGTAGAATTATGTCTCTCCATACTTTTTAATTTTGCTAACCACTGTTTGATTTTTTTTAGATCAACTTCTTATTGACCCAAGGCAGGTTTTCAACTATTTTTGGGGAGGATATGTCGACTAGAAGAAAAGAAAATTTTTTAAAAATGTCTTCCACTTCATGAGAAGTGGAAATAAAGTAAAATGATGTTTGTTTTTCTGTTTGTTTGTACCGAAGGATCTCGCTAACCGCTGACCCAATCGGGTTCTCCTTAACAGGGTAGCTTCTCATAGGTCCCGGGAAGGTTTATAACTATTTTTGGGGAGGGTACCAACACCTTCCCAAGAAATATCGCCCCTATACAAAATTACTCCACAAAAAAAAGTTATTTAATTTTTTTAACTAAAATTAAAATCTAAAATAAGAAATTGGTTTATCCATCAAGTGCCCCTAGAGGCCTCTAGGGGGCATAGGCGCTAGTTTGAAAATATAGACAAACAAACAAAAATTCAAGTAAAATATAGATTAGCCACGCTTCTCAAAAACCGCGCGAAAGGATTTGATAATATTGTGTATGTTAAGAGATATAAGTTTTCCGGAATTGTAATGTAGGGAGTAGATTTGAAATCTGCATCAAATTTTAAGAATTTTTTATAAAATTCGTTTTTTGTATAATTTTTTATCTAAAAGCGGAAATACAAATTAAGTTAATTAATTTTGGTATCCGTGATTGGTGGATTTAAAAAATCTGCGCTCTGATTGGATGTCGTACATCATTCAACCAATTAGAGCGCAGGTAGTTTAAAATCCACCTATCCTATTGGTCAAAATTAATTAACTTAAAATGTATTTCCGCTTTTAAATAAAGAATTTTACAAAAAACGAATTTTATGAAAAATCCTTAAAATTTGATGCAGATTTCATATCTACTCCCTACATTTAAATTCCGGAAAACTTATATCTCTTAGTGTATGTGTGTGTGTGTGTGTATTGGGTTGTGTGTTTGTGTGTGTGTGTGTGAGTGTGTGTGTGTGTTTGTTTGTGTGTATGATTGACAGATAATAAGATACGGTAGGACAGGAAGCCCCTCCCCGCCCCCCAACACCCTTACAAATTTTTAAAATCACATCTCCTCCAAATATTTGTAAATTTAAATACCCAACCCGTTTTCTTTTACAAGTTAGAAAAAAAGCTGTTGAAAAAATATGACAATTTTATCCAAAAATAGCGAAGAAAGAAAACTTTGGCGTTTTCTCTCGAAGTGGCATTAGACATAACCCCTTATTTTCAAAATTATGGGGTTGGTTTCAGTGTTTGACAGGAATTTTGGGGGAAAGCACCAATGATTTTCTGAATATGAAAAAAAAACTATTTTATTTAAATTATCTATTTTTATTTATTTGTCAAGAATAACTGTAAGATTATTGTTGCTGCGCTTTACAGGCAATATTGTCTTTGTTAAAAGAAATTAAAGGAGAAGAATCGAAGGAGTATGAGCTATATTTAACGGGTGGGGACCCTATCAATATTTTGTATTTGAAGTCTTTGAAATCAGCCAATAGCGTTGGAAATAGGAGCAAAAGAAAGAAAGCAATTTGCTAGCAGACAAAAGGGACTCCAACACCTGAGCCAGATAGTTGTCAGGATTATACATCTATACGTATACATTATTTGAAATAATACATTTTAATCATTTCTTGAAAACAAATTGACAATATCAATAAGAGCAGATCTTAACCAAAAAGATATCAGGCAAAATTAATGTGAGAAGCTAAATTACTATCATGTTTAAAACTGAATATACTTATTTTCTGTTCATGAATTTCCATGCATTTTAAATCATATCTTACTGTCACAAGAGTCGCCATATTATTTTTATTGGTTAGAAAAATTCTAACACGCCATAATAACTACAGACTGGTCTTAGTTATAGCAAAGCTTCGTTTTAAATAATCCTTCAAATGTTAAAACCAATCTACAAGATAATATTAACATATACTGTTGGTTCCAAAGTCTTTAAATTACAGCTTTATGACATATTAATTGAAGGTGTTTTTCTGCTGTTTTCTTTAGAATGAAATTGTAATAGAACCATTCTATCCTTCATACTATGATAGCCTAATTCGGGGTCCAAATTTGTACAGTATATATGGATTTTTCTCGAGTTTTGAATATTTTTTAAAATGTTTATTTGCTAAACTGTAAACAAATACTTCTTATGAACAATTTAGATTTATAAGAGTTTTACTGCTAAAAGATTGTTACATAAAAATTGAAATATTGCAACATTGAAATAATTTAGTTTTGTATGTTTTATTAAAAACTATAAAATGATAATATATATAGCATTTTATTATTAATTTATTTGAAAACTTGCTACAATTTTGGTGTTGTTTTGATGATTCAAGCAACAAAAATTTTCGAGGAAACGTTAAGATAGCTATCAAAAGGAATAAAATTTAAAATATCAGTACAAATTTAGCTTATTCATTACATCTTTAGAATCTAATAAAAGGTAAAAAAAAATAACGATGTATTATGACGAAATCAACTTTAAAGTTGCGTACATTCTCGGTGAACTGGGTTACTGTGATCCTTCATATTACTGATTTTTATCAACACAAGCAGATTTTAACACAAAATCAAAGTAACGACAAATTGGTATTTTCATTTTGGGATAGAAAGATGGATAGATGGATGGATGGATGGATGGATGGATGGATAGATAGATAGATAGATAGATAGATAGATAGATAGATAGATAGATAGATAGATAGATAGATAGATAGATAGATAGATAGATAGATAGATAGATAGATAGATAGATAGATAGATAGATAGATAGATAGATAGATAGATAGATAGATAGATAGATAGATAGATAGATAGATAGATAGATAGATAGATAGATAGATAGATAGATAGATAGATAGATAGATAGATAGATAGATAGATAGATAGATAGATAGATAGATAGATAGATAGATAGATAGATAGATAGATAGATAGATAGATAGATAGATAGATAGATAGATAAATAGATAGATAGATAGATAGATAGATAGATAGATAGATAGATAGATAGATAGATAGATAGATAGATAGATAGATAGATAGATATAGATAGATAGATAGATAGATAGATATATCCTATTTATTCGTTATCGAATAATCATGTATGTGACCCCCTACGGAGAATTTTCAGTGAAGCACAATGAATTTTGACAAACAAATTTACCTAACAATGATAGCTTTATCAAATACAATAATTTTAACAAGGATGACAACATCATTAAAAGCGAAGATCCGATAGACAAACGAACATTATATTTATGAAGCTAGTAACAAAATATTTTGTCTTTACAATGTACCTTCTCATAGGTCCTGGGAAGGTTTAAAACTATTTTAAGGAAGGGTACCACCAAACTCACTAGAGGAATTGTTAATATATCCTAACTATATGGTTTGCTTCATACGGATATACTTATATTTCAGTTCTATATTATAGATATGCTTCGTTTGGTGCTAATAGTCCTAAGAATCATTAGTCAAAAAATAATATGATGAATTAAATAGGATTATTAATTATATTAATAAAATTGTTGTTTACAAAAAGTAAAAAATCTACAATAACATGCGTTAAAATTAACGATCAGAGCTATCCGTTACAGATGTAAAGGCCGACGGACGGACCTACCACAATTATAGAAAATCTGTGTTTTGTCCAATCAAATCTCCCAAAAGGATACTGTTTCCAGAAACCTTACCAAAAAAAGAAAAATACGATGTTCGTCTATCCGTTCGTCGAGAGCACAATTTAGATGATACGACTTATCAAGGGCGTACAAGCTTTTTTTTTGGGGGGGGGGATAATTTGTTTTTTCGGGGGTAATTTAATAATGTAAAAAACTACCAAACTAATAATGAAGTACTATTAAATATTTAATAGTATGATTCTCCTTTAAAGTGTAGCTTTAAATAGGTTCTGGTAAGGTTTTTAACTAGTTTTGGGGAGGATACCATCACCCTGGCAACCTGCCAAGATAAATTGCCCCTAGAAAAAAGATTTTGATATTTACTGAAATATTGATTGATTTGATCTATCTATTTTATTATTATTGATTATTATTTTTGATTCAAACATTATTTTACTTCTTTGATTAGACATTGTTTAGGCACACCCAGTGCATTGTTTAATTAAAAGGCCATTACAAACCATGTATTTTTATCATGGTTAAGAACTGTTTTAATCTGTTGGAAGGAACTATATATAGTCTTTTGATTTTGGGCGGCGGTGGTAAAAAATCTTTATAGTGGAAGTAAATTTTTTTTTTAAAGATTATTTATTATTTTTGGGGGGGTACATACCCCCTCATAAATGGTTGGGGGTTAATTTTATATGAAAAGGGGGGGGGGATAATCACCACTTAACCCCCCCCCCCCTTGGACGTCCTTGCGACTTATCAATCTAAAAAATTGACTATAAAAGGAAGATTTTTAACATTGAAACAAGGATGACAAAATTGTGTCAAAAATTAGCCATATGACGTCATAAAAATGAGGGATTACCCATCTATTTTTTAGGGGTTTTCTTTCTCACTACCCTCTCATCTCCCTCATTTCACATCACATGGATCATTTTTGACACAATTTTAATACAATTTGGGCTTTGTCCATCCAGAATAGTAAAGCTCATAATTTGAAAAATATAAAACTTCACAAATAAATTTGATGTATTTGAGATTTATAGTGACAGGATGTCTATTCGTCCTTCTGTCTGAATGTCTGTCCGTCTGTATTTATTAAAATCTCGGTAACTGCTGAACTGACTAGGTACTACTTGGAAATATAAAAACTGGTCTTGCAATGGTAATAAGCTATTTTGTTTTTATATTTTTTTACAAAATAATCTCAAAACCTTTCTTATTATGAAATCACGAAACTTCTCTAAAATTATTATTTCATAAGTAAATTTAAATGTGTGTTTTTTTGTGCTTTTAAGGAAGTGTTCTATTGATCATGGTGCTTTTTAAAACTCTATGTCTGTTAATTAAGAACTCTTACATGGCTTGTGTCTGCATATGTAACTTAAGCACAGTTAAACTGTTGAACAACTTATTCTATTCTTTACAGTGAAGTAATTTCAATATTGAATCTGGACTTAATAAAACTGTACTTATGTCCCTATCTATGTGTGTTACATAAGATCTCTAAAACTAATTATCTCTGTATATGTGACTTAAGTGCTCTAAAACGGTTGAAGAAAAAGTTTAATACTTTTCAAGCAAGTTTTTTATTAATCCGAAGTATGTGTCTTTCTGTGTGGTACTTAAGAAATCTAAAACAGCTTGTATTCATGTAACTTATAGAATACTAACGGTTGCGCCCCTAGTATCTAGGGAATGTGTGGGAATAGGCAAATTAGCCTTAAAATTATCCCAAAAATTAAATCTAAAACTTAAACTGCCTAAAACCACCCCGGGACCCAAGTGGAGCTTCCCTAAAAAGAAGAAGTCAATCAGTTCAGTAGATATTAAGATCTTTAGCTTCAGACATAAAAAACCTACTTCTTTGTATAAAAGGATATAAAAATTAAAACCCTGCCTTGAGTTTTATGTTGGTTTTGATCATGTTTATAAGCTAATTTTTGCCTGTCTTCAATTAAAGAACTCAAAAATGGCAGGAAAACCAATAAAAGAAATGTTTAAATAAATAGAATAACTTTAAAGTCGCCAAACCTATCACTCATAAATAAAATTGCTATTTAGTTCGTGTCAAAATAAGAAATTTTTGGGGGTATGGGGAGGTTCCCCCCTCCCTTTATGTTGTCTGTTTCGGTTTCTATCTGTCTATCTGTCATAAGTCTGTTTCTCACACAAACACACACACACACACACACACACGCACACACACAATGCACTTGTTACATGAGAGCAAAAAAAAAGAGGGCTTGGACAAGGGAAGGTGGTGGGGGGGGGGGGCAATAAAATGATGAGCTCTGATTCATACACATACACACACCCCCTTATTATGAGAGGGAACAGGGGGAGGGGGAATTGTCACAAACACCGTAATTTGGGAGGAGATTTACCCACCCCCCTTTCACCCCGCAAAAAGGGGAGTGTTAAAAACCCCGTGGAAATCGCGTAAAAGGAGCCGAATTTTGACCCGTAAATGGCGCTCTTGAACACCGATTGGACTTTTATACAAATCGCGCCCCATTTGAACTATATGACCCCATTCCCTTTCTGTCAACCCCCACCTCCCCTTGCTGAAGGCCCCAATATATGTTGTAAGAAAGCGCATCTCATTCAATAATTTTGTAATAAATTAAAGTCAGTCTTGAGCTAATCGTCTTGCCAACCAAATCCACGCAAAATTTGTGATTTTTTATGAAAAAAAAGTTATTTTTAATATCAGTATGAAAGATATTACGTAAATAACAGAAAGATTATTATAATTTTTAAGTGAAGACTATAATGTTAAAGCATTGTCAAAACAGTTCAGTGAGATTACACAGACGTTATAACAATAATAATTCAGCTGGTAATACAGCTAACGGCCAACAATTGGACACAGTGAGCCTGGCCTCGAGCGTAGCAACCTCTATACGCAGCACCCATGAGAAGAGTGACAGTACGTCCGAGAACTCCTCTCTAAATTCCTCCTTTAGCATGCAACATTCTAATGCCATGTATAACTTGCGCCAAGCCATCTATGATCAAAACCTGCACGCTGCCGCCCAACATAGCAGCGGCGGAAACCACCTCCAACCACCCCCTTCCCACCCACACCAAAGTTACGGGACTCGAACCCCCGACCCGATGTCGTTATCCTCTCGCACGTCCAGCTACAGCAGCCTACTCAACAACGGCGATTTAAACCCGAAAACGGCGATAAAAATCTACGCCTCTTGTCTGCGCAGTGATATAGACTATAAAACGTTGAGCGTAACAGCCACGACAACCGCCAAAGAGATAATATGGCAGCTCCTGTCAAAATTTCGCATGAAGCACCGCGACCCAAAACTATTTTTTCTCACCATGGAGGTTGTCATCCAAAAGCCGGGTCGCGACGGCCTGACCAAAAAGACCCTGGTTTTAGATGAAGATTCGCGCCCGGTCGAACTTAAAAACTGTAATCCGTGGGGCGAAACAAAATTCACCCTCCAAATGCGCAAGGGCGGCCTAGTTAAAATACACGACTCAATTCTAATGGAGGAGAGTCAATACAAGTGTTTGTTAATCAGCGATGAAACTAACGTTGAAGAAACGATAAAGTTGCTGCTCTACTGTAACGGTTTGGAGAAGGTGGAACGGCCAGAACGTTATTGTATGTACGAGCAGTGCTCAACACAACGATACCAACGAAAACTGTTAAACGACGACAAGCCGTTGGCCATACAGGCGTTATGGCCGGGGCCCACGCCATTTTCATTTGTCCTACGGCGGAGTCTTGCACGGATTGAGGATAATGTGTGGGGCAACGGCGGTAAAATGCCGTTACATAACGGCGGTGCCCGCCCGGCGGTCAGAGTAACCCCAACACAAACGTACAACATGGATTTTCACAATGGAAGCTCAGGATCGTCGCATAACGGCGGCGGTTATAACGGTGGCAGCAGTGCTAACGGCGGGTTTAATCATCCGTCTTGGGCCGAGTGGGGTCTGGCAGACGATAAATCGTTCTACACGACCGTTTTGCCGTCCCAGAAGACAACTCTCCATGTGGATGGGCCTACAAGGGGACATCACTTTAGTCAAGAACAGGTGAGAAAAAAAACATTCTGAGCTACCAAAGGCAGAAATTTGTTATTTGTTAAAATTTAGGGGTGGATGATATTGTTTTAAGAAGTCTTAGCTTGGGGGAAAGATAGAACTATTTTTTCAGTATATTAGTGTAAAAAGAGCATACTATAGTTGTAATCATAAAAGAAAAATGTGTATGTTAACTGCCTGAAAAGTTGATTGTTTTATGTTTTTCTGTACATGCAGTATCTATATAAAGTAGTAAGGTTTTTTGTCTGAAGATTTCAATAACTACTTAACTGATCGAGTTCTTCATTTTATATAAGATTCTGATAGATTCCTGGATGATTTTTAGGCTAATTCATTTGTATGTTTAAGTTTGGTTTTAGGCTATTTTCTTACCTTCCTTTCTCCTTTAATACAAAACAAAGCATCTAGATGCTAGTTCACTAAAAGTAATTTGATATACCAAAGTATATTTCAATATTACAGCTTCAAATTTAAATTTCTCCTGAACATTTTTATTTTTTTTTACCAAAGATTTTTTTCTTCTTCGATATTTTGATAATTTTAGCCTTCTTGAATTCAAGATATATAATTATTTTTGATGTTTTAAAGCATTTCTATAACTATTTCATCCAGTTTTTACCCATTTTAAAGCACTTATTTTCTCTTTTAGCAAGGGCAATTATGTTTATTAAAAGCGCAACATTTGAAATTGAAAAAATCTGACAATTTGACCATAATGGATAAGACAATAAATTGATGATACAAACAAAATTACCCCTTCTATAGATTAGATTAATTGGTTGAAAAGTTTAGACACTGAAGTTTTCACAACCCTTCAAGATTTATAAAAAAATACACCAAATTTTTAAAGCTAAAGAATAACAGAACATGCTTATCAAACTCTTACAGTCCAATGTCCCCTCCCTCCCTGCAAATTAAAGAGTAGCTTAAAATTCTAAATATCTAAATTTATAACTAGTTTCAATATTTTTTTTAAATGTTTAATCAACTAAAATAATCTATAAAAAATTAATGTGAAGTAGTAATTGTGACCAGTTTTCTGAAAAACAAAATTTGCCTTAATTATGTTTTTTTTAATGGCGGAAAACATTGAAGCATTCAAAAGTTATGAAAGCATTATTGGATTAGCGATATACTTGGTAGATATATATTTTTAGTAGTAATATAATATAATTTGTAAAATTTTGCCTATGGTAGATAGCTAATATTATTTGGTTAAAGATTGATTTGTAGATTAAAAAAATGCCATTGTTCCTCCCCTTCTTGTCAATATTTGTTTTTCTTATTATTTGTCCAATTTTATAAATATTGCATAATCAGGATTTTGATAAAATTACTCAATCAGTAAGAATAACTTAAATTAAAAATATCATTTTTTAGTAGCGCAGCTACTCTAAATATGGCCGTACGTCAATCCCTAAAGCTATTTATTTATCATCTTTATATATGTCTGTCTATCTACCTATTTTCTATATATATATCCAATTATCTATTTATATCTATATCTTTTAAGGTTGTACCGCGACTGTTAACCCCAGAATCGGACTACCACACGAGCGGCGAAGAAAACATGTCCGCCGACAGCCCGCCACCACCGCCGCCCCCTCCAGAAGTCCGCTTTCCCCGCCAGTCATCAGCCAGCACCTCATACACCCCCCGCCAAACCCCCCTTGTGCACTCCCGCCAAACTCCGGCCTCCCAAAGCGCGCCCGCACTCCGGCCGCGCACCTACACGTCAGTACCGGCGGTTGTGATCTCTGGGGATGAGATGGGAGCGGCGGACAGCTGGGGCGAGGGAGATAAAGACAGCGGCGAGGAGATCAGCTGTTCCAGTGGGGGAGAGGATATGGATACAAGTCTTTCTTCATCTGGTAAGTACATTAAGATCTTTAAAACAGCAAAGAATACACAAACAGCTCTCCACACAGTAAAACAATATTAACTTAGTAACTGTTTTGTTGGCTTCGAGGATATCTATAATATTATCTTTATCTCATTTTCTACTTAATTGTCTATCATATGCATTTATCTAACTACGTATCTATTTAATTTTCTGATTATTTATCTATCTTTCAAATGTTTTTCTACATATATAGAAATGTTTCTATTTTTTTATTATTTTTCTGTTTTAGATTCTAGTGGCAGTGAAACATCTCCGTTACCGCCAAAGATGCCATTAACCTCAACGCCAATGGCGGGTGCAGCTGCGACAGCCAACAAACGCCTCATAAGCGGCCAACCGTTAAATTCCTCAACGCCAAAACAGCAACAAAAGCCGAGCATGTCCTTCTTATACCCATCGCCGGACTACGAAACCTTCCCTATCAAATCGGTCCCGCCAAATCGGCCGTATTCTGCGATGTCTACAGGATCAAACGGCGGGGTTAACGGGACTGTGATCACGGTAACAGCCCAACAACCGTTACCCCGTCCTCCCTCAGTCAACAACAACACAAAATCCTCTGCCAAAACGGCTCCCAGTTTGCCGCCCAAACCACAGAGCCTAGTCTCTCTATTTACCGCCTCAGCAGCGGCAAATGTCGCCGAAAACGCCAGCAAGAAAAGCTCCGCCTCTTCCCTAGCCGGGACGCCTACCTTTGGTCATTCTGAGGCGCACAGCGGTTTCCACGATTATGAAAACTATTTCTACATCTAAAGAATGGAGTAACAAAAAATTTGGGGCGGATAATTGAGTAATTGTTCCCCTAAAAACACAAGTAAATTGAATACAAAGATTTAAAATTGCGTCAGCCAAATAATCTGTGATAATGCCTTGATAATCAGGGGGGATATGTCATTTGAAGAAAAACTATTATGCCCCAATTTTCCCCAATTAATAGTTATTTTTTATTCACAGAAAATTTTTCTTCAAATGAAATAATTCTCCTTTAAATAAAAATTAAGATTGTATATTATTAAAATTAAAAGCTTTAATTCAATTTTCTAGCATTAGAAAGACTTTTAAAAACATCTATAATCAAAATTCAGTGAACGGATTTAAAAATTTTGAAAAAATCTTTCATTGAAAACCTTTATATTTTTACTGCATTAGCGAAGCTACTTTATAATTGTCCTTTTTGCGTTTTGGTTTGTTGGACAGCCAGTTATGCATTTATTGAGAGGGGAGGGATGGGTATACACAAAGTAAAGGAAGGGAAACCATTGGAAAGGGGGAGGTGCATAAATAAAATAAGGGTAAGGAAAGCCATTGAATTAGGGTATATGAATTAAGTTAAGGGGAAGAAAAATCGCAGGGCTTTTAATTATTCTAATTCATTTGTTCAAAAAGCTTTGCTACAATGAAACGTATTCGTCCTTTTTATATTTTCCGCTGACCAAAAAATATTTTATTCTAAACTGTGAGATCTCATAAGCTTTAAATAATGATATAGGGATGGAACAACGAAAGATAAGTTTAAATCTTTTTCTTTATCGGGGAAAAATTTTCAATTTATTAATAATGGGGTAAAATTAGATTTCTCTATCATTTAACTATCCCTCTATCTATGACAAAATACTCATTTAAAACTTTCTTTTAATATCTTTTTTTTATTTATTCGTTATAGAGTAAATAATTAAATCTATTTTTTTCTAATCTACAACTAGCTACAATTTTTTTTTCTTCAAAATTCAGAGTAAATGATTTTTTTTTGGGGGGGGCATATTAAAGATAATTTCCCAAAAAAGATATTAAAAAACATTCATTATACTTTTCTTTAAAGAAAAACTATTCTGCCGATAAAATCTAATCATTTTTGAAACAAAATGTATCGTTATTAACACAAAAATACAAAAATTTTGGACTTGAAGATAAGATAAAAATGGGTTTTCATAATATTTTTTAAGAACATTTAAAATATTGTTATATGATTTTTGTCTACTCTAGTCATTATAGAAAATATATATATTTTGAAAAATTTGATTTTTGTTTTATCTTACTAGCAAAGCTTAGCGAAGCTACTCTAAATAAAATACTTGTTGGTCTATCAATCAGTCATATATGTATACTGCTGCTCAGTCAGTTACGTGATTTTGATTTTTAAAGCAGAAAATAATTGGGGAGGGAGAGTATATTGTAAATAATGCTGGTCCCAAAGTAAGGTTTTATCCTCTTAGAAATTATTATGAACTCTGGCCGCAGCGCTCGGCTCCCTAGCCTAAAACCTGACCTAAAATAGTTGTTCGTCGGTAGTCGGGGGGGGGGAGAGGGGGAGTATAAAATTGAAAAAAAAATTCTAAGAGGATAACGCCCAAAGTAAAAAGCTGGCTCAAAGACATTGGGGGCACTAGCTGTGTCTAAATTTATCCACCATTAATTTTTATGTACAGAAGAGGGTGAATTTGTTTATCGTAATTGAATGTTTACATCGATCATCCCTTGTCTAATCACTTAAGATCTCTGAGAACGCCCTATAGACTTGCCAATAAAGGTCTTGCAATCAAAGGGACGCTAGCTTCAGCAAGAAAACATATACGCAGGGATCTAATGAATAAGACAACAGAGGATATATTGGTGTTAATATTAACATGCAATAAACAAAGTTATCACTTCAGTAGTCTACAATTTTTGGTTGAAATGTTTGACATTGCTAGATTGTACCAAACAATTAAAATTTAAAGAAAGTAATTAAGTTACTTATCAACAATACAAGTACTTTTTGATTGCACGATATTTGTTTTGTAAATTAAAATGTTTAAGGTAGAAATATAAGCCAATACATTCCCCGTATCAACAGATCTATAGTATAGAAGTATATACAGACAACTACCTCCTTTTCTTTTTCAAAGACCTCTTTCGTCTGCTTCTAAATTATTTTCTGCTACTTGGCTGTGTTGATATAAGCGACACCATTGGTTGATTTTCAATGACCTAAATAGAAGGGTTGCACAAGGTGGTCGCGATGGGGAGATACAGTTATTTAATTCTTCCCCTTCTAGTGTTTTACTCTAATACCGTGTTAATAATCATAAATACGCGCTTTACTGTTTAAAGTCTTTAATAAGATCTGACATGACAACCTACTTTTAGCTTCTTTGCTTGGCCGTTTACAAGATCTTAAATAGCAACAACAACCCCTGTATAATTTAATGCATAATTTTCCTCCTTCAAAAATTTCATGAATTTTTGACATTCGACGACAAAGGTTGCGAAATTAAAGAGTTGGAATCAAGGACAAAGTCATTTCCGAATTGCAAGGCCAGCGGTGAGGGATACATGTTAGGAAAATAAAAAAATGTATGTTTTATAAACCTATGCATGAAAGTAAGATGATGTTTGTCTCTGTATTTGTACCGAAAGATCTCGTTGGCCGATATGATTCTCCATTACAGCGAAGCAGGTCCAGGGAAGGTTTATAAAACAATGTGGGAAGGTACCTTAACACATCCATGAAAAATCACTCAAAGAATAAGACAAGGTACAAATGTTGCCATAAGTAGCGCAGCAACCATCTTGATAATTAAATTTTTTCAGTATATGTTGAATCAACTGAATGTTTTACTAATTTAAAATATTTTCAATTTTAAAAATCCATTACAAACAAGGAATAGACAGTCATTTTACGTTACCTGTCAAAACGAGAAGTAATTTGTCGACATGTAATTTGAAAGTGCTCATTTCTGACATACTATCATCACTTTGACCATATACTACAATAAATTTGTCGGCTTTTTGACAGGGCGACATAATCCATATCCAAAGTTTGAACTCAAGGAAAATTTTGAGTGAGGGGTCAGTGATATTTAAACCATTAAAGATAAATGCCAACCCCCTCGGGCCTCCCCCCCCCCAAAAAAAAAAAATATAAAACAATGATAGTATAATAAAATTTAGTTAGAAAAAATACCCTAAAATAATCCTTTTAGGTAAATCTTAAGGTGGTTTTAGGTTATTTTATTACAACTAGTTAAAAAAGGCTAGAAGGTGTGTGTGTTTGTTAAGATCTCATAAACAGCTGATTACTTAAAACCCTACAATTTTTATAAAGCCTAGAGAAATTCTAGACAGGTTCTTGGCTAGGGGCGAAACCTTTAATGGGAGAAAAAGCACCTTGAGCAATATGGCGAAACTCTTTTTTTTTAAAATGAGGATTTCAGATTCACGTATTCTCACTTAAGTGTCACGAATTCTTGGAGGGTGGTTCTAGAGTTATCTCACTCCCTAGTGTCACAGTACACGATTTCAAGGGGAAAGGGTTTTAGGGTTCTTTCACTTTCTAGTGTCACAGCACAAGATTTCTAGGGAGATGGGTTTCAGGGTTCTCTCACTCCTTAGTCTCTTAGCATAAGACTTTTAGGGGAGTCATCACACACCCTAGTGTTCTCTTACCCTCTTTTGTCACAGTACAAGGTTTCTAAGTGGTATTTTCGCTATTATCTGTCTGTCTGTCAATCTGACTGTTAATTTGTCTGTTTATCTGTTTAGTAATCTGTCCGTCTTTTTGTCTATCTATCTGTCTTTCTGTCTGTCTTTCTTTCCTTCTGCTTGTCTGTCTTTCTCTCTGTTTGTCTGTCTTTATATTCATGTATCTGTCTGTCTATTTGTATATCTTTTCCGTACATTAGTTTGAACTATATTTTGTCCATCTGTTTTTCTATATCTGTCTTTATCTGTCTGTCTATTGATCTATCTATGTCTAATTTGTTGTCTATATGTATGTCCAATTATCTATCTGTCTATCAAAATAGTAATATTCAATTGATATTAATACATTGAGTTTTGTTAGGGTTATATGGACTCTTAAGCTACTTAAAGAAGAAAAAGTAAGGACTACAAAACCCAGGTGTAAATTAATAAGAAAAAAATTGTCAGGGTTATTATGTATTGTAATACTGCAATGATGTTAGGACTATAAAACTCTGGTTTAAATGAATGAGTAAGTGTTAAAAATATTATTTCTCAGGTGATAGAAGACAAATATTCTTTAAAAAATAACAAGGGCAATAACGTCTAAAAACATGAATCCCAGCTATTCTCTAACAACGAATGTTTGTCAATCATTATATTCCTGTCGGTAGAATGTAGGTTTTTAAAAAAAAAATATGCCATTAAAGAAAATTCACGATAAATTTATGTTTATCCTAAAAAAAAAGCATTTTGTGGATTAGAATTATTGGCGGAAATGTTTAGAAACTTAAACACGATTTTTTATAAAGTCTTCCAAGTTATTAAGTCAACAAATGAAAGGGCGTGTTTATAAGACTATGGGGTCCTAGATTTAGACGTCCAAGGGAGGGGGGGGTGCCAAAGCCACCCCCAAAATTTTTTTCATTTTACCCCCTCCCCCCATTTCAAATTTATTCCTACATCCCGTAGGCACCTCCAACCATCTAGGAGGGGGGATACAATTTTGGGGGGATACCCCCCGCCAAAAGAAATAATCCTTACAAAAAATTTTTTTGGGGGGGTAATATAAATTTACCCCTGCCAACAGATTTCAGGGAGGGTAATTACCCCTCCCCCAAGCAAATTTTACCCCCGGGGTAAAAAAAAGGTGCGTTTACCCTACCCCCGAATAAAAAAGCTTGGACGCCCCTGAACCCTTAGTATTATTCAGTCTATAAAACTTCAAATTAAATATTATATTGTTAAAATCAAAAGAAAATATATTTTCATTACTTTAACCAACCCTTAGTATTATTTAGTCTATGAAACTTCAAATTAAATATTATATTGTTAAAAACATAACAAAAGATGGATGTTTCATCACAACCCCTCAAAGTATCTAATTATCAGATCTCAAAAACTGTAGATTATTACAATTGCCTAAACTGCCTCTCTCCCTCTTTATATCACTTCCATCACTAAATACCCAATTTATTATCTTTTTGCGAATATGAATGGGATGTTATGTGGAATTAATGGGACACTATAAAGATGCTTTTCTCTTATTTTCAAGCCTTGTAAAATAATTGTCTTTTTTTGCAAAATGAAATTAAAATTCACATGCAAATTTTCTATCTATCTATCTTTCTATCTATCTATCTATCTATCTATCTATCTATCTATCTATCTATCTATCTATCTATCTATCTATCTATCTATCTATCTATCTATCTATCTATCTATCTATCTATCTATCTATCTATCTATCTATCTACCTATCTATCTATCTATCTATCTATCTATCTATCTATCTATCTATCTATCTATCTATCTATCTATCTATCTATCTATCTATCTATCTATCTATCTATCTATCTATCTATCTATCTATCTATCTATCTATCTATCTATCTATCTATCTATCTATCTATCTATCTATCTATCTATCTATCTATCTATCTATCTATCTATCTATCTATCTATCTATCTATCTATCTATCTATCTATCTATCTATCTATCTATCTATCTATCTATCTATCTATCAAATCTATCTATGTACTTACCCCCCCCCCCTTTAAAAAATTATAAAAGGATATTATAGTATTTCCTAAAATCTTTAAAAATCCACTTCGTACAATTTTTAGCAGCGGAGCTAATCCAATATAGGTTTAACCAGTTTGTAGGTTCGATGCTACTATACTATTCTTTCCATACGTCGTCGATAAGAAACAGCGCAGGCTATGTAATTATCTCAGATGCTATTCAAGATATAATTACTATCTTTTGGGTTAAAAAATCCTTTGAAAAATGAATATTACTTTGTTTTATTTGAGATTAATAATTCTGAAACCAAAGTTATTTGTTCGTTAGATTACAACTTTGAATCTTATTTTTTTAATTCAAATTTACATTGTCCAAACTTTTTGTTATTTCTTGAAATTCCTATATATTATATGTCAAATTAGTTGATTCGCCCCTAGCATCTACGGGAGGTTGAGAGAGTCCAGGAAAATAGCCTAAAACTAGCCCAGGACTTTAAGCTTCCCTTGAAAAAATACTACCACTTCGACCAGCAATGTCCGATACCTTTAGCTACAAACAGCATATCTTACTACTTTGTATTACAGTATATCATATTTTGAGCGTTGCTACTTCTGGATGATGCCATCCTTGTTTTTTGTTCGACACTTAAGATGCTGCTAAATAGAGGATATGTTTTGTCACCATTAACAAGACAAGTAGCCAAGCTGTTTTTAATTATAAGAAGTCATATAAAAAGTAACAGGATGTTTGTCTGTGTGTTACCAAAGGATCTCGCTAACCACCGTTCTCCTTTTAAAGTGAAATGTAAAGTTATAGTTCCAGGGAAGGTTTGTAACTATTTTTGGGGAGTGGACCTCTACCCTCTGAAGAGAAATAGTCCTTGAAAAAAAACCTTATTCAAATTTTAAAGTTTATCTTTTCTTTTTAAAACTAAATTACAGTGTAAGCGAGTTACATAAGATCTCTGCTATTTTTTTGACAAAATGGAATTAGTTTTAAGTGCTAGTGTGCGAAAATTGATAAAAAAGGTAAGTTAACAAAGACTATTTAATTCATAAGTAGCGGGGCAATCATGCTTAGGATAGTATAATTTTTTATATTTAAAATCGACATACGGACATTTTGTTAATATTTATAGAGTTGCTACACTTTCTAAATTATACCTGTAATGTTACAATAATAATCATGCTAAGTTTTATATCGATAAAACAATTCTAACATCTTAAATTAATGATTAAATATATTGATTACTAATGTACGGACCGACCCTAATTGTAGAAAAGCTTCGATAAAAAAATGAATTACTGGAAGTGCGAAGGTTAACATCCTTTCTCAGCCCCTAAATTTTAGTGGCTGGTTTCAAAATACATATTTTTACTTTAACATAACAGCACAGTACTAGTCTAGTTTTGTCTATAAATCTATTGTTATAACTATGGGTAACAGCGTCTATGAAACCAAACCCTTAAAGAAAGTAAGAGTGTGAGAAAAAATTGTCAATGGTGATGATTTTAACCCCCCCCCCCCCCCAAAAAAAAAAGGATAGGGATTAATTTTCTAAAACTAAAAATTGCAAGAATGCTAACTTAATTCTACTAAATATTTATCCCCCATTATATTAAACATAGGGATTGGAATAGCTACCTTAAAGATTCTACCCCCTAATATATTTTTCTTAATTGGGTAATGATATTCTTGGGCACATTGATTCTATTCCCCTATTTAAAACTGTATAAAAAGGTAGAGTTTTTGAAGCTTTACAACGTTGCTCAAAAGATTCGCCTTGTGATGTTATAAAAATGAGGAATGTGAGGAGAAGTGGGAAAGGAAACCCCTAAAAAAGAGATGGATTTTTTTGACGTCACACGGATGATCTTTTTGAGACACTTTGTAAAGCTTCAGATTTTTTGCATTAGGGGTAGATTTTTTTGCACATTTTTTTTGTAGAAAGTTTATCCGCAGCACTAGAAAATGTTGTAAAAAAAGGAAAAGAGATTTGTACATCCTTTAAATTTTCAAATTAGCCTTTGTTTAAAAAAGGATGTCAAATAGAGAGAGATAGATAAATGGATGTATAATATACGTAAAAATTGACAGGAGAAAAACTGTTGCTAACATGGAACTCGTTTTTTAGTCAGTTCGTTTATCCAGTAGGAGGGGAGTATATGGGGTAAAGATGATGGAAGAATGGAATCATTACTTTAGCCCGCTGCAAGTTTCACTTTATTAGAGAACATGAAAATATGGTGTAAGATCCAAGAGGTAATGTAATTTCTGTATTATTAAAAAGGCTAAGAAATGTTGACACATGGATGTCACATATGATAGAAGATTAGAAAGACTTTCAAAAATTTAAACTTAAGATGAAAAAATATGAATTTGGGAGGGGGTAGGGGAAATTTCTCTTGGAAAAGCTTCATTGAAGGAGAACCATTTGGTCCTGCGGTTAGCGCGATCTTCTGGTACACACAGACATAGATATTTAAAGACATCCTGTTACTTTTGAATAATGATATGAAGATATATAGAATGTAATAACTCAATAAATTTTATCTTATAGTCAATATATCTTATGGACTTACTTATATAGTTGCTACGCATATTTTCAAAATCGGATTATTTTAAATTAATCATAAACATCTATACAAGATTTATAGCATCTACTAGAGCATATGAAATAACATAAGACTTTTAAGAAAGATAATTAGTTTTATAATAATGTAGTAATGGTTAGGAATTTTTAGGGATAAGACATTGGATAATGAATAGATGTAAACCTATATACCTTTTTAAGCAAAATTACCTGGTATGAAGATTGAACTATGGGTTCTAAAACCCAATTAAGATTTACTAAAATATGGCAACAATGAAAGAACGAGTCTATGAAACTTTTTTTATCTGTACCGAAGGATTTCGCTAACCACTGAACACTGAACATATATGGGTCTTCTTTATATTGAAGCTACCTTTAGGTCCAGGAAAGGTTTTTAACTATTTTATTATTAAATCTCCCTTAGAAAAAAGACCCTCGCCTTTAAAGAATGATCCCCAACCCCATCTAAAGTGCTTCTAGAGGCATCTAGGGGCGTTGTTTATAGAATAAGCATATATCCGTCCATCTGTTCTTTTAATATTTATTTTACATTTACGACGTACAGACATAATATAGTTATATATAGATTAGCTTCGCTACTAAAATTTTTGTTTAATGAATCATAAGTAGAATTTCTATCATGCGTAAAATCAATTTTATTTTTAATTCGTAGATTTTTCTATAACTAGGCTACGTCAGGGATATAAGGGATAAGACAATGGACGCAATTTTTATATAAATACATTTAACATGGTGATAAGCAAACTATCCTTTAGCAGATGGTTGTAAAGTTTGGACACTGATAATTTAAAACTGTCTCAACCATGACACTTTGGTTGAGTATGACTTCCGAATTAGCGGGAAGTTCTCGAGATCTGTTGGCGAACATACAAACCCCCAATACCAGGAACCATCAAGTTTCAACAGCAGGTTTGAATATAGATTTATTGATGAAATTATTTCAAAGTCCTGAAATTACAAAATCAATTAGTTCATAATTCCAGTTTTTTATAACCACGTAATCTTAATTGCTTTTTAAAATTATTTTTCTCTACGGTTAAGAATCTTTGGAAACTTTGGCTTTAAAGGAAAATTATTTGGTTTAATAAATCATTGTTAAATGCAAAAATAAAGGCACATAAAAAATAACTAAAACATATATTAATCATAATTAAGTTTCATGCTTAGCTGGCTAAAGCCTTTTTAAAACTACATATAATCGTCCTATACACCATTCTTCTTAATAAAATTAACAAATTCTACCTGAAGTTCTTATGGTTTCAAATCCCTGGTATACTAGGGTCGTTCACACACTATGAGACCAATGATAGGCCCAATTTTGTTCTCCGAAATCTTCACACACTCATATCTCATTCAAAAGTAAGAAACGTGGGCGCATATAAACAATCCATACCGCGTCACTTTATGAAGGGAAAGTCAAAAAAGACGACATTGCGCTTAATTCTAGGATAATGATAAGGAATTAATTTCGAACTTGATAAACACAAAGCTTCCTCGAAAAGAGGTTAAGACACACCCCCCGTTTGAAAGTCAAATTAACTTCCTTAACGAGATTCAAGGTTTTTTTGCGCTGAGCACTAGCAACATTTCTCACTAAACTCAACTCACCATAATCACATGAGAATGGCCACATCCCAAAAAACGTGACAATTTTTGCTCCTAACTAAATGAAACCCCGTGAAATGCATACACAATATTATACTCCTCACTAGGACTCATAATACCTCACATTTTAGGATAGAAGGATGGGGATTGGTTTGTACCATACAACATTCCATGCACATGACACTCACAAGATCACATACACAAATCCTAAAATGGATAATCCTATTAATCATGATGTTGCAAATATAACAACTTATACTAAATAATAATCATTTCATAATCAATAGGTAATAAATCATTATTAATAAATCAATAAGTACCTACGAAATCAGGTTGAAATGTAAACAATAATGGTAAAATAAAACGAAATAAATCTTAGACAAGAAAATTAAGATTTATAGGTACTTAAAACTAAATTTGTTAAGCATCAAAAAGAGTAGTAAGAAAAAATGTTTCAAAATCCTTGGGCAGAAAGTTTTTCAAACTTAATGAATAAGAACTGTACTATCTTAATCAACAATAAACTTTTCAATACTTAATAATAGCAAAATAATAATATTTTCGTTAGAATTTTCATCGAAATTGTGAAAAAATACCAATTTTTCTTTGTAAAAAATATGAGACTTTAAATATGAATTTTCAATCATTCCTTGATCTGAATAAAAATGTTTTACTTGATTGAAATTCATATATAATTTTAAAAAAATCTGCTAAAAAATACTTGATTTTTTTCTTAGAATAAATATCGAATCACGCAACCTCGACACATTTATTCCTTTTTGGTAAACTTTTCAGGTAAGTTTTATAATGAATTGTACTTTTGAAAAGAAATTAAACTCATTAAAATTAAATTTGAGCATATGAAATAGAATAAAATTTAATCGCATTTCGCTTGATTCTTATTTTAGGCATAAAAATAGGCATATGAAAATGTAGCTTTTTACTAAAAAAAATGTTCTCAATTTTCATAAAATAAGAATCAATTATTAATCACAATTTTTAATAACCGCTTTTATTTTAATATCTGCGATAAAAATGAAGGAAAGGTTAATTTAAAATATGCATAGTTTATCTTAAATTAACTCTGTGATATTCATATAAATAATAATCAATATTTTAATAATATCATACATTGTGTTCAGTATTATAAATGCTTATCTCATAGAAAATAGAGTTTACATTTTTAAACGTGAACGAAAATATATGTACCTAGGAATAATTGCTATAAAATACTTTCTCAAGGTTTAAAATTGTCCGAAGTCGCTAGGTACATATATTACTACGAATCTCTGCTCTCGGAATGAAGAAAAAATCTTTACGCGTGGATTATTAGGAATCCTTGCCTCCGGAGTGAAAGAAAAACCTTTATTTGCTTGCAAATTAAAACAAATATCTTGATTTTTTGCGATAATCTTTTTAAAATAATAATAAGAAATATTTTAAACATTATCATAATAATTTTACATGTTGTGTTCTTTACTTTAATGCATTATCTCATATGAGAATCTGAGAATAACATTTTTTAAGCAAACGTGAACCATGAAAAAAATACCTCAAAAAATAATTTTAAAAATCTATTTTTCTCAATCTAAAAAAATCTGCAAAAATCATTTGGTAGTTAATACACACAACTTTTGCTTTTCGAAGTCATACTTAAAGAAACAAAATCTTTTAAAATCTGCTTTAAAAGTCTAAACAATTTTGTAGAATTTTTGTGCTTAAATATGAACAATAAAATTAGTTGAATAATGAATACTTATTCTTTACAGAACCCTTTTAGGTTCCCTTCACAAGCTTAATATATAACTTGTATTATTTTTTCTTTAAAAGATCATTTTCACACATAAATAGTTTATGTTGTAAATTAGATTTGTGGGTTGGTAGACTTTCAATAACTTTCTGGCGGCAACACCCGCCATATTGCAGGCCCTTTACCCTGTGTCGGGCGGCCAGCTTGGCAGCAGCCAGGTCGATTCTTGATTCACAACAGCACCAACCTCATTATCAGAACCGGCTGCAACATAACCAACAGCGTCAACTGCAGAAATAACAGGTTTATCAACAACAGCATCACAAGCAGAACCAACAGGTTCATCATCAACAGCTACGGCATTGCTCGCCCTAGCAGTGTTGCCAACGGCTGTGGCAGTATCTTTAACATCAGAATTGACTGCAATACAAACAACAGCATCAACTGCAGAAATAACAGGTTTCTCAATAACAGCATCACAAGCAGAACCAACAGGTTCATCATTAACAGCTACGGCAGACCCAACCGGTTCATTATCAACAGCTACGGCAGTACCAACCGGCTCATTATCAACAGCTACGGCAGTACCAACCGGTTCATTATCAACAGCTATGGTAGTACCAACCGGTTCATTATCAACAGCTATGGTAGTACCAACCGGCTCATTATCAACAGCTACGGCAGTACCAACCGGCTCATTATCAACAGCTACGGCAGTACCAACCGGCTCATTATCAACAGCTACGGCAGTACCAACCGGTTCATTATCAACAGCTACGGCAGAACCAACCGGTTCATTATCAACAGCTACGGCAGTACCAACCGGCTCATTATCAACAGCTACGGCAGTACCAACCGGTTCATTATCAACAGCTGCGGCAGTACCAACCGGTTCATTATCAACAGCTACGGCAGCTTTATACACAGATTTCTGCTGACCAGCTCCATAGTCAGCACTTGTACAGATAAAACCACTACCAAAAATGGTTCGCCACAACATAGACTGGCCCACTTTCTGGTAGGTTGATGGAAACACGTCAGGATGTGTGTTTCCAATGATGATATCTAAGCCTCCACTAATATATGTAAATCTTTCTGGCGGCATCTTAAATATTTCGGCGGCGGTTTCCGGATGGACCGAGCGCATCTCATTGCCACCTCCGAGGTTAGGCATAACAGCTGCCTCAAATTCTCTCAAATTACCGTCCCTGTCCTTCAGATAGAACACCACATTGCGGCAGGATGATTCACTACCGTCAGCTACAGAAATGTTTGTATATCTGCCGGTAGATTTCAGCTTCAACTTGCTGGACAACTTCTCAGACACAAGTGATAGATTTGCACCAGAATCAAACCTGACGGCGGCATGGCAGGCGCCGCCGCCAGGTGCTACAACTGGAACTATTTGCAGCAGGAAGGTACATGTGCTAGGCGCAGAACTTGATTTGTAGACTGTATTCACACTAGCACTAGCCTCATGCAACATACGACTATGATAACTGTCGCAATTATTGGTGCCACAGACACCAAGCTTATCCGAGTTAGATGAACGACGTTCCATCTCTCTAAGCCTTCGGTACATATCACGTACTTCTTGGCGCAACTCCATGGAAATTTTAAGCACTCCCATGTCCATCCTCACCTTCTCAACGACGTCGAGGTTCCTGGGGACAGTGCTCGACCTCACGTCGTCTGAATCATTGTCAAGCCAGTGCAGAATTTTCGTACACTGCTCCAACGACGCATAAACTTTATCTGCAACAGTTTTCTGTTCACTAGCTTCATCCAAATCACGCTTGAACTTGCGCATCTCACTAGTCTCCACGGCAGATTTTAGACTTTTTATTAGGTCAGATTGGTCCTTGACCTCACTAAAAATGTCACGAATTGATTTTAAATTCACATTTTCACATGAACTAAAACTTTGGCAGGCTTTTAGATTTTCATAAAACACTTTTATCTGTTCGTCAAACACCTCTAGCCTTTCATTGCCAATAGCGATAGCTCGCTCAATTTTCTGCTTTTTAGTGAGCACCATATTGATTCACTAGGTAATTATTTCACAGAAAAATTGTCAATGTTTTTTGCATCAATACACTATATGCTATTGATTTATTGAAGAATGCTAACGCCTATTCTTCAGATTCTTTGAAGAATGCTAATGCCTATTCTTCAGAACCATTTGAAATTGCTTGTGCAGCTCCTTCCAACATCAGGTTATTTGAAATTTGCTAATGCCTAAACTTCAAACTTCACTTCTTTGAAATTGCTTGTGCAGCTCCTTCAAACATCAGGTTATTGAAATTTGCTAATGCCTAAACTTCAAGTCCTTTGAAATTGTCTCAACCATGACACTTTGGTTGAGTATGACTTCCGAATTAGCGGGAAGTTCTCGAGATCTGTTGGCGAACATACAAACCCCCAATACCAGGAACCATCAAGTTTCAACAGCAGGTTTGAATATAGATTTATTGATGAAATTATTTCAAAGTCCTGAAATTACAAAATCAATTAGTTCATAATTCCAGTTTTTTATAACCACGTAATCTTAATTGCTTTTTAAAATTATTTTTCTCTACGGTTAAGAATCTTTGGAAACTTTGGCTTTAAAGGAAAATTATTTGGTTTAATAAATCATTGTTAAATGCAAAAATAAAGGCACATAAAAAATAACTAAAACATATATTAATCATAATTAAGTTTCATGCTTAGCTGGCTAAAGCCTTTTTAAAACTACATATAATCGTCCTATACACCATTCTTCTTAATAAAATTAACAAATTCTACCTGAAGTTCTTATGGTTTCAAATCCCTGGTATACTAGGGTCGTTCACACACTATGAGACCAATGATAGGCCCAATTTTGTTCTCCGAAATCTTCACACACTCATATCTCATTCAAAAGTAAGAAACGTGGGCGCATATAAACAATCCATACCGCGTCACTTTATGAAGGGAAAGTCAAAAAAGACGACATTGCGCTTAATTCTAGGATAATGATAAGGAATTAATTTCGAACTTGATAAACACAAAGCTTCCTCGAAAAGAGGTTAAGACAAAAACCTAACTATCAAAAATGAAATTATAAAACTTTGGGTACCAGTCCAATTTACAGTCCAATGTCCCCTTACCAAACCATGAATTATCTTTATACCGCTGTAAAAGTCATATATAATGATTTATTGATGATATACGCTTTAAACTTGTTTGCTATTAATATGTCCTTTTTCAACCTATTTGTAAAAAATCTTTTTTTCTTGTAACAACAAAACATTTTTACGCTGATTAAATGATAATAATTTCATTCATTTGTTTTTTAAAAGCAAAGCTTTTATACATTTGGAGTCTGTCCGTGCTTACATATTGATCTTATCTTTTCTTAGGGTACGTTGAATTGTCCTTACATGACAAAACTGGGTTCAATTTAAAATTTTTCATTTTAATACCCGCGGAAGTAAAAAGTTCTTTTTGTATTAAGCTTAGGATCTCAAAAATTGCTGTACCAATGAGAATAGTTATTTCTTGTATCGTATTATAAACGGATTTCCGCGGATATAGAATGTACAATTATAAGATTAAAACTAGTTTTTTTAGCCCCGTGGTGCCGAAGTCACCGGCTAAAAAAACTAGTTTTAATCTTATGATTGTACATTTCTATATTCGTAGATAGCTGGATATAATACGATGCGAGACATAGTTTTTTCGTATGGATGAGAACCGGTTCCTATCCACCGGATTCGAATGAATACGAGAAAAGTCTTTAAATGTCTTGTGTTGTTTTAGGCTGTTTTTTTTCTGACTTCACCCCCCGGCCTTAGGGGCTAGGGGTAAAGCAACTAGTTCAATTATATAAAGTAGTAAGATTTTTTGGTTGGTCTTAAATCTTGCTAACCTATGAACTGATTAAATTCTCCATTTCAGGGAGTTTAACATATTTCCTGGTATGGTATAATAGTGTTTTTAATTTCACATGTAGCCTCTAGTTCTAGTATGTAAAGTAGTAAGATTTTTATTCTGTAGCGAATGATCTCTCTAACCGCTGAACCAATATATGGTTCACTTTAGCAGTGAAGCTTCTTACAGGCCCTGTAAAGGTTTATAACTGTTTTTTCCTTCGACGAGAAAATAGCCATAGAAAATAAAAGGGAGAGAGGGCAGCCGACTCCCCCCCACCTTCCAACAACCTTTAGTGGTTCTAGGGTCATAATCTCTTGTCTAATATACTTTAAGAAAACTTATACCCCACCGTGGATAATGCAATTTCTGGAAAAAGCAGACAAAAACATTTATATTTGTTTTAAAAATGCACAAATATGTTTCCTTTCATCATAAACAGTGGCGTGCACGGGGTTTTGCTAATGGGGTGCACCATTTTTTACATTCCCTTTAATTAAAAGGGAAATGTGACTTTTATAAATTGACACTGTCTCTTAGTCCTTTTAGGTGGATGTAAAACCGTAAAAACCTTTCAAAGTAGTTGTATCAACACCCCTTAAATTTGCCATGGGGGTGGGTAATCCCCTTTTAATTATAAATTTAGTGCATTTCAATGTGGGGCAAATATATAAAAAAAAGAGGTTTTGATTATTTTAGGCTTATTTTGGTGTTCTTTTTTTTACAAATTTCTTTTTTCCTTTAGTTTTTTTAACCAAAAAGAATTTTAAGACTCGAAGCTCCTACATAAATGCCTTTTTATAAAAAAAAAACTCTATAATCTTATTTTGATAAATTAAAATAGTCCTGTAAATAGTTACATTTTTTAATTTGCCCCAGTGCAGTGTGTATTTTATGAATGTACAATACGATTGTGTATGTATGTATGTATATATAGATTTAAGCCTAAACAATGTTTGCAAAAATATAAATTTCAAGGCAAAATTTGGCATTGTCGCTTTTATTTAGATTGTCCCTTCCTCTACCCCTCTATAACACACCCACTTAGATATCCTATTTTTATCAGCGATTCTACTCTATTCCTCCTAATTAATGTCTATCATCTAAGTCTAGGGGCGAACCCGCGACTTTAGAGTAACACTTACAGCTTTTCGATGGGTTTGAATCTCGGCCCAAACCGCATCATAACCAAAGACTTTAAAAAATATGACAAAGCCCAATCTGTACCACTTTTGCACCTTTTTTGATTCCTGTGACGTCATACAAATTAGAAAAATAAGAGGAGAAGTGGGAAAGAAAATTCATAAAAAAAGAGATGGAGAATCCCTCATTTTTATTACGTCACAGGAATCAAAAGTGGTGCAAAAGAGGTACAGATTGGGCTTCGTAAAAAATATTCCTTTTGACGATGTTACAGACGTGTGATTTCAATATTAAGAGAGTAGTGGAATGTCTTGATTAAAAACAGGCGCAACTTATTCCCATGCACTTTTTTGACTGGCTGACAAAGGTCGTGCCATTAAAGGGTTGTTTGTCTACAAAAGTTGAGATGTTAGTGCATTGAATCGATATATTATTACTTGGGTGTTGCACCAGACTCTCAAGTACTCTAATAAAGAGATATTTGCAAGCACCCCCTTCACCCCATCCCCTCCTCTCCTCCTGAATGAACGATCTGACCAATAAAGGAGGTCCATATTAAAAACCTAAATTGATGACAAATTTGCCCTGTCAATATATCCACATACTCTATATCCATTGTGCCTTAGGACTTACTACAAAGGTCTGGCTCTAGGTTATTATCAACCGTCTCAAGCGGTATCAATCAGGAAGGTGATTTTCTCAGCTGCTACTTAATATAGGGCTTAATTCTGCTTACAAATAATCTACTATAAAACTCATTAGTCCGTTAGTCATTCTGTAATGCTCTTTGGCTTACTTTATATTTAACAGCTTCGATGCTTATGTATGTTGTCATCCTTGTTTATTAGAAGAAGGTACAATAAAAAAGTGTATATCAATCTAAATAGGAAAATGTGGAAGCATTTAAATTGAGTTATTTTGATCTGAATTTTACATTTTTTTTCCAATTTCATTCTTTAAACAAATCAAAAGCATTGATAGCCGGAAGGGATAGGACAATGTAATATTTATTTTTTATCTAAAATCTGCTTTATTCACAGGGATCTAAAAGAATAAGACAATAGCCGTATTTATATACATCCCCAATGATGATACACAAAATTACCCCGTCTGTAGATTACAATAAGTAGTTGAAACGTTTAGACACTCAACTTAATGAACCAAACATTCAAGAGTCCCCGAAGTTCCAACGATATAATTCATTATTTTAATTTTAATTGTTTAGTTTATAATTTTGTCGTTAGGTGACACTAAGTTATTCATTTTAATTACTTTTATTTGTTTTATGAATTAAATAATAATCTTTTCATTTTTGTATAATTGGGGTTTTAAATAGACGGAAGTTATTCTGGTACCTATCATAGAGTTGATGCGCGTTCTAAATAATACGCAACTGTAACAGGAATCATCTTACAAAGTTGAAATCAGTTGGACAAATTTTTAATGCCTAAATTAACAATAAAAGCTATCTGTTACGTATGTACGGACGGAAAGACCCTAATTTTAGGAAAGCTTCGCCTTCATTAAGATACATAGATATGTGTTGCTTTAAGAAAATGTTATTCCATGCTTTATTTAATTTCAAAATTATATACATTAATATATCTTTCTAAAAATTGTAAAAATTACGTAATCAACAACAAACAAGGACAATTATGTTAATTATCAGTAGTCAGAGAGAGAAGGGACAATTCTTATTCGTTGTCTCTACAAATTTGGAATTTTGATTGGCCATTGTCTTATCCCTTTAGATCCCTGATCAGTAGCTCAGCGATATTTAATCTGTTTTGTTTATAGATTTCAATGCAAATAAGGAAAGTAAACTGGAATAATTCACACCCAGCCTAAGCAAGCCTTCCAAATTAAAAGGGGGGTAGATTACCTCGTATGGGCGGGATTACAGTCCAGGACCTTTTCGACTTGGAGTACTGTCTAGGTCCTGGTCCAGCAATCCAGGAGAACTAAGGACTGTTACGCACCCTTATTAGGTTAAGTAACATCCAACAGACAACCAACTCTCTGTGATGCACGACCTTTGTCTGAGAAGTCCCAACTGTGCATGGTAACGAGTTTCGCCTGTTTTGGGCCTAGGCATTCCCCCTACTCTAACTATTTATGTCGCGCATCTGACATAGCAGCAGTAGGAACCATTTTAACGTCTTTAGTTATGACGCGGTGTCGGCCCGAGATTCGAACCTATCACCTTCCCGACGACGAGCGGATGCGCTACGTGTTGAGCCACGGTCGCGGGTAAAGGGGGGTAATAGAAAGATTGCATAAATCCATACCACTTTTTGTTGCTATTGTTATATCCATGTTCGCAATAAGTTTGATGAATCATGTTTTTGTTGAAAACATTATTACGTAAACTTATCCTTTTTATAAAAGTAACAGGATGTCTGTATGTCTTTGTGTACAGAAGGATTTAGGTATCTGCTGAACCGATATGGTTCTCCTTCACATGTAAATTCCTATTATATTAAAACCTCAATTTTATGAATGTTGTTATCCTTATTTTACTTTAAAGATAATATTGGTTTTCAGAAAATAGATAATTTAACATTTTTAAGTGCTTTTAAATTTAAATAATTTAACGCTTTTAAATACCTTGAAAGCATAGCTTTTTAATAGTTTAGTTGATTTGGTTTTTACCAGAAACTCCGTTCGTTCATTTAAAACATGCTGGTTTTTTTTTTTTTTTTTGACAACATTTTTTTATTTGCTATTATAATCCTATTCAGCTGATTTTGGTATAATGATTCTTAGGACAAAACGGTATAATATTATAAGCGAGCCAACTCCAAAACAAATCCTAAAAAAAAAAACATTTTGCAAGAAATTTATGTATTTCTTCTTTCAGATTTTATAAAATAAATTTACAGTCCAACTGTCTAATGTTCCTTTACAATTTTTTTTTTTAATTATTAAGATATTTTTTTCAAGTATTTTTCTAATGGATGTTGTCATCCTTATTTAAAAAAAAAAAAATTTATTGTTAATTTAACTCATCCATTACTTTTTGAGTTATGAGTAATAAGACAGGGATGACTGCATTCATAAAAGCGAAACTGTGAAATTAAATAGTAGAACAAACGAACATGAATATTAAATACTTGATTTTAAATAGAAAACAAAGATGACAAGGTTTAAAATCGATAGGACATTTTCTATACAAAAAATTAGGTTAAGTAAAAACATAGAAATATATGCCGCTGAATTTGTTGCAATCCTTTATGGTCTTTCAGCATCAGCAAGAACTCGATCTTAGATTGAGTTAATTGCCTATTGCCCCATCCCTACATAACCCTTATTTTAGGAATCTTAAGAGATAAGACAATGGGTGATAAATAGAAGAACATCCTTAATTATAAAAGAGACGTTAATGTTATCAATCTGTAGATTATAACAAGGATGACAACATCCATAAAAGCAAAGCTCTGAAATGGAAGGACAAACGGACATTAACACTTGTATAATGTCAGAACTGAATAATCAGAATGCGAATGTATAAGAGTCAAAGCAAAATTGTAAGTAAATTTGTTGAAAAACTGCTTGATACAGGATAATGATTATGGACATACTTACATTTCTAGGACTTGATTATAGAGTTGCTTTGCTTATAATTACATACAAATTTGTTGTTAAAAATGTAAAAATAATCAACATGTTTAAAATGAACGTACGGACATTCTGGTAATGATTATAGAGTTGATACGCTTTCTAAATCGTACCTAACTATTACAGGAATTACCATGCAAAATTTGAAATCGAAAGGACATTTCTAACATGCCTAAATTAACGAATAAAGCTATTTAAAAAAGTAAAAAATCAACATGTTTAAAATGGACGTACGGACATTTTGGTAATGATTATAGAGTTGCTACGCTTTTTAAATCGTACCTATCTACTAAAGGTATCACCATGCAAAATTTGAAATCGATAGGACAATTCTAACATGTCTAAATTAACGAAAAAAGCTATCCGTTACGGACGGACCGACCCTAATTATAGAAAAGATTCGCTTTTAATTATTGGTGGGAAAGTTTGGACACTGCTATTATGTACAAACCACTGAAGATTTGATTGATATCCAAAATTTTTAGGCCAACGAAGCAGAGAAGGTGTTTATAAAACTTTGGGGACCAGTATTATTTACTGTTCATTGTCCCCTTCCTCCCTTATAATTAGGTATATTAAAAGTCTATATTTCAGTTTTCTACTATTCCTGTATTTGGACCCAAAACATTTTAATGCTACTAAATGCAAAATTCCATATGTAAGAATTAGAAAGAAGATCAATTTATTTTTCATTGTACTATTATGGTAATCCTAAAATTGGGGAAAACTGATGTATCTTTCATAGTTGTATCCCTCAATCCCTGGCTTTAAAACGCCTAACAACATTATCTATTGTAATGCAAAGTAATTTTATTTCTAGTAGAAGCAAAGCTACTCAACAAGGCTAGATTGTCTGTATGTATGTCTGTATGTATGTCTGTATGTCTGTCAGCTTGTAATGTTTCAGCTCTTTAGTTATTAATTGCCTTCCATTTTTATCCCTTTTTTCGTCCCCTATTTATTGAAAAACAAGGATGACAAAATCCATAAAAGCGAATCTCTTAAATAGAACAAACGAACATCAACTCTTGTAGAGTGTCAGAATTGAATAAGCAGATTATTATTTCATCAGTATAAACAAAATTGTAAATTTGTTGCAAAACGGCTTAAATACATAATACTGTTTAATGACATTCTTAATTTTTAGGACTTGATTATAAAGGTGATTTGCTTATAACATTGTACCTTGTTGTAATATGAATCAGTATTTAAATAATCAGATGAATAGGATATTTTTTACAACAAAAAATGGTTTCTTTGCTTGTTATGAATAATGTCATCCTTGTTATTTTTTGTTAAAAAGGGGACAGAGTTAATTTTTCCGTTTATCCATAAATCGCGTTTTTGTAATAATATAGAAAAATACAAAGCACAGCTTTTTTTAAGGGTTAAAGCAGGGATAACGGAATGGGACAATGGATTTGTTTTTATTTTGTCTGTTGCTTTAGATCTCGCCTACCACAGAACCTATTGGATTCTTCATATTAGGAGAGCTGTATATAGGTACCAGGATGGTTTAAGGTCATTTTATTTGAATTACAGTTAAGTATTGGGATAGTTTTAGGCTATTTCTTCAAAAAAAAAACATAATTATCAATAAACCTCAGAGAGAGAGCTATCCGTTACGGACGGAACTTAAAGTGTTAATATTTTAGCTAACACGCCCCTTTTCATTTTAATGGTAATTGAAAATAAAATGTCCTTAACAAGATGGTATTTCAAATTAAAATTCTTTTTTTTAAAGCAAAGATATTCTACAACTTCTATAATACTTTTTATTTTGTTTAGGTTGGCTAAAATGGACCTTCTTTTTTGATCAGTTCATTCATCCGGGAGGGGATGGGTTAAATGGGGTGAATTTGAGAGGAGGTATCGTTATTTTAGCCATCTGCGAGTATCACTTTATTCTTCACTACAGACAAAAAAAGCTTACCTCTTTATACAATAGAATTTTTGAAATAAAATTAAATATCATAGCATGCATGGACATGTTTTCTTGTTTTATTCTGTGGTGTGCAAAGGCTTTGGCAGGGCGAGGGGTGGTTGAATCTTGAAGGGTTGAAAAGAGGGAAGACAGACCATATCTATAGTGAATTTTTTTTTGGCGTGGGTTGCTAATGCCCTTCTTATATAATTTTTTTTAAAATTTAAGAAATGCGTTTTTACATAAATCTCCTTGAATAAGCAAATATTTTTAATACATATAAAGAAATTATTAAATCAAGTGTTTGGGCCGAATTCTTTTAACATCTAACACTAGTTAAATATTAGGGTAAATTTTTCCAGGGTAGATTTCTCTTCAAAGGGTTAAGCTACCCTCCCCTAAAATATATAAAACACCTGACCCACAGAAGCTTCCATGTAAAAAAAATCTAGCTCTTTTAGTACTATTAAACAGATAAGCTCCAATAGATTTTGATATTGAAATTTAGCTTACTAATATGGACCTCATTTATTGGCCAATTCATTCATCCAGTATAAGGGTTTGGGATTGGATAAATGGGTGCATTACGGGATATCGTTATTTTAGCCAGCTTCGCGCATAACTTTAACAAGGTATATGAAAATCTGGTGCAACATTCAAGTAACAATATATCGATTCCAACACCTTACCCCTTTAATAGAAGAAATAATACTTATGAGAATATGGGCTGTTGATATTTTATCTTCTAAATCGATTTTCTAATTTGGTAAAGAACGTGAGAAAAAGAGAAAAAATTGATGAGAAACGCTCATATTTATATTTCAATTTATCTTTTTAACTTTTTATTAATGCAAAACTCTCCTATCTATCTATCTATTTCTTAGACTGTATTTGTTAATTTTATATCTTATAATCAGGGAGGAAGGGGACATTGGACTATAAATCAAAGTGGGACCCAAGGTTTTTAAAACATGTTCTCTCATTACTTTGCTTAAAGACTTTTCAATTTATTCTAAATAAAGGGTTATTATGTTTAACATAATTAAGAGTGTACATCAATTATACGCCTTTAGTCTTATCCCTTAAGATACCTGATTTCTATCCCTTTTTCGATGTACTGAATTTTAGTTTCCGAAAGTGTACCTAGCATCCGCGTCTTATCTCAATATTTACTACTAGCTAAAAAAGCTTCAAACTTCCAAAAAAAATCTAAATTTGAAAAATTAAAATTTTGAATGTATAATGTATAAATCGTTTATACATAATATCGCTTTTCCTTTTGACCGGAGTAGCTGAAAATAGCGTTTGCAATAATTAGGTTATCTGCAGTACACTTTTGGAAATTATTGAAGAAATAGGCAATCCATTTTCAGCATATCCTTTTTCTGTATATCCATCCATTTATTCTAGCTATTAATCAAGAGAGAGGGGACATTGGGCTGTTTATTACACTAGTCCCCCAAAGTTGTATAAATTAGGAGACTTTGACTGGTTAGTTCATTAAGTTGAGTGTTCATATGTCTCAACCACTAATTTTAATCTATAGATGGGGATGAACATTGATTAGTCGGCAATTGTCTTATCCCTGCATCAATAGATGATTCAAAGAGGTTTTAAAAAGATTTAAAATCTAAAAAGAAAGATATATTTAAATGAACTTGAAAGCCATAGTGTGGCACGTTTTTTGCCAAAAATTAAAAAATTTTTGGCTCTTCTCTTTCACGATTTTTTTACTTATTATTTTAAAGCAAAAATTTATTTTGTGTGATGTTAAGGAGGGAAGAGACAATGGAAATTATTCCACCCCTAAACTTTAGGGGTTAAGCTGAAATCTTGATTGAGATGCAAAAATAAAGCAGTGTCCAACGATTTTCACCAATTAATAAATCTATTTAAGGGGTGATATAGTTTATCAAGTTAAAGGGGTGGGGGTATAATAATTTTTCGCCCATAGTCCCATTTTTAAGGCTAAAAATATATTAAGCATTTTATTGTCACGCCTATATAGAAAGGACTTTTGACCTTACTGAGCTCTCCTTTTAGCGGGTTCCATACAGTTTTAATATGTAAGTATAACAATAGAAATATAGAAAATTTCTCATTGTTTCTCTGCTGTTATACCTCTTTGACTGTTTAACTACAGATACAATGCCGTTAAGATCCAAGCTATTCTATATTTAGGGTCGGTCTATCTGTCGGTTAAGGAGAGTTTTGATCGATAATTTGTTAGAAATGTTAGAATTTCCATATTAATGTCATACTAACGTCTAATTTAAATGCACTTTAAATGTCTAAGGTCTAATATAGAACATTTTATACTATTTTTTATACTACAATAAAGGCCTGTAGGGTCAATGATAACGGTTGAAGGGGGTATTAGCCCTCCAAAAAAAAGTTATGAACCTTCCCAGGAACTATGAGAAGCGTTAATAAAATGAAGAATGATAGCGATTCAGAGGTTAACGAGATCCTTTAGTAAAGAAAACAGACACACACACACACACAAAGACATCCTATTACTTTAATATAAGGATAATATCAAGTATTTTCATTCTTATTGGGGGTCCTAGGACAACAAAAAGGTGCCACTTTTTTATGTATATTCATCATTTTTCCGACTGTCTGATTTGTTGAGCTTCGTTTTTATGAAGATTGTCATCCTTGTTTATTCTATTCCTTTATGAATGTATTTGAATGGGTGTTGCTTTTTTGTTTTGCTTGGCCGATTTTTAAAATTTAACTTTTTATTTTTAGTAGATAGAACAATGGACGATAAATTGATTTTGGTTTTTAAAAATTTGGACACTGCTACATACAAAATTTTTCTTTTTGTAAAATATATTTTATGATACTTCAAGTTTTTACCAACCAATCAAATGTTTTAAAGTCAACGTATTTGTTATCGTGTTTATAAAACTTTGGGTACCTGTATGATTTGTCGTACAATGCCTTCTTCCTCAATTCTGCTGAAATATTTCTCTTTAAAAACCTAAACTCTAAAGTGTTTGAATATCCTAAAAATAAGACTCAAAAGCAACACATTGTTTGCGTATGTTGATGCGCTTTTGTGGCTGTCTCTTTTTATTCATTTACTAGTTGCTTTGCCCCTAGCCTCTAGGTAAAGTAGGGGCTGGTCAGGAAGATTGTCAAAACCACCAAAGACATAACTAAAGCTTCATTGAAAAGTATAACTTCGACGAGAATTTTTTTTAGATCTTTAGCTTCAGACAAAAAACCTTACTACTTTATATAATAGGATACCAAAATGCATGGATGTATATCTGTATAACATAAAAGATCTCGTAAACGGTTAAACGGGAGGGGACCTTAGACTGCAAATTATATAAATTTCAAAAACGCAATCTTTTATTTGTTGGCCTAAAACGTTCTAACATCTATAGCAAAGCAACGCCGTAATTAGAAAGCATTCAAAACTATGAGAAAAAATCAATTAGAATTATTCATTTCAATTTCTGACATTTATGTCCGCACGTCTTTTTGTCTGTTTGTCACTCACTACCGGAAACAAGTTGACAAACATTCTTATATGGTGTTAGGAAGCCTGTACAGGGATCTTAAGGGATAAGACAATGGAAAATATATACATGTCCACCATAATTATGATTAACAAAATAACCATTCAAGTAAAATTATTGTATAAAATTTGGACACTGCAAGATTTAATAAAGGTCTCCAAAGTTTTCGTCCCAACGAATGTATTTAGTACCAGTGTAATTTAAGACCCAAAGTCCCCTCCCTCCCTGGAAGCGTAGCTACATAATAATAGTCTCTTTGTCTTTACGTCATTACCGGAAATTGTTGATGTGCATTGTTTGAACAATGTATAGTGTGTTTAAAAATAGGTGCTTCTCCTCATCAAGCCTAAAGAACACTGAACCTCCTCATCTTTAATAATAAATTAATAATATTTTTTTTCTTTTATTTATCCCCTATAGCGGTGCCCTAACCCTGCGGGGCTAACCAGTACCCAATACAACCTAACCTAACCCTGACCTAAAATCAAACACACAAACTAGATCTATCTACCTATCTATTTTTACCTGTATATCTAACTATTCATTCTAATGAACAAGGGGGACAAAATTCTTAAAAATAGGGGGGTTATTTTAGGTGTCCATCTAGCTATCTATATATCTTTTCTATCAATCTATCTACTTATATTAAGGGATCTAAAAGATTATTACTATATCCGATAATTATGTGTACATCTACAATGATGATACACAAAATTACCATTTCTGTAGCTTACAATTAGTATTTGGTACGTTTGGACACTCAACTAAATGAACAAACCGATTAAAAATGCATAAAGATCACCTAGGTTATTAAGCCAACAAGTTAAAAAAAAACGTTATTATAAGTCTTGCTTTGGGGACTAATGTAACAGCCCAATATCCTCTCCCTACCTTATTTATATATATTTATATCTATATATATATCTATTTTAATGGACAAGGGGACAAAATACGTGAATAATAGGGGTTAGTTAGGTGTGAAAAAAGGGACGGACGGAAGCAACATTTAAAAAAATCGCCATGGGAATATTCTGGAATTTAAAGAAAATTAATTTTTTAATTAGGTGGAAAAAAAATCAAATATAAGGAAAAGAATGAGAATGAAGATAATGAGAGAGGGAAGTAAAAAAAAAATTATGATGGGATATATGTAGAGAGTAAGAAAGAGAGATAGAGATAAAGAGGGAATGAGAAGAGAGAGAGAGAGAGAGAGAGATAGTGAGAGAAAGTGAGAAAGAGAAAGAGAAAGACAGGGAGAGATAGAGAGAGATAGTGAGAGAGATAGTAAGAGAGAAAGAGAGATAGAGAGAGATAGTGAGAGAGATAGTAAGAGAGAAAGAGAGATAGAGAGAGATAGTGAGAGAGAAAGAGAGAGAGAGAGGGAGAGAAAGAGAGAGATAGTGAGAGAGAAAGAGAGAGAGAGATAGCAAAAAGAGAGAGAGAGAATTAGAGAGAGAGAAGAGAGAAAAAAATATGAGATTGGATAAAGAAATAGAGAAAAAGAGAGAGAGAGAGAGAGAGAGAGAGAGTGAGTTAAAGTGAGAGCGTCAGAGAGAAAGAACAAAGATTAAAAAAATATCCATTTTCTAGGATTTTTTATAACTGTGAAATTAAAATTTAATGTCCTTTGCTACTGATGGACGACAGGGATCTTAAGGGATAAGACAATTTATATAATAAACTCAATAACCCTCCAAATAAATAATGGTTGAAATGTTTGACACTGCTAGTTTTGAACCAACCAAATAAAGTTCCCAACGTTTTTAAGCCAACGATAAAAAAAGTTCAATCTTTGGGTACCAGTATAATTTAGAGTCCAATGTCCCCTCCTTAGCTACAGATAAACGTTCAAATAAATTAGACAAAAGGTAAAATCAAGACAACAGTTGTTCATACAATAACGAGATAAATAGGATGGCTATGAGTATTTCTGTCTGAACTATAAGATTTCGGAAACCGTTTCTCAATTGGTTTCATCTTTGATTCATTTTAATACTATCTGATCGGAATTCTAAATTGTACCAAACCGTAACAGAAATAACCATGCAATGATAGTTCGATTATGACATGCTTAAAAAAAAGAGCTATTAAAGAAATTTAAAAAATCACTACAAAATTATGCTTTTTCTTCTGTGTTATTTTTTTCAATCAATCGTATGTTAACTTCTCTCCCCCCACAAAAACAAAGTTGGTGACTATTCCTGACTTTTTTTAGAATAGCTTTTCTACATTTGAGCAAGCCTGTCCGTAGCATACTCTATTCATTCATATCTTTTATAGATTATAGAGTCCAATTAGACCGAGAAAGTGCATGCACAACCTAAAAAGTACCTATCATAAAATAGGACAATTTTCCAATAAAATACTACTTCTAAAAGTTGAATTAATATTTTGTAATGTTTTTATTTTAGTAAATAAATCGTTACAAAAACCCGAGGAAAACACATATGTACAATGTACATGTACTGTACAATACCAGAAACAGAATTACCCTATCATCTTTTCTAAAATAAAACAAAAATCGATATAAAATTGGATTAAACATGTTTTTTTCTGGTGCATTAATTATGGATATGAATATCCTTTTTTTTGTAGTTGAAAAGGTGTTAAAAACGCCCTTTTTTGACACCTAAAAGTGACCATAGTAAATCGGTAAAAAATAGGGTACAACAAATAAATTCAAAGAGTTGGTAATTAACAGAAAGGGAGAGGACATTGGGGATGCTTATTACACTAGTCCCCAAAGTTTAACAATAACGTTTTCTTATTTGTTGGCTTACCAACTTGGGGAAATTTATTGAATTTTGTTTGTTTGGTTAATTAAGTTGAGTGTCCAAACATTTTAACCACTAATTGCAATCTACAGAAGAGATAATTTTGTGTATCAAAATTAGGGATATACATTAGACTGGCCCAAAAAAACATGAATTTTATAATCTTTACCATATCATTTTGCGGTTACCTTGAAGTTGTTACCGGCTCAAATGTAGACCTTTTAGTGAAAACTAGACCTCTCTACAATGAAAATTGATCTCGACATTTAAATCTTAAGCTTTTTATCAAAAACTTCATATTTTCATGATTTTAACAAGAAATAATTAAAGAACTGCCAACCTAAAATAATGTAACAAGAGTTCAAATATGAAACAATTATAAAAAGTAGTCAGAACCGCCATTCCTGCCGAATAATTCCGAAAAAACGTCTAAAAACATTGTTTTATTTAAATTGATAATTTGTGTAAGAAATTGAACTAAAATAGTAGCTATTAGTCCTATGAGAAGAGAAATGATGAAAAACTACAAAATATATACATTTTAAAGACATAAAATAGGAAAAAGTGTTTTTAATAAATTTCATGGCTCAACAAACATTATCGCCAATAAAGAGACAATTTACTAAAATAAAAAATTTAATGAAGGTAAAAAAATATGTAATATACTTTTTCACAAATTCATTTAAAAAAAAAGCATACTAATAAAAAAATTAATATTGCAAAAAATAATTTGATTGTTTTTTATTAAACCAGGAATAAAGAGTAACCTTATCTTTAATTATTATTCTTCAATGATTTTGCAGTATGAATTAGCTTTCCCAAATTATTGTAATTGTACAAAAATAAATATTTATACTTTCTTTCTTCATATGTTTATTCCTGGTGATTTTAATATTTTATTTCAATGTTTGTAAACAAACAGACAGAAAATTTGATGTTTTGCTTTATATCTGGTGTAAGGCATTCTTAATTTGGGGAAGTAAAGGTGAAAATAAAGGAGTGGGGACAAAACACCTAATTTAAAAATACCTAATTTAAAAATGCCTAATTTTATAAATGTCTAATGTGACAAAACACCTAATTTATAAATACCTAATTTAAAAATGTCTAATTTAAAAATACCTAATTTTAAAAATGCCTAATGTGACAAAACACCCAATTTTAAAAATGCCTAATTTTATAAATACCTAACTATAAATACCTAAGTTTAAAAATACCTAATTTTAAAATACCTAATTTAAAAAACCTAATTTTAAGCATATCTTAAAACTGTTGTTGAATATATTAAACCAGCGGCTACGCCTCCTAGAGTCCTCTAGGGGTGATTGCAGTGCGGAGGGGAATTCAATTGGGGGGGGGGGGTTACGACCCCCTCCAAAATTTCAAAATATAGTTTGAAATAGAAAACTGGACAGACGTACGAACGGACCCATAGACATCCAAGGGGGGAGGGGTAAAGTGGGGATTACCCCCCCCCCCCAACTATTTTTTTTCATTTTAACCCCCTCCCCCCCCATTTAAAATTTACCCCTACCCTGGGGGTGCCGAAGTCATCCCCAACCATTTAGGAGGGGGTATTTACCCCCCCCCAAACAATTTTTGGGGGGTAAATACGCCTCCCAAAATAAAAATCTCTGACAAAACAAATTTTTGCGCACTTTGTGCGCATTTTTAATACTAAATATCTAACAAAAATTACCCCACAAAAAACAAATTACCCCCCCCCCCATCAAAAAATTTTACCACCTCCCAAAAAAAAGGCTTGGACGCCCTTGAACGGAACGGACCGACCCTAATTATAGAAAAGCTTCGCTTTTAAAAATAAAATTTTATGATTAGTTTGTGGCACCTCAAATGAGAAATAAATTATTTAGTAGCGTCACTTTCTTGGGGGGTGATAGTTGACCATCCCCCATTTTAGTTCTAGTTTTATAAAGAAAGATTGAAGAAATATAAAAAAAGAGGGGGGAGGGGGGGATTTTTTCAAAGGGCGATTTCTCATTGGAAGGTGTTGGTAACCTCCCCTAAAGCGTTATAAACCTTCCCATGACCTACAGGAAGCTTCATTGTAAAGATAAACCATATTGGTTCAATGACTAGCAAGATCCTTCAGCAAGAACAATCAGCCAATTGGATTAATGTTATTAAAATTTTAAGTATTTTAGTGAGAAAAATAGATATTTTAGAATTAGGCATTGTTAAATTAGGCGTTTAGATAGTTTAGAATTAGGTATTTTTAAATTAGGCGTTTTTAAAATTAGACATTTTTAAAATTAGGTATTTTTAGTTAGGCATTTTTAGTTAGGCGTTTTTAAATTAGGCATTTATAAATTAGGCATTTATAAATTAGGTGTTTTTAACATAGGTGTTTTTAACATTAGGTGTTTTTAAATTTAGGTGTTTTTAGTTAGGCATTTTTAGTTAGGCATTTTTAAATTAGGTGTTTTGTCCCCACTCCAAAATAAATATGTATTGGACGAGATAGCGATAGATTTTTTCTTAAAATCAATTATAGGGCTAAAATCTACAAACAATACATAACCTATTTTTACATTCCGCACATTGAAAAGCGATTTAGACCTTCATTTGGGCCACACTAATATACATAAATTTATCTCCCATAGTATTAGGCTAGAAATCAACCTTATTAGACAATTACTCAAAGCCCAAAAATAATGGACTTAAAAGTGTATTAAACTGTATATAAGACATTTGTGGATATATTGATACCATTAATTTGCCTATTAGATAAAAAAAAGTATGTTTTTTTAATATTTTTCTCTTGCTACAAATCAAATTTCAAATTTGAGTCACCAAAAATGCTTAACTAATTTTTGCTCTAGAAGAATCATTTTTTGGAGTTAGAAAGTGCTTAATACCTCATTTTAATCGCCTGACATTGCTTTATAATATACAGGTAATGACTTGGTTGTTTATAGAACAGCTGACTAAAAAACCGAGGTTCTGTGATAATCCCACTTTTGTTGTTGCTCCATAAATGATATTTTTTTTCTTAATTTTTTTGGCTGTAAAGAAGCTTTATATATTCATATAACATCCACCTAAATTTGACTTTTGATATATTATTTATAACATCACCAGAAGGAATTGAATTTTGGAAAAAAAATATCAATTTATATTTTACACTGTCATGCATTGTTCTTGTTCTTGTTTCTAAAAAATATTTATATTATTAAAAAGAGAATTATTTAACGCTTCTATAGGTATGTTTATCATTTTTCTAGGCTAAATATAACTATAATTACACCATTTTAAAGTTAAACATCATAACGTATAAACTCACTTATTGAATCGGTCTGTATTATTAAGCTGCCAATCCTTTAAACAGCTGCATTTCATTATTCTATTATATAAAGTAGTAAGCTTTTTTGTCTGTAGCTTAAGATTTTGAAACTAATGTACCTATTGACTTCTCTGTTTTATGGAAGCTTCTTATAGGTCCCGGATAGTTTTAGAATATTGAAAAAAAATATTAATTTATATTTTACACTGCTATGCATTGTTCTTGTTCTTGTTTCTAAAAGATATTTTTATAATTAAAAAGAGAATTATTTAACGCTAGAATATAGAAGGCTGAAATTTTCATGGATTGAATATTCTCTCTCTTTCTATCGATACTCCATATTTTCATCAAGTTTTATTAGGATTTTTCAATAAACTGGGGTGGGCTATATCAATTCCTACATTTCAAGTTTTCATGATTTTCTCTACTCCTATTTAAGATAGATGGTTGAAATTTTCAGGGATTGAAAACTTTGATATTCTGCATAATTTTATCAAGTTTTATTGAGATTTACTTATTGGAGTCCTACCCCAAACGTAGGAGTCCCAAATGTTGGAGTGGACAAACGCAGGAGTCCCAAACATCGGAGTAAAACGTAGGAATGGGACAAACATCAGAGGTGGACAAATGTTGGAGTGGACAAATGTTAGAGTGGACATTGCTTAAATAAAACCTAGGAGTGTCTGCTATTTTAATAATATGACAATTTTGAATCTTTTTATACCCCTGTCTATAAAATAATGACTATGGCCACAGCGCTCAGCCCCCTGGCCTAACCTAACCTAACTAAGAAAAGTAACTGGACGAAGGGGGGGGGGGCTGGGTTTATATAAAAAAAAATCAAAATTGAAATGAGAATTCAAAATTTAAAAAATAGTTTGGGACTCCTGTGTTTGTCCACTCCAACATTTGTCCCAAAAATCCTGCGTTTGTCCACTCCAACGTTTGTCCCACTCCTACATTTGTTCCACTCTGAAGTTGGGGACTCATGCGTTTGTCCACTCCAATGTTTTTTCACTCCTCCGTTTGGGACTCCTACATTTGGCATGGAACCGATTATTGGTTGGGGTGCTAGTTTGATTTCTAGATTGTTAAGTTTTCCTGATTTTCTTTACTCCTATTAAAAAAATTTAAAGAGGCTGGGTTTATACCACACATAATATATTAATGGGGGTGATTACCCCTATCCCCCCAAAAAATTACACTTTTACAGGAACCCCCCCCCCCCTGGATATCTCTGCACTCTCCCTTGTAGTGACTAGGCCAACTTCATGGTCTCTGGAAGCCCATTCAGTTATAAGAAGTTCACATTATAAGAGCACTCTTATAGCATCCACTCTATCATAGACGTCCAAGGGGGGAGGGTAAAGTGGCGATTACCCCAAAACGAATTTTTCATTTACCCCCCCCCTCATTTAATATTTACCTGTACCCCCAACCATTTAAGAGGGGGTATTTACCCCCCCCCCCCAAAAAATAATTATTATTACCTCCCCCCAAACAATTTTTGGGGGGTAAATACCTCCCCCAAAATAAAAAAATTTTTGCACGCTTCGCGCATTTACTAATTATTTAATTAAATTTAAATTTCTCCCCCTCAAAAATTTTACCCTAAGGGTAAATTTTGGGTGGGGTAAACAAAATTTCTCCTGCCAACAGATTTCTGGAGGGGGAATTACCCCCCAAAAGCAAATTTTACCCCCAGGGTAAAATTTTTTGGGGGGGGGGAAATTTGCAACATGCTTTGTGCGCCATTTTACCCCCCCCCCCCCCAAAAAAAAAGCTTGTATGTCTATGATCTCTATTAGCATTACATGTGTAATGCATTATAGACAGACATATAGATATTGTGAGGGATCCTACACTTTCTAACACCTTGTTTTGCATGGTAAAAATTGTTCCAATAGTTCTTGATATTGATATTTTTTAAAAAAATTACAATAACTTGAATATGATGATGTTTAAAAAATGCTGAAATTATAGTTATATTTAGACTAGAAAAATGATAAACATACCTATAGAAGCGTTAAATAATTCTCTTTTTAATTATAAAAATATCTTTTAGAAACAAGAACAAGAACAATGCATAGCAGTGTAAAATATAAATTGATATTTTTTTTCAATATTTTAAAACTATCCGGGACCTATAAGAAGCTTCCATAAAACAGAGAAGTCAATAGGTACATTAGTTATCAAAATCTTAAGCTACAGACAAAAAAGCTGACTACTTTATATAATATAATAATGAAATGCAGCTGTTTTAAGGATTGGCAGCTCAATAATACAGACCAATTCAATAAGTGAGTTTATATGTTATGATGTTTAACTTTAAAATGGTGTAATTATAGTTATATTTAGCCTAGAAAAATGATAAACATACCTATAGAAGCATTAAATAATTCTCTTTTTAATAATATAAATATTTTTTAGAAACAAGAACAAGAACAATGCATAACAGTGTAAAATATAAATTGATATTTTTTTCTAAAATTCAATTCCTTCTGGTGATGTTATAAATAATATATCAAAAGTCAAATTTAGGTGGATGTTATATGAATATATAAAGCTTCTTTACAGCCAAAAAAATTAAGAAAAAAAATATCATTTATGGAGCAACAACAAAAGTGGGGTTATCACAAAACCTCGGTTTTTTAGTCAGCTGTTCTATAAACAACCAAGTCATTACCTGTATATTATAAAGCAATGTCAGGCGATTAAAATGAGGTATTAAGCACTTTCTAACTCCAAAAAATGATTCTTCTAGAGCAAAAATTAGTTAAGCATTTTTGGTGACTCAAATTTGAAATTTGATTTGTAGCAAGAGAAAAATATTAAAAAAACATACTTTTTTTTATCTAATAGGCAAATTAATGGTATCAATATATCCGCAAATGTCTTATATACAGTTTAATACACTTTTAAGTCCATTATTTTTGGGCTTTGAGTAATTGTCTAATAAGGTTGATTTCTAGCCATTATCCCTTTAGATCCATGGTAATTAGTGTCTTTTAATGGATCCTTGTTAGGGGCGCAGCTACTTTTTAACTTGGGTAGGTCCTTACGTACGTCTGTCTGTCTGTCTGTCTTCTTTCATTCAATGTTTCATAAACAATACATAACATATTATCTCCTTCGTTGGCTAAAAATTGCGGAACTTTCTTTATTTTTTAACCAAGTTATACAAACAACTTTTTCCCCCAATGATTTAATTTAAAGAAGGGTTAATTTTGTCTATCATAATTGAGTGGATTAAATCCGTGTTTACGTAGCGAAGCAATAAAAATTTAACAATATAAGATAATTTATTATTGATTAACATTATAAAGTAGCTTTATTTCCCTTAAATTAGATTGTTTCCTAAGAGGGGGGGGGGAAGGGCAAGGCATAGCTTCCCAATTTTAATTTTAAGGGGGGTATCAACACCCCTCTTCCACACGCCCATTAAGGATTTTAAATTTGATATCATAATACTACACAAATTTTCTGATTAAATAAATGTACTTATGTATGTGATTTAGAAAAGAAGGATTACAACATCCACAAGTTGCAAATTGACTATTCGAACAAATGAACGGCAAATGAGTTACATTTTAATTAGTATAATTGGGGATGAACATCAAATTGAATACAGTATAATGTTTATAAATTACTCAGTAATCAGATAAATAGGTTAATTACACAATAAAAAAATTTTAGGTAACGATTATAGAGGTTCACAGCTTTCTTTATAATACCTAACTGGAACAGGGATCAGCATGCAAAGTTTGGTATCGATTATGCGATTCTAAAATTCCAAAATTAACGGTAATAGCTATCCGTTACGGACGCATGGATAGACCATACATGTAGAAAAGCTTTGTTCCCAAAAAACACTTCTCAACTAGTGAAGCCTTTTTTCAACACTTTGATAAGAAGATTAGATAAAGAAAATCATATTTAGAGCGTTATTTCCATCTTCTGATAAATATGTTTATTTAAGAAGAATTTTTTAGGGCTTTATTATCAAAGAATAGTTTTTTTAGGGCTTTTTTAATAAGTAATATCGTCAATAAAAACTACCATATAAAAGTATCAGGATGTCTGTAAGTCTATCTGTGTATTCCGAAGGATTTTGCTAGCTGCTCAAAGGTTTTATGTAGTTTTATAATTATTTAGGTGGAGGGTACCTACACCCTTCTCGGAGAAAATACCGCCAGAAAATCAATCCCCACCTCCAATAAAAAATTTTGTTTTCTTTTAAAATAAAAATTTCTTCAAGTCTAAAGTGCCTCTAGAGCGTATCCACTAGTTAGTTTTATATAAAACTTTGAGGAACTTGAACGGTCTAATTTGATAGAGTAAGTTCACCCATTTAGAAAGGGAACATTATACTGGTGTCTAAAGATTTAAAAATATTTTCTCATTTTTTTGCTTAAAAACTTTGGGTACTTCTATAAATATCATTAAGTTGTACATTCTGGCAGTATCCAAAATCTTACACCAGTAATTTCAATCAGCATCTAATATTGTTCATTGTCTTATCCCTTAGATCCCTAAACTGAACAACTTTGTCAATTAAGCTCTCATTTATTTATGGATGTTGTCATCCTTGTTTGACCTAATATCTTGAGTAATAAAGGGGTTGTTTAAACTTTTGGATATTAGATTTCAAAGAAATAATATTAGTTACACTGCTTAACTTATAACAATAGCAGATATCTTAATGGAAGGATGGACAAACTTCCTGTTACTTAAACAGGAACAATTTATAACCCAAACAGGTCATATTTTCATTATTTGGAAGAGAGGGGACATTGGACAAAAATTCATTACTGTTTTTAATAGGACGTAATCTTATTCGTAAGCTTAAAAGATTTGTAGATTTAATTAAGTCTTGATTGGTTAGACAGTGCAGTGTCTAAACTTTTTCGCCAACAATTTTAATCTACAATGGGGTAAATTTTATTTATCATAATTGAAGATGTACACAATTTTATCGTCCATTGTATTTTGTTATATTCAGGGATCTGAAGGGATAAGACATTATTAACGATAATCATAATCATGCATAGGTAAAACTTCTTGACAGGTTTCGTGCTATCAAAGATAGATATTTGTATTGTAAATTAGCAGTAAGGAAATGCCATTTAAACAAACAGCCAGGCAAACTTGCTACTATTTTATTATGGACTAGCAGCTTCGCCCCTAGCCTCTTGGGGCTTTGCCCCAAAAGGTAATTTTAAGCAAAGAAAAGAAAAAAACTGTTGCTGCTAACTTTATGTAAAGTAATTTCCCCAGAAATTTTTTTTTTTTTGGGGGGGGGGATTTTCTTTTTTTGGGGGGGTTGGGGGTATCCCATCCCCCAAGTAAATAGCTGAAAACCACCACAGGACTAATAGGTATATACCCAGAAGAGTATAATCCAATCGGTGCAGTGGTTACTAAGATCTTAAGCTTCAGACGGACAGACAGACAAACAGCTGTGCAAACTTGCTATTACTTTATTGATAGTTAAGTAAACATAAGAAGACAAAAAGGAAATGAATCATTTTTGCCCAAAAAATACACACACACACACACAGACATACATACACACACCCACAAACCCACACACACACATACATTAACAAAACATTCATTAAGAACAAGAACATTATTATCCAATGCAAAGCAATCCTAATAATAGATATATTGACAGGGAATAACTCGTTACTATTTTGGTTTCTAACATGGACCTTATTTTCTGGTCAGTTCGTTCATCCAGTATAAGGGGAGAGAATGGGGTAAAGGAAGTGGGTGGGGGGTATCGTTATTTTAGCCAGCTACGTGTATAGAAATCTAATTACATGAAAATCTGGTGCACCATCCAAGAAATAAAATATCGATTTTTGAAATAAGACAATGTTGATATATTATCCCTTTTAACCCTTTACAGTCGGGCCCCTTGCCGCACCTCAATCGGTCGGGGGGGGGGGGGGGGGCGTTCAACGCCCCCCCTAATTATCTCAGTTCCTATTAGAGCTAGAGGGCTAATTTTTTTTGTGCAAGTCCCCTGTTTGATAATGAATTTCCGACCTTTTATAAGTCTAAGTCAATTTTCGCTTCCTTCACCCTTTTATTTAACAACCTTTGTTTTTAGGTCTTTTTTTATTTCAAAATTTCAAACGGCTGTAATTTTCTTATTTTTGAAGCTAGAAGAAAAATTTTTCCCAGAAAATGTTTATCTTTATGTAAATTTTACATTAGAAATATCAAAATATAAATTTCAGCAGCCGCAGCTGTACTTGGCAGCTGCCAGCCGCCGCAGTCGGCGGTCGGCGGGAAAACGGCGGTGGATCTTCATGAAATTTTAATACGTTATGTAGACATGTAAGAAAAGCTTAAGTTTATAATTTGAAGTCTCTAAGTCAAAAATTGCGGCCACAGGAGCCTTTTAAAGATTTCTGGAGACCTGGAGGATCAGGACCTGCAGGATCATACCTGGAACCTGAAAGTGACTTGAACATCTGTATTTCATATAAGGATGTACTACTAGAGGATTTTTTAGTATTTTGGTATGATAAAATGCTTTGTTTTAGTCAAAAAAATATTTTTGCTCTTTACCTGGATGACCCTGCCAGGTTTGCTGGCATCCTGTGCCCGCCAGGATGGAGATATTCAAAAAATTCCAACTCTCAGTTATGTGTCATACCCATACTTAAAAAGTCAAGCAGTTTGGGCTCTTTATCTTTCACACACAGAAAATGAGATAGAAAAAACCGGATGGGGGGGCGTTCAACGCCCCCCCCCCCCCGACCGTTAAGGGTTAAAGATTAAAAATATTAGTTTTAAATTTTGGACAACAATAAATCAAATTTATGTAAAGAATCCAAGGAATAAGAAAACGTGGCTATGAAACTTTTTGCACCAGTGGAATTTAAAGTCAAATGTCCTCCATTCCTGGTATTTGAAAGATACAATAATTGATCATTTTTCCGCTGAACACAAACCGATTCTAAACCGTATACTTTTTTTACTGCATCAATTTTCTATTTTGGAAACTAGAAAAGCATATTACCAGCGGCTACGCCCCTCAAAACTTTCTCTGGACCTATAACAAGATTCACAGCAAAGAAAAATCATATTAGTTCGGCGCTCAGCGAGATATTTAGCTATTAAAAGACAAACTGATACACATCCTGCTACTTTTATGTATAAATGGACACAATAAATTAAAGAGAGGCTTCGTTAGAATTCGACTGAAGCGACAAAATGTCAAAATATCAAAGACAAAAAGTTTAAAGGGCGCGGTCTTTGTTTAACTAAGTATTTATCTGTCTATCTATCTATATATCTTCTGTCTATCTACCTATCTATCTATCTAGGCATCTATCTATCTATCTATCTATCTATTTATCAATCTATCCATCCATCTATCCATCTATCTATTTATCTATCCAAAATGCTTACTTTCCTGTAATTTGATATTTAAAGAAAGTTATGTGTTATTACTTCACAGTACTCTGACCAAAGATATATATTTATCTCTCTAATGTCTATCTATCCATCTATCTATCCATCTCTCTATTTATCTATCTAAAATGCTTACTTTCCTGTAATTTGATATATAAAGAAAGTTATGTGTTATTACTTCACAGTACTCTGACCAAAGATATATTTTTATCTATCTACTGTCTCTATCTAAATATATATCTATTTAACTATCTATCTATTTAAAATGCTTCCTTTCCTGTGATATGATATTTAAAGAAAGTTATGTGTTATTACTTCACAGTTCTCTGACCAAAGATATACATTTGTCTATCTATCTATCTTTCTTTATTTCTATCTATCTATCCATCTATCTATCTAAAGTGATTCCCTTCCTGTATTTTTTAATATTTATATAAATTCTTATCTTTCATTATCAATATTAAGGTCTCAGCTAAGGGTGGTGGTACTCTCCCCTAAAATAGCCATAAATCTTCCCAGGACCGATGCGAAGCTACAGTATAAGGGAGAACCATATCAGTTCAGCAGTTATCGAGATCATTTGATTTTGATCTTGTAACAAGAGACTTGGGTTAAATATGTGACAGAATATTGACCAAATAGGTTAAGTAGTAGGGTAGCAACTCTACAAAACATTTTGTCTGTATATTTGTATATATTTTCTTCTCATTCATCTCTTTCTTTCTCCTTTCTCTTCTTGTTTTCGCTACACATCTTAATATTATAGGACTTCCACTTTTGCTGGTCCCCAATTTTATGCGTTGGCTCAAAACTTTGGGAACTAAGTCCTAATTGGGAAGTACAAATTACCATACATTTTCACTAGGAAGTGTGATCTACACAAGGGGGACGAAGCCCAATCTGTCCCACTTTTGAGCAAGACGATTCCTATATGACGTCATATAAAGGGAAAAGAAAAGTGAAGGGGGGGAAGAAAATCTCTTCAAAAGGTATGGGAGAAAAGGGAATCGTCTTGCTCAAAAGTGGGACAGATTGGGCTTCGTCCACAAGGGGTAATTTTGTTTAATCGTAATTGGAGGTGTATATCAACCTATTATCAATTGCCTTATCCCCTAAGATCCCTGATTCTACGACATCAAAGTATTGTTTTTTTGGGGGGGTGGGGGGATTTCTAATGTATCTATCTTTAATATATCCTGTAACCTAATATTTAAACTTTTAAAGTGAGTTATATGTCAATATTTGAATGAAGATTTACCAAGAAAATAGCTTAATCCATCTTTAAAGTTAACAAGGATAATAATATGTTCATAGGTAGTGCAGGAATATCAAGCTAACAATATTTTGAATTAGTAAATTGTAATAAAGTATAGTTTTAATAATACTTACTTAACAATGCAACAAGCATATTACTGTATATAGTTACTAGCCGCTGCGCCCCTAGCATCTACGGGCTCTATATTCAAAGGGATATGGAAGGCCAAAAATAGCCCAAAACCACCTCAGGACCTTTAAGAAGCTTCACTGTAAAGGAGAACCATATCAGTTCAGTAGTTAGCGAGATCCGTCGCTACAGACAGTAAAAAGCTTACTACTTTATATATTTGTAAGCTTGGTAAACTTGTTATTACTGCGCTACGAACTAACTTGTTATTTTAATTTTGCTTTAAATACAGTGGCGTCCTTATTTTTTTTCTTGGGGGTGGGGGGGGGGATGATCCTTTAGGAGGGAAGTTAGTCCTATAAAAAAAAATTAAGGGTGTTTTAGCGGCTTAGCTGCAAAACAAAAATATTACGTTTGAACACTTAACTTAACTTAATACACCTCTGGTTTATGGAATGCCTCATAATCGTAGATAACACATTAGTTAAAGTTTATAATGAACCAACCAATCAAAATTCACTAAAGTCCCCAAAGTTGTAAAGCCAACCAATACTAAAACGGTACTATAAAACTTTGGAGACTAATATAATAAACAGCTCATTATCCCCTCTCTCTCTCTCACATTAAAGAGTTGCTACGCCTTTTTAAAAAGGTGTTTCCTGTAAACTGACACCCAAAGACAACGCACACGGCCAGATGTGACAAAATTATGATCAATGGGTCAAATACATCTTAAAACAATTCAGGCTGAAAGACACCCCGTCACTTTTTATTCGGAGCGGTTAATTTGAAAAATCATCCTATCTTATTTTATAAAGTAGCAAGGTTTTTTGTGAAGGTTTCTAAATAAATTGGCGTAGTAACTAGTGTATCATACAAAGTAGAATGATGTCTGTCTGTTTGTCTGTCTGTCTGTCTGTCTGTGCGTCTGTCTGTCCGTCCGTCTGTCTGGTTGTCTGTCCGTCCGTCCGTCCCTTAAGATCTCGGTAACCACTGAACCGATCGGATTCTACTCTTCAGGGAATATACCTACTGGTCCTGTGGTAGTTTTGTGCTATTTTCTTGGAGGTAGGACACCCCCAACCCCCCCAAAAACAAAATATCCCCCCACCCTCGATTTTTTTGTAGGGGATTTCCTTGGTCCTTTTTTTCTTTGTAGAAGATTTCCTTGGTCCTTTTATGTATTTTGCCAAAAAAAAATTTTATCACCTATTGGGGCAAAGCCCCTAGAGGCTAGGGGAGAAGCCGCTAGTATCATACAAAGTAGAATGATGTCTGTCCAACTGTTTGTCCCAAATAAGTTGAAACGTCCCGAGAACTCAGATATTTTTAGGGATAAGACAATGGATGATAAATTGATGTACATCCACTAATATGATAAACAAAATGCTCCTTTTGTAGAAGCAAGAGAATGTGTGGATCATGTTACTTGTCGATGCAGCGCTTATCACATGTTACTTGACAATGCAGCAAACTCATACATGTTACTTGTAAGTGCAGCAATATCCCCCCTCCATAAATACTAATATAGAGATACTAATATGATTATAAATAGAAACAATTAAGATTAATTCGTTAGCTCAACATTTATTAGCAATGGTTTTGGATATATGCAAAAGCATTATTAAATAATTAAACATGATATTGAATAGCAATCTGGTTGCACAAATTGTAAAATGCATTATCATTATAGCGATCCCTCCACATGTATTCATCCAAATAACTTTGTAAGAAGGTTCTGTGACAACCTCTCATTGCTTCAAGATGAAGGAAGTTGTTTGGGGTTTTGAAGTTCTTTAGAAATGACTAAAAAGCTTATTTTCAATAAAAATATAACTAACATTGTCTGCCCATCTCCTTTTTTTATCTCCCTTTATCATGTTACTTGTAGATGCAGCTCTTATAAACATGTTACTTGTAAGTGCAGCGCTGCATCGACAAGTAACATGATCCGAATGTGTTTACAAATATGTTTGAACTTTTGAAAACTTAAAAAATCAAAACAATCATACAGTATATTATTTATATATTAGGATATTAGATTTAAATAAGTGGCTTATTGGGGCTTCCTGGGGCGATAGGGGATAGATTTTCTTTATATCCCCCCTACAAATATTTGGTATTAAAATCAAAGCTATAAGTTACCAGGCAGATGTGCGCAAAGATAACACAATAGGAATAACACCTTTGATAACTTAATTATCAATAGATAGATAGACAGATGTACAAAGATAATTTGCAGGCAGGGAGAGGACATTGGACTGTAAATTATGCTTGTTCCAAAAGCTTTATCAACACGATTCTAATTAGCTGGCTCTAAAATTTTGGGGACTTTTATTAAATCTTGATAATCGATATAACGATAACCCCCATCCAGCCCCTGTACTTAATTCTATCCCCTCCTACTGGATGAACAAACTGACCAATAAACGAGGTCCATATTAACAAGCTAAGTTTTCAACGTATATCATAAATCCATTATCTTAATTGGTTGGTAAAAACTAGCACTATTTAAACTTTTTCAATAATTATTCCATTATACAGAAGAGTAACTTTGTATACCATAATTTGTCATCCATTGTCTTATCCCCTAAGATCCCTGATAATATGATAGTACTACTGTAACACATTTAAATGGTGTGCGATTATTTCCACATGTATAACCATACAAACATCTTTTTATATATATTTGCCAAAAAAATAGGGATGACAATATCCATAAAAGTAAAGCTCTGAAACGGTTGGACAAATGAACATTAACATATGTCTTAACCATAACACTTTGGTTAAGTGTGACTTCCGAATTTGCGGGAAGTTCTAGAGATCTTAGTCTTTCAAGGCAAAACCCCCAATACCAGGAACCATCAAGTTCAACAGCAGGTTTGAGTATAGATTTATTGACACAAACTATTTCAAAGTCCTGAAATTACAAGATCAATTAATAAACAGAATAAAATATTACACGTTAACTTAAAACTTTGAGCACTAAAAAAATCTTTTTTTCTTATGGTTAAAGAATCTTTGGGTACTTTGGCTTTAAAGGAAAATCATTTGGTTTATAGACCATTGTTAAATGCATAATTATAAGCACATAAAAATTACTAAAACATAATATTTGAATCATAATAAAGTTTCTTGTGTAGCTGGCTAAAGCCTTAAAACTTAATAAATCGGTCCTATATGCCATAAATTATATATGAAAACGAAGAAAAAACTACCTGAAGTTCTTATGGTTTAAGCACCTGGCATACTAGGGTTATTCATGCACTCTGAGACCAATGTTAGGCCCGACTCAATTCTCCGAATGTCTTTATCCACACACATGTAAATCAGAAGTGCGTGGTGTCACCAAAACATAAACAATCTTACAATGCCGCAACTCTTTAGGAAATTTAAGCAAAGACGACATTTTTTCTGGACTGGAATTATGGAATAAGGAAATTAATTTCGATCTTGATAAACACAAAGCTTCCTCAAAAAGAGGTTAAGACAACATAAGTAGAGTGTCAAATCTGAATAAGCAGAATATAAATGGATAATTTTGTTTTAAAGTGCTTAAATACTAGGGTGGGTCGATTTCGGAATTTAACATTAGTAGACATTGGCAAGGGTTACTGGGCCAATATAAAACCCTGTAAAACTTGAAAGAGGTTTTTAAATCCAAAAACAACGTGCGCGCGGGGGGTGTAAAATGTGCCCGCCCCCTTATAAAACCAAAAATTGAAATTCCTTCAAACACAGGCATGTTGCATATCAAAATGACCTCATTGAAATGCTGATCACAGATCTGAAAATCGTTTTGAAAAATATTGATTCAGTCTGAAATGATTTTCAAATAACCTACTAAAAAGAACAATTTCGACCAAATCAGCTGTTTTTAGGTACTTAATGAGATCTTATTCGAACTAGGAGCAATTTTTTTAAAACGACTTTCAGATTCGTAATCAGTATTTCAATGCGGTCATTTTGATATGCAACATGCCTGTGTTTGAAGGAATTCTAATTTTTGGTTTTATAAGGAGGTGGGTACTATTTATACCCCCCGCGCGCCGGTAGCCATAGAAGCCAAGTCACTTTTGAAACTTGAATGGGGCTTACCATACATATATATGACTTCCACAACTTATGATAACAGTAAAATCTAAAAAAAGGGTGAAATGGGCCCACCCTATTAAATACAAAATACTGTTGAGGGACATACTTACATTTGCAAGACTTAATTTAAGATATGCTTCGTTTATAACAATGAACCTTGTTGTAATAGGAATCAGCTCTCAAAAAAAAATAATTATATAAAACAAAAAGTTGTTGCCAAAAAAATTTAAAATCAAAAATATTTTGTGTAAGTGATCGTAAACCTATTGAATAACTTATTCCTGCTATCAATAACATTGCTGCATAAGAATAATAGATCACCTAAAGTTAATATTATCATTAGACAACAAAGTTATTTCTTAATTAAGTGACAACTATTTGGAACATCTGCCATTTATATAGATAGATAAATAGATAAACAAGAGATAGATATTATGAATTAGTTTTCTTAAGTAATGATTAAAGTTCATTCTGCTATGAAATTAAAACTTTTGCGTCCATTGGTAGCTGCGCTTACTATGCTTCACTAGCCACTGCCAAACGTATTTTTGCAAGCTGCGTGTTTTACTTTATTAGAGTACATGAAAACCTGGTGCAACAACCAAGTAATATTATATCGATTCCGCCGTTATTCTCATGCAAATAGGTTATATTTGGAAGTCGCCATTTTGCTAGGGTATATTTTAAATGGAGAATGGAGGTAACCTCCTCCCGGATCATGTAATAACTCTTGATCTATACAAGAGAGCCACATCAGAAGAGAGAGACGGACAAACATCCTACTTTTTTAATGTGAGGGTGATATTGGACTTCGTCCTCACACCTAACAAAGGCATAAAGGCACAAAAATGATACGATGCTATACATGATGTTTTCAGTATGGCTGAGAACCGGTTCTTATCCAGCGGATTATAATCGGTTTCGAAGCCAAATTGGAAAAAAAATCTTCTATGCTTTTTAGTAGCGAAGCTACTCTATAATTCACAATGTCCGTCCGTCCGTCCGTCCGTAATTAATGAATTGGGGGAAACGTGATTTTCTCGGCTCATATTAAAGATAGAGAGCTGAAATTATTTGACAACATTCCCATTATTAAGGAGCACAATTAACTCTTAAACATCAATAGCGGTCGGACTGCTTCTTAGCAGGTTTTAGGCTATTTTTATATTTTCCAAATTTTACCTATATCTTTGGTGTTTATGGTCCGATTTTAAAAATTTTTTCAGTTAAAGATATCAAAATTAAATTTCCCGTCATTTTAAGAAAACAACGATGACGGTCAGACTGCCTTTTTGCAGGTTTTTGGCTATTTTTATATTTTTCACATTTTCCATATCTTTGGTGTTTATGGCCCGATCTTCAAAATTTTTGAGTTAAAGATATCAAAATTAAATTTCCTGTCGTTTGAAGAAAACAACAATGATGGTCAGACTGCCTTTTTGCAGGTTTTTGGCTATTTTCATATTTTTCATATTTTCCCCCATATCTTTGGTGTTTATGGTCCAATTTTCAAAAAGTTTTCAGTTAAAGATATCAAAATTAAATTTCCTGTCGTTTGAAGAAAACAACAATGATGGTCAGACTGCCTTTTTGCAGGTTTTTGGCTATTTTTATATTTTTCAGATTTTCCCCCATATCTTTGGTGTTTATGGTCAAATTTTCAAAAAGTTTTCAGTTAAAGATATTAAAATCAAATTTCTGGCGTTTTAAGAAAAGAAATAATGGTAGCCAAACTGCCTTTTAGCAGGTTTTGGGTTTTTATATGTTTGACATATTTCCCCATATATTTTTTAAATTCTAAAACTTTTTTGCATTAACAGTTTCAAAATATTTTTCCGATTGATATGTGCATCTAGTATGTAATTTACTTTAACCATCTTCATCATACAAAATAAAACAAGGTTTCGTGTTTATTTTCTCCAATAAATCTATTCTTAACTTTAATAAATACACTTTAAATCTACTTATACGTATTCCTATCCACAATTTTTTGTGCTTCGCTACTTATGGATGTTGTCATCCTTGTTTAGGTTATATACTATATAGGTATTAAGTTAATCTTATAGGATCAAAACAGGGACGTAGGTTCCCCCGCAGGGTTAGATCAACCCGAAGGACACGTGTTATTCACTAGAATTGGCAATAAGGGTTTTGTATGAATCTTGAAATTTCAATAAATAATGAACAGATTAAGTTCTCCTTTATTAGGAAACTTTAAATAGGCCCCGCTGGTGTTAGGCAATTTAATTTTTCAATTAAACCTTTGTATGGTTTTAGGCCATTTATTTAGTCTTCGACTCAGAGCCTCTAGATGCTAGAGACGCAGTCACTTGTATCTTTAAATAGCATAATTAAAATAAATCTAATTTATCTACATATATGATCTGATTAAAATTTAGAAAGTTTTTTGTTATTTAACAGAGAAACAGGAAAAGAGAGTAAAACAATTATAGACCAACCCAAATTAAGTGAAGAAGTGTCAGCTAATTATATAATTGTTGTTTGGTCCTGGAAATGAGCAATGCCTTGACACATAAAATAGGGATTTAATTAGTAAGAACAATTTGTGTCAATTTCGTTTTTTTGGTGTATTTTAAGCAATTGTTTTTTAATTAAATCTTAAATGCTGTCATTAACACAATTTTCACACCAATGAAATTCAATGAGGCTGTCATATGGAAAAGTAATCTGTTTGACGTTAAAAGTTCAAAGTACAAAATCGAGAAGGTTAAGAGCTTTAGAGGGGTGTAATAAGACTATAAGCTTAGAGGGTTGATATTTTTATTTTAAGGGGGGTTGATAACCTCTACCTTCTTGGTTTGTGACCATTTTAGCTTGAAAACCCCTTGAGGGTTTCTATCCACCCCCCTTAGTTATTCCAGGGGGTAAAAAATGTTCAAAGGGGGAAAACCTATATTTATATATTGCGAGGTGGGGTGGGGTCTACAAAAAAAATCTTTGTAATCTCCAATAAAGGAAGTAGTGACAATTGTTTAATTTAAAAAATAGTTTGTAGAAGGGATATGATATTGAAAGATACATTTTTATTTCCAAATATAATATTTACGATTTATTTAGGATTCCAAAAGTATTTTTTTTTGAAATCCAGATAATCTTAGGGGTCTCAAGGAATAAGACAATAGACACTCCCAAAGTACAAGTTTTAAAAGATTTTGTGATTTCAACTATAATCAAAATGAAAATATTAAATAAACATAAAAATTTTCGTTTATTTTTTCAATTTTGAGAATTATCATTTTTATAACATTAGTGGAGATAGAATAACGGACAAATATTGGGAGAAATTTTATTTTATCATTTTTATTGTTTTTAAAAGCGAAGCTCTTCTATAATTAGGGTCGGTCGGTCCGTCCGAGATAGATAGCTTTTATTCGTTAATTTAGGCATGTTAGAATTGTCCTATTGATTTCAAACTTTGCATGATGATTCCTGTAGTAGTTGGGTACGATTTAGAAAGCGTAGCAACTCTATAATCATTACCAGAATGTCCGTACGTCCATTTTAAACATGTTGATTTTTCTACGTTTTTAACAACAAATTTTCAAGTGTTTTAATTATCCGTTTGATCTGATTTTTGGTATATTGATTCCTGGGACAACAAAGAACAATATTATAAGCGAAGCAACTCTATAATCAAGTCCAAAAATGTAAGTATGTCCATAAACATTATCTTGTTTTTAAGCAGTTTTTAACAAATTTACCTACAATTTTGATTCGACATTTATACATTTATGTTCCGAATTTTCAGTTCAGATACTATAAAAGTGTTAATGTCCGTTTGTCCTACCGTTTCAGTGCTTCGCTTTTATGGATGTTGTCATCCTTGTTTTTACTATATCAGCTACTCTGTAAATGAATATGTAATCTTTTTCAAGCAGTGTTTTAATTACAGCACCTACCAAAAAAAGAGTTGTTTTGTGCAAAAACATTTTGTTACGCTTGAACTACTTTTTCATTCTTATTTTTTAAAATAATTTCTATTACTAATGTTTTAAATATTTCCTGCTTTTACTTTTTTTACTTAGCAGACCATGACTTTCTATCTATCTATCAATCTATCTATCAATCTATCTAAAATCAATCTATTCATCTATCTATCTATCTATAATCTATTTATCTATCAATCTATCTAAAATCTATCTATCCATCTATCTATCCATCTATCTATCCGTCTATCTATCCATCTATCTATCCATCTATCTATCCATCTATCTATCCATAATTATTTCAGATAGACTGACGGACTTATATGCTATATTTATAGAGTAGCTTCGCTACAAAAAATGAGCAAAAATTTTAGAAGCAAACAATCTAGTTTTCTTGACGCTAAACAATTTTAACTAAGATGAAAATAGCCAAAAATGTCGACTTAATAACCAAAATTATTGATAGGGTACCTTGTCATTACAGGAATCTGCATTAAACTTTATTGATTCTAACATGCCGGCTAAATATAGATAGATCAAGTTGTTCCAATAGAACACACGGCTACACCATTGATATAAAATGCTTCGCTTTTATATACACAAAAAGAAACATTTTTTTCACGCTTCGCCAAATAAACTTGGTTAAAGATAGACAGATAGATAGATAGAGGATATAAAAATTACATGGTCCTTAAGTAAGGCGGGAAATATAGACAATAAGATATATAGAGGATATACAAACTACATAGCCCTTAGATTAGGCGGGAAAGATAGATAATAAGATAGATAAAAAGATAGATAGATACAGGATATACAAATGACATGGTCCTTAGGTAAGGCGGGAAATATATATGAGGATAGATAGAGGATATACATTTTACATAGTCCTTAGGTAAGGCGGGAAATATAGATAATAAGATAGATAGATAAAGGCCATACAAATCATATGGTCATTGGGTAAGGCGGGAAATGTAGATAACTGGATAGATAGAAAGATAGTTAGATAGATAGAGTATATACAATTTACATGGTCCTTAGGTAAGGCGGGAAATATAGATAATACTATAGATAGAAAGATAGATAGAGGATATACAAATTACATAGTCCTTAGGTAAGGCGGGAAATATAGATAATAAGATAGATAGATAGAGGATATACAAATAACATGGTCCAGGAGTAAGGCGGGAAATATAGATAATAGGTTAGATAGAAAGATAGATAGTTAGATATATAGAGTATATACAAATTACTAAATGTAGTAAGGCGGACCACATAGATAAATATAATAAGATAGATAGCTAAATAGGAGGATAAATAGAAATAAATAGGATCGATAGAAAGATATATTTAATTAAGGATAAACAAAAAAACATAGTCCACACAAAAAGAGGAAAGAAACATACAGTATACTGTAGGCTGGAGAGTGGGGTAAATGTCTTAGCCAGCTACTGCTAGTGAATTAACAGTTGCAACTTCTACTTTCCATAGTTTAATAACTTTAAGTTAAAACTTAACGGTAAGCTACAATTAACAATGTAAGAAGAGAAGGAATATAGCATCTTTAGGTTATAATAGAGAATTATTTCTCACTAAAATTTGTTAGTTTTGAGTTGGTTAAGTAAGTATCATGAAATGACTTTTGACATTGATGTAAAGATAACATTTTATATATACTTTAAAAATTTATAATATACGTTTTGCAATATTTTTAGCAATCTAATTTAAAATTAACTTTATTTTATCTTATTTAACATTTTAATTTTTAAAGTCTTTTTTTAAAATATTCAAATCAAAAGTTTTATCCTAAAATTATAATAACTTAAAACTAAAACTAGACATCTAGCGACAGTAGCATAAACTAAAAATTTGACCACATTTTATTGCCTATTTTGTTCTAAATATTTTATGACTCCTTACCCTACAAAATTTAACAACCGACAAAATGTATTTAAAATAAAAAATTAGAATAGCAAGTTAAAGGGAATATTTTTTTTTCTTGGCATGAGGGCTCGACATGTCGCGTCAAGGCTCTCAAGGGAGTGATGAAAATTTGAGAATGTGATATAAATGGGTATAGTCCCTTTCGTGGCAACGCACCCTAAGGGACGACTCTTCGTAATTTTCACAGTAGATTTTCTCCTATTTCTAGCCCTTGCGGTGCGCTCTAACCCTGTGGGGCAATCATCTAACCCAATATAATCTAACCTAAAATAACCTATAAAAAGCCATTTTAAAATACGACGAATCGCCCCTTAAGGGACGTTGCCACGAAAGGGACTATTCCCGGATATTTTAAAACAGGAGCAGGGACCGTTGTTCAAAGGCTTTTAATCGATTGTTTTTATTTGTTGTAATAGTGTTTTTTTACCGGCTACGCCCCTAGGATCTAATTGAAACTATCCAATACCTATAACTCATAGAATAGCCTAAAACAACCAATAAACCCATGTGAAACTTACCTAAAATTAAGAACCATATCGGTTGAATAGTTATTAAGATCATAAGCTACAGACCAAAACTCTTACTACTTTATATGATAGGATATAGTGTTGAAACAGTGGCAGTAGCTCATAGTGTAGTATGTAGACTGGAATATAGTTGTGTAGTAGTAGTGTAGTTACGTAGTATAGTTGAGGTAAGTGAATAAGGAAGGATAAGCTTTTCCATCAATGTTAGCTATTAGTTTATAATTAAATCGCTAGTCTTCGCAAAATTTATGATAAAGTATTTTAATTATATATTTTAGTAACTTTTACTTTATCGTAATTTAAATTTGAAAATTTTTCATATTTTTTTGTAGTTTAGTTAAATATTTATATCTTTTAGAGATATTTTTTTAAAAGACACGCTCTAATAAAATAAATCCAGCTCAACAGTATCTTCTTCAATCATATGTTTTTGCAGTAGTCTAGTTTGATGTATATTTGTAGGTCGATTGATCGTTATTTGTTAAATCATAACATGTCATTCAAATGTTTAACCAGGGCTCTACAGACCTACCCCTACTATATAATAGCTGTGCTACTATGTCACGGGATATATAAATAGCTTGAAGTTGAAAGTAGAAAGGTTTAGGTTCTTTTTAAAGCAAGGCTTTTCTACATTTTTATTAGGTTATCTGTCCCCAAAACGGTAATATCTTATCATTGAATATGTGTAATGACCGGGTGAACTAATTAAAATCTACAGAAGGGGTAATTTTATGTATCATCATTGGGGATGTACATCAATTTATCGGACATTGTCTTATCCCTTCTTATCCCTGCAGGTATGTATATGTGTATGAGAGAGGGCAAAATTATTATTGCAAAATATATTTTAGGTTTCCTTTTCACCAAATACTTTGTAAAAATTTGTGGTTTTCACAGGGAGGGAGGGGACAATGGATTGTGAATTGTATTAGTACCCATTTGTATACAAAAAAAATTCCACTTGACGTTAAATGCACAACCTTTGTGAAGAGGGGGTGGTGTTGTAAGGATGTCACCCTCCTAGGGCTAACACCTCATTGGCACGCCGCTGCATTCGGCCCATCAACAGATTATTAACATTTTGATTATGACGCGGTTTGTGCAATGACCAAAATGTTGTAAGCCACAGACGCATGACGACCCCTGACTTGACAATGGACTACGAGCAGCCAACACTACAACAGTCGCAGAATTATGATCAAATTTTTCTTTGCCATTGCCCCATTCCTGTATTACTGGGTTGCAAACATATTGAGTAATATCTTGAAAACCAAAAAAATTACTTTTGATTGCCATAATTGGGACTGTAAAAGCTAAAGCGTTTATTTTTGGGGTTTTTAGATAGATAGATAGATAGATGGATAGATAGATAGATAGATAAATAAATAGATAGATAGATAGATAGATAGATAGATAGATAGATAGATAGATAGATAGATAGATAGATAGATAGATAGATAGATAGATAGATAGATAGATAGATAGATAGATAGATAGATAGATAGATAGATAGATAGATAGATAGATAGATAGATAGATAGATAGATAGATAGATAGATATATAGATAGATAGATAGATAGATAGATAGATAGATAGATAGATAGATAGATAGATATATAGATAGATAGATAGATAGATAGATAGATAGATAGATAGATAGATAGATAGATAGATAGATAGATAGATAGATAGATAGATAGATAGATAGATAGATAGATAGATAGATAGATAGATAGATAGATAGATAGATAGATAGATAGATAGATAGATAGATAGATAGATAGATAGATATATAGATAGATAGATAGATAGATAGATATATAGATAGATATATATATAGATAGATAGATAGATAGATAGATAGATAGATAGATAGATAGATAGATAGATAGATAGATAGATAGATAGATAGATAGATAGATAGATAGATAGATAGATAGATAGATAGATAGATAGATAGATAGATAGATAGATAGATCGATAGATAGATAGATAGATAGATAGATAGATAGTTTACAGTTTTCTTTTAAAACAAAAACAGTAAGTTTAAGTTACTAAGTATGAATCCTTATACGGTTATGTTGCATGATTTTAATAACTCCTAAAATTATATCATTCTGTATAACTACATTAGGATTATAACCCTTGAGTTGACACTAATCTGCTGTCACAGCAATGCATTTGACGGCTATGGAACCGTTCTATTTTGTTAAAACATGTCATTTTACTGTTCACAATAATTTACACATTCCTATTCCTAGTAATACTTTAACCCTTTGGAGACGAGTAGCACTAACCACTGGGCCGATTTGGTTCTCCTTTACAAGTCACTTCAGTAATCAATTTTTCTTATGTTCTACGGTATACAGGAGAAATGTCATGGAAATCTTTCTCCTAACTTCCTAGCTTTTAGTTATGGTTAGCAGTTTTTTTTCTTCAAATCTTGCCACTTTTCAAAAAATAAATAAATTCATTAGTTTTATAAGAAACTGAAAAACCAGTATTTTTTAATTCTACAAAAAGTACTTAGTTAAATATTAGCTTTAAACATAAAAATGGCTGCGTGTCTATCATCTAGGAAAGGAACCCAAAACTTAATTTTGAAAATAGCAGAAAACCAACTCGAGACGTTGACTAAAATTGAGAACATAATCAGTAAAGTGGTTAGCAAAATCATAATCAACAAGGATGACAACATCCTTAAAAGCGAAGCGCTGAATGATAGGACAAACGGACATTAACACTTGTATAGTGTCAGAACAGAATAATCAGAATATAAATGTATAAGAGTCGATGCAAAATTGTAAGTAAATTTGTTGAGAAACTGCTTGATACAGAATAATGTTTATGAACATTCTTACATATTAGGACTTAATTATAGAGTTGCTTCGCTTGTAATATTGTACTTTGTTGTCCCAGGAATCAGTATACAAAAAATCAGATCAATCGGATAATTAGATCAGATAAATTTGTTGTTAAAAAAGAAAAATGGACGTACGGACATTTTGGTAATAATTATAGAGTGGCTACGCTTTCTAAATCGTACCTAACTACTGCAGGAATCACCATGCAAAGTTTGAAATCGATAGGACAACTCTAACATGCATAAATCAACGAAAAAATATATCCGTTACGGACGGACCGACCCTAATTATAGAAAAGCTTCGTTTTAAAAAGGGATAAATAACAAACTTGTGAAGGCGCCCCTAACATCTCGACAAGAGATGTCAGTAAAAAGTCCAGAAAATTTTGTTTCCTTTTAAATTATATGAAAAGACTTTCTGCAAAGGGTAAAACAACTAGCAACTCTTTTAAAAGCAAAAAGTTTAGGAAAATAATATATGTAAATATTTAGGACAAAAACTTAATGAATAGTCAGCAAGACAGAATTCCTTCTTGAGAGCAAAACTTCTCTATAGCTACATATGACTACCTTTCCATTAAAATCATTATTTTCTCTTCTCTTATTACAGATAGACAGATAATTTTGAGTTGATTACAGTGATTTCATGAATAGGACTGAGATACGGCTATATATTTAATTATTATATATTTAATTATATTTAATAAATATATGAAAACTTCCTTTAAGTAGGTAATTTTTTCATAATTTAAACCTCAAAAATCATACCGAAGTGACACAGGAATCACACCATGCCAAGTTTAAAACCGATAGGGCAAGTCTCTCTGTATTTCTATCTATCCATCTCTCTCTCACTATCCTTCTATCTATTTATCTAGCTTTCTATATATCTATCTAACAATCAATCCATCTATCTATCTATCTATCTATTATTAACCCTAATATAACCTTGTAAACAAAACAAACAATAAAAACTTCTCACCCTCTATCTATCTATCTATCTACCCATCTATCTATCTATCTATCTATCTATCTATCTATCTATCTATCTATCTATCTATCTATCTATCTATCTATCTATCTATCTGTCTATCTATCTATCTATCTATCTATCTATCTATCTATCTATCTATCTATCTATCTATCTATCTATCTATCTATCTATCTATCTATCTATCTATATATCTATCTATCTATTTATCTATTAGTAACCCTAATATAACCTTGTAAACAAAACAAACAATGAAAAATTGCTATGATGAAATCTCCTTTTTCCTGTCTTTTTATTTATCTCTTTCACTCACTTTCTATCTCTCTTGCTCGCTCGCTCTCTCTATCTCTCTCTCTCTCTGTGTCTCTATCTGTCTCTCTCTCTTTCTCTCTCTCTTTCTCTCTCTCTCTCTCTCTCTCTCTCTCTCTCTCTTTCTCTCTCTCTCTCTCTTTATTTTTCTACTATGACAGAGAAATAGAATATAAAAATCAAAAAATGAAATACAGGTTTATGATTATAGGCCAACAAATGTTAAATTAGTGTATTCCCAAAAGTGCCTAGTCGAGTATTTAATTGTTTGATGGTAAGGATATCGCTAACCACTGAACCGATAAAAGTTCTCCATATAAGATAAGTTTAAAATAGATCCCAGGATTGGTTTAAGCTCATTTACATATTTTATAAACAGTTATACATATCCATTTATGATAAACAAAATTACCCCCCATTTAAATAAAATTATTGTAAATTAGGGAAAAGATTGTTATCATAAATGTATCTCTGTCTCTGTAGAAAATTTTTCGCCAAGGATATCCGTTCTTTAGGTTATTAACTCGCTAGCGGTTGCGTCCCTTAAATCTAGGGGTTATGCAATTTGTTGAATAAGGGGGGGGGGCAAAAAATAGATAACCCATCGCGGGACTTAAGCAAAAAATCTTATTTTTTGGCTAAATAACTTTGGGGACTTTCATTGAATTGTGATTGGATGGTTCATTACATTAAATTCAGTGTCGAAATGTTTCAACCACCAGTTGTAATTTACACAAGGGGTAATTTTGTGTATCATAATTAGGGATGTGCATCAATTTATTTGCCATTTTCCCTTTAGATCCCTTTAAAAAGGGTGTGAAATAAAATGCTTTAAGATAGTAAAAACAGGTGATAGGAAGAGTAAAATTTGATATCTTTATAAGTAGCGTAGATACTTCTCAAGTAGAGTCCATACGTCATAATGTCTGTCAATCTTTTCTCCGTGGCTAGCTTAACCTACATTCCTCTTACCTTTGTAATCCCTTTTTCTAAAGTAACAAGCCGTCATTTACATCTTTACTATAGATGCTCTTTATTCGAGGAGCAGGGAAGGGCTGAAATAGCTTAAAACCATCAAAAGACCTATAGATAAACTCCCAAACTTTCCAAGACCTGTGTGAAGTTTCCCTTTCAGTTGCACCAGAAAACAGTTAGCGAGATCTTTCGTTACAGACAGACAACCAAACAAAGAGATTCTGTTATTTTTATGTAAGGACGTATATGCGCTACTAATGCACATTATTTTACTTGTTTAAAGATTTTATCTATTTATCTTATAAATTTTCTTACTATATCTTCAAGGTAATTCTATATCTATACTTTGATTAAGAACATCTGCCTATCTATCTACAATTCAAAATGCAAAACTACTCTTTAATTTTTAAAAATCCGTTTGTCAGTTGGTTTTTCTGTTGTTTTTTTTTTGTACAAAGACCCTTTACAAATTATCTCGGGGGGGGGGGGAGGGGGGGGGATGGGATGCAACCTCTCCTGGACAAATACTAAACTTCTCTAAAAATTATGGTTCAGCCATTTTCGAGATCTTTAAGAAAAAAAAATAACCCTATATACATCTAACTGCTTATATCATATTTTTTCTAGGGCCGATTTGTCTTGGGAGGGTGATGGTACACTCCCCCAAAATAGTTATATAGCTTCCCAAGACCTTCCCTTATCGGTTCAGCGGTTAGCGAGATCCTTCGGTACACACAGACAAACAGACAGTCAGAGATCCTGTTAGTATATTATAATAATAAGGATGATAAAAGAATGAATTGAAAAACTGGTAAAAGTAATTTGATATTTTGAAGACCTTTTCACAGTATGAACCAAAAGTATATTTCTTCAGATTTTTAGTAGATCAGCTACTCTATAACCAATTACCAATCCTCCATTCTAACTGAATATGTTACTGTATCATATCAAGGATAATAGGCTAGGGAAATCCAGCAGACAACCAACCCTTTACTACCTATGAGTGAACGTTCTAATTGTGAATGATTGCGGGACAAGGCATTTCCCTACACTTAATAATAGTGTCGCGATCCTGATATAAGATTTTTAATGTCCTGACTATGATTTTAATCTATTTTGATATTCTGTTATCAACAATCAACATAATCATTGTTTTTTTTCTGTATCATACATAGTTTACTGTTTTACCTTTGAAATTATTTTTAGGGATTGAAAGGACATTGGGCTTTTTATTACACTATTCACCAAAGTCTTATAATAACGTTTTCTTATCCGTTGGTTGTACAATTTAGGGGACTTTTATTGAATCTAATTGTAATCTACATAAGGAGTAAATTTATGTATCATCATTGAGGATGTACATAATTTTATCAGCAACTGCCTTATCCCTTTAGATCCCTGAAATACTTCGCTACTAACGGAACTGATTGCTCTGTTAACCCCTTGAGATATATGTCAAATCTATTAAAATGCCTTTTAAGTAAAAATATATTTTTAACATTTCCTGAAAAAAGATACCAAAAGAATGTTTCCTTTTCAATGTTTGAACAAAAAAAATATGATGGTTTTTAAAAGCGGAGCTTTTCTATAATTAGGGTCGGTCCGTCCGTCCGTACGTTACAGACAGTTAGCTCTTTTCGTTGATTTAAACCGGTTAAAATTTTCCTATCGATATCAAACTTCTGATGCTGATTCCTATATCAGTTAGGTACGACTTAGAAAGCGCAGCAACTCTAGAATCGTTACCAGATTTTTATCGTTATTTTAGCCCGCTACTAGTTTCACTTTATTAGAGAACATGAAAATCTGGTGTACGATCTAAGTAATAATATATCCATTGTTCCTCCTCCTATATGGATTTTCCTAGCTCCTACTTGAGATAGATGACTAAAATCTATTGTCAATATTCCCTTAACAAATTAACATCTACTCTATAAACAAATTGCACGCCAGTCTGTCCTTATTCTAAAATATTATTTTTTTAAAATGTGGTTTAATCCAGTGAGGCAGGAAGGAGAAATTGAGATAGAAGAAACTTGGAAGTTGGGTTGTTTCTATCTCAACCCCACCCCCCCTCACCATTCTGATCTTTTAGGGGGGAATTAGACAATGAACGATAAATAGATGCATTCTCCCATTTATGATACACAATAGTACATTTAAAATATTGGACATGCTAGTTAGAACCATCCAATCAAAATTTAATAAAATTACTCTGTATAAATTTTAACTTATTTTGTTAGTCTATCTATTTAGTTTTAAATACTATGGATGTTGTCATCCTTATTTAACTAAATAGCCTGACTATTTAAACATTTCCTGAAATAGAACACTCAAAGAAATTTTTAGAATAATAAAGAAACCTTTATTACTTAATTTACAAATACTATCCTTGATCTATCTATCTATCTATCTATTTATCTATATATTTATCTATCTATTTATCTATCTATTCATCTATCTATTTATCTATCTATCTATCTATCTATTTATCTATCTATCTATCTATCTATCTATCTATCTATTTATCTATCTATTTATCTATCTATCTATCTATCTATCTATCTATCTATCTATCTATCTATCTATCTATCTATCTATCTATCTATCTATCTATCTATCTATCTATCTATCTATCTATCTATCTATCTATCTATCTATCTATCTATTTATCTATCTATGTATCTATCTGATTCTACAGTCTAAAACACTAAAATCCTCCTATAAAGTAGTAAGCTTTTCTTGTCTGTAACAAAGGAATTCGCTAACTGCTAAACCGATATGGTTCCTGTTTACAGTGAAGCTTCTCATGGGTCCAGGAAAGGTTTATAACTATTTGGGAGGATGTCTCCGCCCTCAAAAAGGAATCTCCCCTAAAAAAAAATTTCCCTCTATTCCCAAAAAGAATGTTTATTTTACATTTACCTTAAAAACTTAAATTGCAAATATTCAGTGTACAGTGTACACTGTCTAGGGGCGTTTAGTTATAAATAAGATATTTTCAATTTCTTTGTATTTCCTATTCTGATATCTGATGAGGTTCAAAGATTAAAATATCTTCCTTATTCTATTTCTCTCTTAACCCATTTCACCTCTTAAATTCTTTAAGCAAAGCTTCTCTTTTATTCAAAATGTCTGTAGAAAATCGTATGAATCTTAGCTTTTATTATAATATAATAGTAAAGTTTTTCTTGTCTGTAGCTTAAGATTTTTATAACTACCGAATCGATTTCCATTTTAGAGAAGATCCAACTAGGTCCCTGGGTGGTTTTAGGCTTTTTTATTCTTAGAAAGGTTTTAGGCTGTTTCACATCCCTTCTCTAGCTCTAGATGCTATGGATGCAGACCTATAAGAAGGATAACCAAGGAGAACTTAAGATACAGACATACAAACACCCAGACCTGTTACTTTTATAAGGATTTATCCTTATACTAAAGTAACAGGATGTTTGTGTGTCTGTGTGTTTGTACCGAAGGATCTCGCTAACCGCTGAACCGATCGGGTTCTCCTTAACAGGGTAGCTTTTCATAGGTCCCAGGAAGGTTTATAACTATTTTAGGGGAGGGTACCACCCCCCTCCCAAGAGAAATCACAATAAATCGAAATTTTTATGTTAGATATAGAGACTCCTACGTAACATTGCGAGGTATCGTAGAAAGAGACTCCTACGCAACCTTGAACGCAACAAAAAAACTAAACATTTAAAGTGCCACTAGAGGCTTCTTGGGGCGAAGCCGCTAGTTCGAAATAAAGTATTAAAACTTTTTGTGTTTCAATGTAGGAATTTCTTTTTTATCATCATTTAAGATTTCGTAAAAAGATGCTTTCTTTCTTAAAAATAAACAAAACAAAAATTCCAGACAAAAAAAGTGTTGAAAAACTTGTAAAATAATAGGTTCCCATACATTATTATAAGCAATAAAAAATATGACAGACAAATCAATGGTCTGATTTTGTACAGTAAGTATTGTGTACAAATTTAGTTTTCTTTGATTTGACAAATATCTTTTATAAAACTTTGGGGACTTGTGTAATAAACAGCTCAATGTCCCCTCCCTCCCCTGTTTGAAGTATTATTTTTAGAGGACATTATTTTGTACTTTTTAAACTTGCGAACATTCTCGAACTACTGTGTATCTGTCTCCATAAAAAAAATATATATATAAATCTATCCCCCCTAAAAAACATATTTTTGTCTGTCAAATAAACCCCCCTCCCCAAAAGAATAAGAAAAATTTCTAAATTATTTGTGAAAGAACAAAACCAACAAAAATATATTATTAATAAACTTTTTCACCAATAATTTTAATCTACAAAAGGGGTAAGTTTGTGTATCATAATTTTAGTTTTATGGCCTATCCCTTGAGATCCCTTATAAAGTTATAATTAGAAAGATTGAGCCCTGATACAAGAAAACGTTTATTTTAATTTTTAGAAAACCTCTCCCTCTCCATAGCAACCCATAAATAAGATAACAAAACAAAAATATTATCAATGATGAAAAGTACCAGGAAGGGAGGGGAAATTGGACCTAAAAATTATTATAATCCCAAAAGTGTTATAAAAACGTCCTATCATTGGTTGGCTTTACCAATATTAGGCCTTTTATCAGCTCTTGATTGAGTGGTACAAGCTTGCAGTTTCATTACCAACAATAAATCTAATCTACAGAAAGGGTATTTTGTTTTTCATGATGACGGTGTACAATAATCTATAAATATAGATGTATAACCAGACAACTATCTGGATCCTCCTATTGGGGACCTTAATCGTCTGCTAGAATTACTTTCTGCTCTTTTGCAGCGACCTGACTGTGCTCATATTCCCGGCGCTAATGTCTGATTTTAAAGAACCAATTGAAAGACAGCATAGAGTCCTCGGTGTACAATGAAAATCAATTTATCCTGCATAGTCCTATCCCTGTAGATACAAATACAAAGGGTTGTCATAATAGGCTGAATGCGACGTTATCAAACTGTTTTTGTTGAAAAAAGAGGGGTAAAAAGTGTCATTTTAATGTCATAAAATGATTAAATAGCATTTAATAAAAGGAAATTTGGCATGTTCCTATTTATATGTTTCAAACCATCTTATCCCAACCCCCTAGAATTTGATGTCTTGATTCTACAAAAGTAACAGGATGTGTGTCTGTCTTGTGTTTGTACCGAAAAAAATTTCAGTAAAGTTTCTGAGGAAGTATTTTTTTCTTTTCTTAAAGAGAGTATTTCACAAGAAAAAATGTGCATAGAAAAAAATGTATGTGATGGAAAAAAATAATCTTTAAGAACATTGCTAAAAATACCTCTATCCTAACGTTTTTGGCTAAAAATGGGTTAATCATAATTATCGCAGAAAGGCAGTTTCTTCAAATATTAAATATTGTTTCATGACAGTACAATTAATTCACAAGCTAGCTTGCTATGTTTATGTTATTTTACTGTCAATTGTGGTCTTTAAGACCAATTAATAATGTTTGCTAAACAAAGAAAAAAATTAAGTAATGCAAAAAAATTGTCAATAATTTGAATTGCTTATGTGTTTAAAGTTCATATTATTGTTTCGCAAAATAGGTATTAAATAAATATTACGCAGATTATAAGAATACTAGCAGCTACGTCCCTAGAAGCCTCTAGGGGCACTGGTAGGAAATCCCATTTTAAATTTGAGTTTCAAAAGAGTTTAAAAATATTTTTTAGGGGGGGGAAGGGTTGAAGACACCCTCTCTAAAAATATGAGAAGCTTCACTGTAAGGGAGAACAATATCGGTTCAGCGGTTAGCGAGATCATTCGGGACAGACAAAAAACGCTTGCTACTTTATATAATAGGATGGTAGTGGGGTTGGACTTCCCACCACGTGTTGGAGTGAAGGACTTAGCTAGGCTAGGGCCGAAACCACTCATAGGTCATAAAGTGACTTTAAAATAATTGAAATAGTAACCTACCATAATCTTAAAACAATAGGACAATTCTTTAGTCTCATATTTTGAATTTTTAATAATAGAAATGCGGGACAACTATGTTCATAGAAAGCGCACTTTGAAAGAAACATAACAATAAACTGTAATACTGTATAATAATGATTTTTAACTGACCCTAGCTAACTTTTTGATTACAGAGTCCTTAGATGCTAGAGGCGCTGCCACTAGTTCTTTAGTATAGTCATAGTTTTCTTTTTTATTATTTTACTTAATGAACTAGTCAAGTGAATAATACTAGTAACAGTATTTGAAACTCAATATTTAAAATAGCTTTTTAAAAGCGAAGCTTTTCTATAATTATTGTCGGTCCGTCCGTACGTCCGTCCGTCCTTAACGGATAGCTTTTTTCGTTAATATTGGCATGTTAGAAATGTCCTATCGATTTCAAACTTTGTATGCTGATTTCTTTAGTGGTTAGGTACGATTTAGAAAGCGTAGCAACTCTATAATCATTACCAGAATGTCCGTACGTCCATTTTAAGCATATTGATTTTTTTTTACTTTTTTATCAACTTTTATGTGATATTATTATCCGATTAATCTGATTTTTGGTATACTCATTCCTGGGACAATTAAGTACAATATTATAAGCAAAGCAACTCTATAATCATTAATCAAGTCCTAAAAATGTAAGTATGTCATTATTCTGTATCAAGCAGTTTTCAACAAATTTACTTACAATTGTGCTTCGACTCTTATACTTTTATATTCTGATTATTCATTTCTTTCACCATACAAGTGTTAATGTCCGTTTGTCCTACCGTTTCAGTGCTTCGCTTTTATGGATGTTGTCATCCTTGTTTAACAGTCAAACAATCTAGCGTTATTCTTCATACAGAGTCCGTCCGTAACGGATAGCCTTGGACGCCAATTCATATATATGTTAGAATCGTCCGATCGTTATGAACCACGGACGAGATTTCATTAACAATAAAGTAAAAACTAAAAGCAAGGCAACTAACCGTTATCAGAAAGTCCATACGTCCTAAAAATGGCCTGATAGCTTATCTTATTGTCCTTATTTATGAAATTATGATACTAGGGACGGTTTGTAATAGCTATTTTGAAAAATTTGCCTAAATACAAAAACACGTAAACGCCAATTGGAATATTTTGAAAAAGCAATCATATTTAGCCAGGGTGCAGTGATATTGCAATGAAAATAAAATTAATCTACTACATTTCTTCCAGGCTACTTTAATCAGAATATTGCATATTAAAACTTTTGGGGGAGTTAAATTTATCCATAATTGACATATCCCTTAATTCCTGAATTTAGTGAAGATTGTATATTGGGTTCCTATAACCATCAGCTGGAAGGGAGGGGATATTGGACTGTAAATTACACTGGTACCCAAACTACGATATCTTATTAATCCTGCACACGAGAGGTAATTTTATTTATCATCATTTGGGATGCGTATATCAATGTAAAAATTTAATGCCTCTTGAACTAGGATCTATATATAGGGGCTCTGTATTTGAAGGAAGGGCAAAATAAGGGCCTAAAACCAAACTGTGGCCTACGTGAAGCTTCCCTGAAATGGATATATAAAACGGTTAAAAGCTATTCAATGTCCATGAATTTTTAATGTACACAAAATTTACACCGTATGTATTTCAATTGTTAATATGTAAATAAAAAAGTTAAAGGAACCAGCTTATTGAAGATTATATTGCAGTCAAATATATATTGGCATAGCAGTTTCTTAGATTCTTATATTCAAGCTAATTTTTAGATATAGCAAAAATTAGATGAATTTTTGTGCAAATATAAGAAAATCCTCATTAAGCGAAATGTATATTTTTCGAATTCTTCTTTTTCTGCTTTAATCCTTCCATACCCCACACCACCTCCCCCCCCCCCCCAAATATTACTGAAAAAAGAACATAATTGTTCTGAACAGCTGATCTGTTACGTCCTTACGTACTAGACTATACAAGCTACAGTTATACAATAACTTTGCTACGTTGAAATTTGCTGTTTTATGACATTTTGTGGAAGCTTAGTTTTCAGTTAAAGCCAACAGTTAAAATTCTTGTCAAAGAGATGTTTTATGAAGAATACCACTTTAGCAATAGTTTCTTATCGCATTGTATTATAGACAGCTTTCCACAGATATTAAAATGAAAAATTATAAGTTCAGGGCCTTGGCTAACAAAACTAGTATCAATTTAAAAAAATCTATTTTGATATTCTTGGGTAATTGTCGAAAATACGATGCTGAGAACCAGTTCTAATCCAGCCATACTTGAATATTTTGGACATAATTATTCGTTTTTGTTTTCTTTTTAACTTAAAAACAGTTATGCAATTTATGAGCGGCATAAAACACAGACGTACATACCTACAAACCTTAACTACGGAGTAGCTGCGCTTCTTTAACTGGTCTAATCTGTATGTATGTTTATTCAATGGTAATTTTAAAAATAGACGGACATACCAACAAACCCTATGAATAGAGTAGCTGAGCTACTTAAATAATGTCCATTCTTATAAAGGCATCTCTAAGCATGTATGTTTATAGAATGGTTATTATTTAGAGGGGCGATATCACTTCCCCATTTGTCTCGTATTATATCAAATAATAAGAAGCGCATATTATTAAAACAACAATTTTCTCTTTACCTTTTAATCCACTGTTATCATACGCATATACAGGCGGCTATTAACAATTCCCATTCACCCACTTCAACCCATCCCCTCCCCTCCTACTGAATGAAAAAGCAATTAGTAAGCTAAATTGACAACAAATTTTACCTGTCAATATATCCAAGTATTTTCTATATCCATTCGTAGAGCCAGACCTTAGTCAAAAGAAACTAACCCGAAACTATTGCACACAACTTACTCATTTCACACACCTGACAAAGCAGCAGTAGGATCAACTGATCTTACGTCTTAAGGTTTGGCCGAGTTACACACACTTCAACTTTCCTACTTAGAGTGGATGCGCTATTTAACCACATCAAATTATCAGCGGACATGAACACACACCTCGTATATATATTATTGAGTAACCAAAAAGTAATTATATTTATAGGCCTATATCTTTCACAGGGATCTTAAGGGATAATACAATTGATGATAAATTGTACAATTCTAAAAAATAATCCAATTGTGTACATTAGAATTATTGGTGAAAAAGTTAGGACACTGCTAAAGTTTTTAAGCCAAGGAATGACAGAATATGTTATTGCTTACAATGTTCTCCTTGTAAAACTGAAAGGTATTTTGTTGATTATATACAGGTCTCATTACTTTTCCAGTATGGCTTCGAAACCGATTAATTTCCGCTGGATTAAAACCGGTTCACAGCCATACTATAAAACCATGTGAATCAACGTATTAAAAACAATTTTCATGCATATTAATTTATGACTTTTTATTTTAACATTCGCGGAAAGTTGTCTATAATACGATGCGATGGATAACCCAATTGCTTATTCGTGGAATTTTTGGACATCCATTAAACCTTGGAAATGTAACTCTTAATATCATATATGTATGTAATCTAGTTAATAATAATATCGTTTTTCATATTTTGGCAAACACATACACTCACACCTCCTACTACTTTGTTTAAAATATTTTCCCCCTCCCCTAATAAATAGCTAAAACCAACCTATTAAATAGATACTAAAAAAACAAATATTCAGTTATCTTTAAAGCATAGCTTTTCTATTATTTACTTAGCAATAGCAGTCATACTTTTTTCCTTTATGTCCTGGCCGGCAAAAAGTCGTGACTAATTTAATTTTATCAATATATAGAACGTCTAGAGAAAGGTTGTGTAATTAAAGTGAGTTTTCTGATTATTTGAGTGGAGACTTAAGGATAAGACAATGAAGGATAGATTGATATACAATAAACATCTCCAATGATTACCCCTTTGTAGATTAGGTTATTGGTGTAATAGTTTGGACACTGGCAAAAGCTTTAAGATTCAAGTTAAAAAAAGCATTTAATAAACTTTGGTAAAAATATAATTTTCAGACCCACGACCCATTTTAGTTGATCAAAATTAAGTTTTTTGGAAAAGATTCGCCGAGCGTATAAATGAATTGTCCTTGTAAAAATAATATGTATAGAACTATTTTCAATATATAGATATTATAGGTTTAGTAATAAGGAAGAAATAGGCATAATTAAAAAACTAAACTAAACAATGCTGGGTCAATCTAGGTTCCAATTTTGTGCAGGACTTATTTTGTACACATGGCATTTTCTCGGGTCTTAAAAATTATTTATCGCATCGTATTATTGACATATTTCCGCGGATATTAAAATGAAAACTTATAAGATTAAAACCAGTTTGGATTTTCATCTTAATATTCGTGGAAAATTGTCTGTCATACGATGCTGTATATGGTTTTTCAGTATGTCTGAGACCCGGTTCTAATCCTGCCGATATTAATCGGTTTTGAAACCATACTGGAAAAGGTATTTTTACTATTGTACTTTTTTTCCCTGCGTACATTCTTGGTCTACTTGATGTCTGAAATTAGCTATAATATAAAACCGTTAATACGATTCTCATGCATTTAAAGATTTAAAGATATTATAAGATAGATAAATGTTTGTCTATTACATAAGATCTCAGAAATGGCCATTTTTAAAATTATACACTAAATAAGGATAAAAATGGCCATCTAGTCTATACGGTGTTTTGACGGTCTGTCTGTCTTTCGGTCATGCTTCAAAAGACAAAACCTTAATTGCTAAAGGTTTCGTGATTTTCTCTGAGTTTTGCATATTTTCTCTCTTTATTTTCTTTGTTAAGACAACTGCACATCTTCTCGTTATTTCACTTTGTCCATAATTTCCATAATTTATATTGTATCGCTTCTTATGGATGTTATCATCCTTGTATATATTTATAATGCACATTGCACGTAAGCTGATAATTTCTTAATTAGTTGAAAGTAAAAGAAACGCATTTGATTATCAACACTAATGAAATATTTATTTTATTTGCATTTTAGCAATTTCTTAATTAAATGATAAGCTGATAATTTAATTAGACTAATAAAAAAATCGTGGTATATAAGAAAACATTTTTAAAGTACAAGTTTTTAATTGCACCTACAAAGCGGATTATCAATGTTCTAATTGCAGAAAAGTTTCACTTTTAAAAATTGTTAAAGCGTAGTTCACTCCTCTTCAAAATCTAATATAGGGGACAATAGGCTGTTTATTACACTAGTTCCCAAAGTTTAATAATGATGTTTTCTTATTCGTTGGCCTAGCAACTTTGGGGAGTCTAGGTTAATTTTAATTGGTTGGTTCATTAGGTTGAGTGTTAAAACGATTCAACAACAAATTTTAATCTACGGAAGAGGTAATTTTGTGTATCATCATTTGGGACGTACATCAATTCATCGTCCATTGTCTTATCCCTTTAGATACCTGTATATTTGACTAATTCAGAAATGTATTTGAATTTTGACCTTTTCTCCTTTCCTTCGTTTTACAGTTGAGTAAATCTAAATTGTCCCCCTATTTTCAGGGATAAGACAATGGACTAAAGTTTGAAATGAAAATACAAATTTTAATAAAAAGTACCCAAAGTTTTTAAGCCAATGAATGTGAATTCGTGATAATAAAATTTTGGGCACCAGTATAATTTACAGACCAATATCATCTTCGTCCCTGACAATTTTACACAGAAATGAGCAGTTAAACATTTATTTCGCCACTGAACCACTGATAGTTGCTTCGTCCCTTGCCTCAAGTGTGATGGTCAAAAAAATAGCTTAAAACAACCCTAAGATATTTATAAAGCTCCCAATCCTGGACTAATAACTAAATTTACTAACAATGTAATGAGATGAGAAGGGGGGTTGTGGGATACCCATTTGTGATATAAGCGGTTCTACTCAGAAAGACAGTAATTTTGAAAAAGCATATTACAGTGTAAAAAAATAAGCGGATCATGTTACTTGTCGATGCAGCGCTTATCACATGTTACTTGTAGATGCAGCAAACTCATACATGTTACTTGTTGATGCAGCAATATCCCCCCTCCATTCCCTGAGATACTAATATAATTATAAATAGAAACAATTAAGATTAATTCGTTAGCTAAACATTTATTAGTAATGGTTTTGAATATATATTTAAAAATATTATTAAATAATAACACATGATATTGAATAGCAATCTGGTTTAATTTGGTTGGAATAGGAGGGAGGGAGGGGGTTGTACATAAAATTGCCCTGAGTTATGCTTTCCAGAGGGCGGAGATTTTTTTTAATCAAAGGTTTAATTTATAAATTGGTGAAAATTTCACAGGAGAAAAAGAGTGGGAGGAGTTTTCCTTGTATAGTTTGGTTCAAGATGAAGGAAAATGTTTGGGGTTTTGAAGTTCTTTAGAAATGACTAAAAAGCTTATTTTCAATAAAAAATATAACTAACATTGTCTGCCTATCTCCTTTTTTTATCTCCCTTTAACATGTTACTTGTAAGTGCAGCAAAGTTAAACATGTTACTTGTAAGTGCAGCGCTGCATCGACAAGTAACATGATCCAAATAAGCTAAATGTTGAACTTAAAAACTAACAATAAAAAAGGATCACTTTAAAAAAACGAAAGGCGAGCTTCTAACACCTTTGGAGAGACGGACAAATTTTTTCTGATAAAACAAGGGTCACTTTAAACTGAGAGAAAAAAAGGTATCTAAAGTATACATCTAATCAAATTTATTTTACATGAGACCTATATTTATTTAAATACCAGAAATTATTCACTGTTAAGTTAAAAATAAACCCATCATTGCTAAATTGTCCTGATTTTAACTTCAACACAAAAAATAGTTTTGCAACTGTTTAGGTATATAAATGATTTCATTAAAATTTTCATAAAAACAAGGATGACAAAATCCATGTAATCAAAATAACACGAATATAATTATTTTGTACTTAAAAAATGTATTTGAATCTAATTTCTTTCGCTTTTGGCAATATCTTATTCCCGGTAAAAAAGTCTCTTCTCAAAAGATATTTAGAAATATGACGATAAATTTATGTACATACTCAATTATAATGAACAAAATTCTGTAGATTAAAATTATTGATGGATAAGTTTGGAGCTCAATGTCCCCTTCCTCCCTGATTTAAGACCTAATTTTATTGAAAGTGGGTCATAAAATTACAACCGCAGCAACCCCATGATAAGTTTTTATCCAATTATGCAAACATGTATTTATTTAGGACTCTACATTCAAAAAGAAATTGTGGGGAAATAAAAAAAAAAACTTAAAACAATCCCTGGACGCATGTAAAGTTTTTTTAAATTGTAGAACTCAATCAAATTTAAATTTCTACCTAATATGATAGACAGATTTCAGTGGATAATAAAACGAAATATTATAAGATTAACACAAGTATTGGTTTTTTTTAACAAAATTAGTTTTTAATTTTACGATTTTCATTTAATATTTGTTGTTAATTGTCTGTAATACGATTCTATACATGATTTTTCAGTATAACTGAGAACTATTTCTAATCCAACATATATCAATCGGTTTACAATTAATACTGGAAAATGTTTGAAAGTTTGTCAAATAACAAAGAAACAGCTCTTGTCAGACCTAATTTTAAAGTAGATGTGCTTCAAACCTGATCAATATTATTTAACCCAAAACTCGTACGTCGATCAATTGTAAAGAAAAAGATATTGAAAAATAATTAAAAGGCTTCACAATTAAGCTAAACATTAAAGAATATATTTCTTTGTATTTTATTATTGAAAAGAAGTAGAGTAATATCCTTTATTTTGTTAATATACCACTCTTTCCCCATCTAAAAAGATGAGACAATGACACATAAATCGATGTAAATCACCAATATTTATACATAAAATTCTGTAGATTACTATTAGTGGTTGTAACGTTTGGACACTCAACTTTATGAACAAACCAAAAAGTCCCCAAAGTTGTTAAGCCACCGAATAAGAAAACGTTATTATAGGACTTTGGGGAAGAGTGTAATTAACAGCCCATTGTCCTCTCTCTCTCTGAATATTTCAGAAAAAATGTAATATGTAATTAATTTTTTTTGTTGAAGGGGGTGGTAGGAGCGGTTTTGTTTTTTTTAGGGGCTGTAAACAAAATTTTTAATGGAGTTTAGGAGGGGGGGGGGGGTATTCCATAGACAATTTCAGCAATGCTGCCATTAGTTTTAATAAGCTATTATATCATTTTTCTTAATAACTCTTTTGTGTCTCTACACATAATTGGCTTCCTTTAATGTCTTTTTCAATAATAGATCTTTTTTAAGTCGAATTATATATCGAGTAATTAGAGGCTATTTTTTTAGATGTTGGAGGCACAAAGGTCGTAGATTCAAAGAGTTGGTTGTATATTGGATGTTACTCAATCCATTATCTATGGGTGAGAAAGCAACGCATTCAGTTGAAATAAGACTATAAGGTCTTTTAAGTTAAAAGAAAACCACCACTTTCCTCAGGTTAATATTTATTTTGGGTGATTTCTCTTGGGATTGTTGTAAAGGAAAACCTTATCAGCTCAGTGTTCAGCTAGATCCTTCGGTACAGACAGACCTTTAATTTAATAAGTGGCGATTTTTATTCTGAAATTGGTGCTACCCTCCCCAAAACCTATGAAATGTTACATTGTAAAACCATATCGGTTCAGCGATCCGATCCTTCGGTACAGACACACATGACAAAGACATCATGTTACTTTAGTATATATACATTTCTTTAAAGAAAATATTGATGTCACGCACCTGACATACCAGGTGAGAAGAGAGACAGGAAACTATAAAAAAACAGATGCTTAAAAATAAATTTATCTATATTATCAAATTTCTTTTTTTGTAGTAAAGCTTCTCTATGATTTACAATTTCTGAAATTACTCCATTTAGATTTTTCGACTAGATAATTCACTTTGTCCGAATATATTTCTGTAATTTCGGCCATTGTGCCATCGGAAAAAAGGTCTTTTTTATGGGAATGATTTGCATGGTTAGTATTTGAGATAGTTTCCTGATATTTCCTAAGAAAATTCTCATTCTGTCCGTAAGCCTGTTCATCATATTCCCAAATATTGAATGTTGCCATCCTTGTCTTACATAAATCTATAATACAAAGTAGAACGATGTCTGTTTGTCTGTTCGTTTGTCTGTTTGTTTGTTTGTAGCGAAGGATCTCGCTAACCGCTGAACCGATCGGGTTCTCCTTGACAGGGTAGCTTCTCATAGGTCCCGGGAAGGTTTATAACTATTTTCTTGGGGGGTGGAACACCCCCAACCTCCCCCCCCCCAAAAAAAAAAATAAAAGATCCCCCCCCCAAAAAAAAAAATTTATTAAATTCGACTTTCTCAAGTCCCCCTAGAGGCCTCTAGGGGCGTAGCCGCTAGTAAAATAAATAAAGTAGTAGGTGTTGTGATCTCAAGATCTCGCAATGCCTTACATAGATAGAGATTTCTATGTTTGTGACTAATAGTGCACTATGTTTTTTTTAAGGATTTTAAAAAAAAAATGATAAGTTTTAATCTTATTTTAGAGAAGCTATTCCTAGTCTTAATTGTGACTGTGGTTCTTCCCTAAAAATAGCCTAAACCCTAGTCTATATTAAAGGAAGCTTCCGAATTAATATTCATAAATTTTCCTATAATTCTATACAGTATCAAATTATATTATTTTTAGTCAGATTTAAAGAAAAAACCGCTATAGTAGATACAAATCTTTTATTTTTACACCTGTAACATTTAAACAGTTTGCTTGTTTATGATAAAATCATACTTTTAATTTCAAACTTTGTTTATTTTAAATTAAAATAGAATTTATTTTTTCTTTAAATATAAAATTACAGTAAGAAAGCGAATATATTTCAATAAACAATTTTTTATTGGCGAAGCTACTCAATAATGCACTTTGTCTATCCGTCAGTCATGTATTCCGTAAAGTTATCCTGATACAAAAGTAACAGGATACCGAAGGATCTCCCCCTAACCGCTGAACCGACATGGTTCTCCTTTACAATGTAGTTTCTCATTGGTCCTGGGAGGTGTTTAAAAGCGAAGCTTTTCTATAATTAGGGTCGGTCCGTACGTCCGTCCGTCCGTCCGTCCGTCCGAGAAAGATAGCTTTTATTCGTTAATTTAGGCATGTTAGAATTGTCCTATCGATTTCAAACTTTGCATGATGATTCCTGTAGTAGTTAGGTACGATTTAGAAAGCGTAGCAACTCTATAATCATTACCAGAATGTCCGTATGTTTTAAACATGTTGATTTTTCTACTTTTTTAACAACAAATTTTTATGTGATCTAATTTTCCGTTTGATCTAATTTTTGGTATATTTGTTCCTGGGACAACGAAGAACAATAGTATAAGCAAAGCAACTCTATAATCAAGTCCTAAAAATGTAAGTATGTCCAAAACATTATCCTGTATCAAGCAGTTTTTCAACAAATTTACTTACAATTTTGATTCGACTCTTTCGATACTTTTATATTCTGATTATTCAGTTCAGACACTAGGCAAGTGTTAATGTCCGTTTGTCCTACCGTTTCAGTGCTTCGCTTTTATGGATGTCGTCATCCTTGTTTTTTAAATTTTTCTTTATAAAACAAAAGTAAAAATTGGAAGGTCAAATCCAACCCATAATTCTTCAAGTACCCCTAGAGGCCTCTAATGGCGTAGCCGCCAGTAATTATTAAAGAATTTAGTCAACAAGAACGCGTGCTATGAATAACACATGCCGCCCTATAATAATTACTACCCCCCCCCCCCCATTCTCTGTGACATCAGGGAGGAAGGGGACGTTGGCCTGTAAAAAAAACAAAGTTTTAAAGATATATTATCTTATTCATAAGCCTAAAAACTTTGGATAAATCTTAATTGTTTAAAAAAATCACGAAACCTATTCGTGTTTTTCAGCTGTCGTTGGGGGGCATCACATCGTAAAAATGACGACCTCTCCATTTGCCCCCCAAACATTATTATTTTAGATTTATTTCTTTTATTGGTTATACCTTATTACAGCCATTGTCTTATCCCCTGAGATCCCTGATTAAAGGTGATAAATAGATTAAGTTTCAGCATTCAATTAAACATTTATCTTAAGAATTTCAGCGATGCACCCTATAATTGCCCCGCCTCCCAAAAATAAAAATTTTAATTTATTTCCTTATCCTTTCTAAGTAAAGTATTCCAACAAAACGCATAATATTTAGAAACAGCAATATTTAGGCTATTAAACCTTGTACAGTAAAAAAAATAGTTGGATGGCTGTATATCCAGAAAGATCTTGAAAACTGCTGGATTAATATTGTTCCAAAATTTGTAAGTATCATCAAAGGGCAGGTTTTTAGCTACTTAGCCTGGAGAGGGGGTTATTAAATACTTTCAAGGAGTAAAACCCCATTGTAGCTAGCGGCGAAGTCATTTGTATATAAACTAATATCAATATTCACGACTTTTCGTTGTATAATGGGTTAATTTTTTCATTAATTTTTCATCTCGCTATTCTAAAAAAATTACAAACTTTGTGAGAACGCCTTTGCCTATTAATTTAGCACCTTTGGTATTTAAATTTAAATACTCAAATGTTGACTTTATATTGTATTTCCCTTTGAGGGGGATAGATAGATAGACAGATAGATAAAAAAGTTAAAAGATAGGTAGATATATGATTGTTGCATCTTAAGGTATATCAAATGTTTTTAAGTTTGCGCGCTTGTTATCCATATTAAACACTTTAATGTTATTTTAAAATTTTAAGAGAAAAATTAAAGGTGAAGTGTGTCCATAGGAAAAGTAGTCTAAAACCTTCCAAGGGTCATTACAAAATTTTCCTGGAAATTATAGAAGATTTGTCTCTAGCTTTTTTAAGAGAACTTTTAAAACCCTTAACTTAAAGTAACAGGACGTCTGTCTGTATTTAGGATTATTATGTCCACTAAGATATCGTAAATTTCTGGACAAATAACTCAAATAATTCCCCGGTAGTTTTTTAGATTCGTACAGGAAATGTTTTAAACGCTCCCAAAAGGAAGGGAGGTAGGCAAAGGGTCAGTCAGTAAGGTAAGAAGATACTTATAGTGATATACTCACCTTAATTAGTATTGAAATTGGCAGGGAACTCTTTCCAACCCCATATTAAAACCCTGGTGAATCGCTGTACAAACAACTAATTACAATTATTATATCTAGTAACAATTTACACCGCAAGGAGTCTCAATATAATATACTAAAATTTCATGTTTACAATAATAGGACTAACTCTGCATGTTTCTATTGTTTGTATTTTAAAAAAAAGAAATTTTAACAAATTTGATTAATTCTTATTACTTTTATTTTTTTATTTTTTAAGTGATTGCAACAAAATAAATTTTTATTATATATAACATTACCTGAAACAAAATGTCATTAATGCTGATCATTGTAGACATTCTTGTATTTATTTATGGTCTTACAACCTGTTTTAGTTTTAAGGGTATCTGAACTAATTATTGTAAGGAATGTTATTCGAACCGGATCTCCTTGCGTCTATTTTAAACATGTTGATTTTTAACTTTTTAAGCAACAAATTTTTATGTGACAACAAAGTACAATGTTATAAGCGAAACATCTCTATGATCAAGTCATAAAAAAGTAAGTGCCTTAAACAATATCCTGTATTTAGACAGTTTTTCAACAAATTTACTTACAATTTGTTTCGATTTTAATGCATTTCTATTCTGATTATTCAGTTCTGACACTCTACAAGTGTTAAGAACCGCTGTGGAAATATAATCTTTTCTCTGCTGTTATTTAAGATTCAGGAAAGTGAGGTACAATCTGCATCCTCCCCCACCCCAACTTCTCATTCTATAATACTTCACTCTATTGGTAGGAATAGTCTATGCAGCAACTCTAATGGTGTTAAAGGTTTGGGGTAAAAAAAACTATTAAAACAAGAACAAGATGCATCCATAAGATGTACAAAACTTTATTTTCGCTGTAAAAAAAACAAAGGAAAAGGTATATAAAATATCCTAGTGCATATTTAGAAACTATACAATTTGAAAAGTATCCTTTAATTCACATGTCTCTCACGTTCATTCGTTGGCTTAAAAACTTGAGGGTAATATATTGTTAATAATTATTATTACTTATCATCCATTGTCTTATCCCTTAAGATCCCTGATTAAAGAATGAGGCAATGCAATGGAGAAATTGTCAATATACCCCAAATTATAAATAACAAAATAATCCTTTATGTACATTATAATTATTGGTGGAAAGGTTTGAACACTTTTACTTTGTACAGACCAATCATAAATCAACATAAACTGAAAAATTTTGTAGTCAATGAGCAGAAAAATTTTTGAGGTCAGTAAAATTTACAGTCCAATGTCCGCTCCCTGCCTGCACGTTACTAAACATACAAAGACGGACAATATAACAGACGAACCCAAATAAAAGAGTAGATTGTCAGCTAGCACAATTTCTAAAGTCAATTATTAATGTTTGTGTAACAGTTTAGTTTGGGGCTTAGGCATACTGTAATCATGGTGTCATATTATGGTATTAATTGACCTAAAAACGGCACATATACATGAAGAAAACCATAATAAAAGTCAATTTACAAGACACTTAAGAAGGTATAACATTGTAAGAGGTGAAATAGGAGAGAGAAAAACAAGGATGACTACTTCCCATTGTTGAAATAACTAGATTGTTTTGACCAGAGCTGGATCTTTAAATCATTTCAATGGTGATCTAAACCACCCCGCGCGAAATTTCAGCCAATCACAGCGGCGCATTTTAAAAATCAGCCGCTGGGATTGGCTGAAATTTCGCGCGGGGTGGTTTAGATCACCATTGAAATGATTTAAAGATCCAGCTCAGTCATATTATTAGGGACAAGTTAAATTGATTTACACCATCTATATGATAAACCCAACAACTCCTTCAGTAGTTCAAAACTAGAGGTGGAAAAGGTTGAACATCTGCCTATTTGTAGAGCTAATCATGATTTTTCAAAGAGTATAAGCAATTAAATTAAAAAGCGTGTTTATGAAACTTTGAGTAAAAACAAAATCTAAAGTCCAATATCACATCCCTCCAAATGGCACAGACTGACAGACACAAAAAATATTTTGAGGAGCCTCGCTACTCTAGGCATACGGGAAAAGTTGCACCACAAATTTTAGTATGTGAGACATTAAAGGTAGCTTTATGAGCGTTACAGATAGACAAACAGACATACAGACAGACGGACACAAATGACTTGTATAGTTGCTTCGCTACCCTGAGCATACGGGGAAAGGAAGTTGCACAACAAATTTTAGTATGTGAGATATTACAGATAGCTTTATAAGCGCTACAGACAGACAAACATACATACAGACAGACACAAATGACTTGTATAGTTGCTTCGCTACCCTAAGCATACGGGGAAAGGAAGTTGCACAACAAATTTTAGTATGTGAAACATTACAGAGAGCTTTAAGTGCGTTACAGACAGAATAACAGACACAAATGACTTGTATAGTTGCCACACTATCCTGAGCATACGGGGAAAGGAAGTTGCACAAATAATTTAGTATGTGAGACATTAAAGGTAGCTTTATGAGCGTTACAGATAGACAAACAGACATACAGACAGACGGACACAAATGACTTGTATAGTTGCTTCGCTACCCTGAGCATACGGGGAAAGGAAGTTGCACAACAAATTTTAGTATGTGAGATATTACAGATAGCTTTATAAGCGCTACAGACAGACAAACATACAGACAGACAAACAGACGGACACACATGACTTGTATAGTTGCTTCGCTACCCTGAGCATATGGGGAAAGGAAGTTGCACAGCAAATTTTAGTATTTGAGACATTACAGAGAGCTTTAAGTGCGTTACAGACACACATACATACAGACAGACATACAAACAGACACAAATGACTTGTATAGTTGCTTCGCTACCCTGAGCATACAGGGAAAGGAATTTGCACAACTAATTACAGAGAGCTTTAAGTGCGTTACAGACACACATACATACAGACAGACATACAAACAGACACAAATGACTTGTATAGTTGCTTCGCTACCCTGAGCATACAGGGAAAGGAATTTGCACAACTAATTACAGAGAGCTTTAAGTGCGTTACAGACACACATACATACAGACAGACATACAAACAGACACAAATGACTTGTATAGTTGCTTCGCTACCCTGAGCATATGGGGAAAGGAAGTTGCACAACAAATTTGAGTATGTGAGACATTATACAGAGAAATAGACATAGGAATATGAATATAGGATATGTGTTGATATTATGACAGGGGGAAAATTGTTGTCAATTTAGGTTGCTACCATGGACATCACTTATTTGTCAGTTAGTTTATCCAGTAGGAAGAGGGGGTATGTGTGAAGGGGGTTGATGGGGGGTTCGTTATTTTAACCAGCTACAAGTTTCACTTTATTAGAGTACATGATAATCTGGTGTAAGATCCAAGTAATTATAAATCTATTGAGATAGGAGAATGGAAAGAATAGGTATCTCTGGCATCGTATTATAAACAGCCTTCCGAGAATATATAAATGTAAAATTATAAGATTAAACCAGTTTTTTTAGCCCCGAAATGCCGAAGAACGGGCTTAAGTTTTAATCCCCCCTCAAAAAAAACTTCTCCCTAAAGGCCTCTAGGGGCAAAAACTAAGGAAGTATTATTTTTTCCCTCTAATTTTACTATCTTTGCTCCCTGACGATAATGTTTTAGGAAATTGCAACATACCCCAAAAGTGCAAAAATTTTCGTGTAATTTGTTTGGGAAAATATGATCATAGATAGATAGATAACCAACAAAAGTGTTACGTTGCTTGTTTGTTCGTCATAAATGGGGGATTTTCTGAGCTGCTATTTTAGATAGTCTGTTTATTGTTTTTGTGTAGATACCCTTTACAAAGAGCATACAGTATACAACTTACTTTGTCCCACAGTCTGCCGGTCATGCTACAAAAGACATTTATATTTTAATATTTTTAAGGGTTTCGTGATTTTGTGTTATTTATATTTTTCTTCTAATTTTTCTTATATGATCACTAAACATCTGATCTATAACTCACTTTTTCCGTTTGTCAACGCGTAATTCTGTGTACTTCTTTACTTATGGATGTTTTTATCCTTGTTAATTAGAATTTTGATATCTATATTATATCCAGGAAGGGAGGCGACATTGTGCCCAAAGTTTTACATTCACGTATACCTAATCGTCGGCACAAAAACCTTGGGTACTTTTATCGAATGGTAACTTTGGTTATTTTATTCATCTTATATTAATTTATCGTCCATTGTCTTATCCCCTAAGATCCCTGATTATATCTCTTTAATTCTTGTGATTTATGGGTGTTGATTTGTTTGTTAAACTATTATCAGTTTTCACTTAAATGTGAAGATTCCTATAACAATTAGACATCACAGTATTACAGTAGAATTACCACTCTAAGTTAGGCTTTTACTGTACTGGCATGCCCTTGGTAATTATTGTCTTAGAAATCATATGTTGATGTACTTGATATTTACATATGACTTTAGGGCTTACATAATGTTCTACATGATAGTTATAATTACTTGGTGTGTTATCATAGACGTCCAAGGGGGGGGGGGGGAGGGTGGATTAGCGTTCACCCTCTCAAACTTTGAAATCCTTCAATTCCTCCCCCCCCCCAAAAAAAAAAAAAATAATTTAATTAAACTTTGGGTACCAGGGTAAGTGAATATATCATATCAAAACACTCTAAAACAGCAAATTATTTTCAGCACAATTATGATTTTGTCTCAACACAAAAGACTTTTAAAATATCAACCTATGTGGAATTCATTGATAACTAATGTTTGACATTGATATAAGCTCTTTAATGTGTTACAATTTAATAGACTAACGACTGCATCCCTAGCATCTAGGTTGCTGTATTCAAAGATATATGGAAGATCAGAAAATTATCCTAAACAATATCCAGACTTATTTATAAAGATAAAATAGTCTAAATACAGGACCTATAAGAAGCCTAACAGAAAAGAAGAACCATATCGGTTTTGCTGATAGCGAGATCCTTCGCTACAGACAAAAAGCTTTCTACTTTATATCATAGGATAGATAATATATAAGCGTGAAACCATCCCGGGACATATGTGAAGCTTTCCTTAAATGGAGAACTTAATCTGTTTAATAGGTAATGTATAGAAAGATAGCTAAATAGATAAATAGATGTACCATATTAACATAAGTTGTCTATTAAATTGACTTTATAACTGATAATTAGATATATAGTTAGATAAATAAATGGTTGTGGGGAAAAAGGTGGGTCCGGCTTTCTGGCATATCTCAAATTTGGCGAACTTAAAACTTTGCAACGCCTAGATAGAAATTATTTTTTTCTATTTAGAATATTTACATTCTAAATTTAAATTATTAAAGGATTATTATTTTGTATAACAAAAACATTAATTTGATTTTAAAAATTAGCGGTTGTATCGGAGACAACTTCGCAGGAAACTAAATAACATTCGTGTTACATCTAGGATGACTTTAGAGTTTAAGTTTTAGTAGCGAATTTACTCTATGTTTAACCCTAAACAGTCGGTACCCTTTCTGGACCTTAATAGGTTTGTGGGGGGGGGGGCGTTGAAGTTCCCCCCTATTAAACAAACATCCTGTTATTTTCTTATGAGGATTGCTAAATATTCTTTTTAAAAGCGAAGCTTTTCTATAATTAGGGTCGGTCCGTCCGTCCGTCCGTAACAGATAGCTTTTTTCGTTAATTTAGGCATGTTAGAATTGTCCTATCGATTTCAATGGTGAATGGTGATTCCTTTAATAGTTAGGTACGATTTAGAAAGCGTAGCAACTCTATAACCATTACCAAAATGTCCCTACGTCCATTTTAAACATGTTGATTTTTTTACTTTTTTAACAACAAATTTTTTGTGATCTAATCATCCAATTGATCTGATTTTTGGTGTATTAATTCCTGGGACAACAAACTATAATGTTATAAGCGAAGCAACTCTATAATCAAGTCCTAAAAATGTAAGTATGTCCATAAACATTATCCTGTATTAAGCAGTTTTTCAACAAATTAAATGTTGACAAAGAATTTTAGCCTTCTATCTTAAATGGCAGCTTAGAAAATCACATTTTCCCAAAAGTATTATTGACTGACAGACTGATGGACTGATGGACAGACTGACAGACAGATGGACAGACATCTCAATATCTCTAAAATTAAGCTCAGAGCCTTAATTTTTAATGTTTGTGGGGTCTTTTGCTCAACTAGCTCCTAAAAGGAAATTCCCAATATGAATTCTGTATTGATTACTTAGTACGGTAATGTTAAGAAAGATTTCTAAAAATAAGCTCAGAACTTAATTTTTTAGTGTTTGGGGGTCTTATGCTCCACTAGCCCCTAGAAGGAAAGTCTCAAAATGAAATCTGTAATGATTACTTAATTGGTTATATTAAGAAAGTTTTCTGGAAAAAAAATCATCTCAATATCTTTAAAAATAAGCTCAGATTTAAAATGTTAGTGTTTGGGGGGTCTTTTGCTCCAATAGCCTCTAGAGGGAAAGTTCCAAAATGAAATCTATAATGATTACTTAGTACGGTTATGTTAAAAGGTTTACTACAAAAAAAAATCATCTCAATATCTTTAAAAATAAGCTCAGAACCTAAATATCAGTGTTTTGGGGTCTTTTGCTCCACTAGCCCCTAGAAGGAATGTTCTAAAATGAAATCTGTAATGATTACTTAGTTTGGTTATGTTAAAAAAGTTTTCTGAAAAAATCATCTCAATATCTTTAAAAATAAGCTTAGAACTAAAATTTCTACTGTTTGGGAGTCTTTTGCTCCACTAGCCCCTAGAGGGAAAGTCTCAAAATGAAATCTGTAATGTTTACTTAGTTTGGTTATGTTAAAAAAGTTTTCTGGAAAAAAAAATCATCTCAATATCTCTAAAAATAAGCTCAGAACCTAAATTTATTGTGTTTGGGGGGTTATTTTGCCCCACTAGCCCCTAGAGGGAAAGTCACAAAATTAAATTTTTAAGTTTTTTGGGTAGATCCAGTCATGTAAGAGAGCTTACAAAAAGAATTAGGTTGATAACTAGAAAAACAAGTCAGGGCAAAATTTGCTATTGAATTTCATTTCCTATAAGTGTACTAACTTCCCCCCTCCCCCCTTATTTCATTTTTTTTGCCAGCCGCTAAATATTAAAACAGCTGTAGAGCGGCCAAATCTAAAGCTATGATAACCAAATTTTAGGACGAACTCTTAGTTTACATAACAAAAAAATATTTTTCTGACCATCGCCGAAAAACGGCAAATAACGGAAACCGCCATGTTCGGCGTTTACGGCGGTTGCCGACGCCAATTAAGTTTTTTATATGTTTATGATTACAGTAATAGACTACATACAAAATTGGCAGGTCTAGAGCTGTTTTGCTCCACTAGCCCCTAGAGGGAAAGTCCCAGGATGAAATCGGTAAGTGTACAAACTCCCACCTTAAATTTTTTTATGGAATATGGATATGATTATACATGAATTATAATAAAATTAACAAAATTTACCTATTATTGCCCTTTGGCGCATATCTTATTACAGACTTCCTCATTTGGCAACATCCATATAAGAAAACCTCTGAAATGCAGGACAAACAAACATAAACACTTGTAGCGTATCAGAACTTAATAAGAAGAATACTAAACACAGGTCTAAAAAAAATTTGAAGTAAAGTAAATTTGTTGCAATCTTCTTTAATACAGGAGAATTTTTAAGGACATTTTCAACTTATTTATAGAGATGATTTGCTTATAACAATGTACCTTGTTGTAATAGGAACAAGAATCCCAAAAATTAGCTGAATAAATAAAAAATCATCATGTTTTAGATGTACTTTCTAGTAACAATTATAAAGTTGCTACAATTCAAAAACCATACCTAATTATTATAGGAATCATTATACAAAGTTTGAAATTAATAGGACAATTCTAACCTGTTTAATTTAACCAGAAGAGCTAACTCTGCTAGAATAATAAACTTACATACAGACAGACAGACTTTAATTATATAAAAGCTTTGCTTTTAAAAAGCTGATATGAATTTACTCACTAACAGAATAATACTGATTAATTTTCCAATATTTTTCTCAACCACTTTGTTTTTTCTCCCTGTTAATCTATCACTCTGTTTGAAATCCTATAAGGAAAATACCTAAAAAATATAAAAATTAAAAATAAATGTAGTAAAAAAGTTACATTAACCCTTTACAGTCGGGCCCCTTGCCGCACCTTAATCGGTTGGGGGGGGGGGGGGGGGGCGTTCAACGCCCCCCTTATTATCTCAGTTCCTGTCAGAGCTAGAGGGCTAATTTTTTTTGTGCAAGTCCCCTGTTTGATAATGAATTTCCCACCTTTTATAAGTCTAAGTCAATTTTCGCTTCCTTCACCCTTATATTTAACAACCTTTGTTTTTAGGTCTTTTTTTACTTAAAAATTTCAAACGACTGCAATTTTCTTATTTTTGAAGCTAGAAGAAAATTTTTTTTCCAGAAAATGTTTATCTTTATGTAAATTTTACATTAGAAATATCAAAATATAAATTTCTGCGGCCGCAGCTGTACTTGGCAGCTGCAAGCCGCCGCAGTCGGCGGTCGGCGGGAAAACGGCGGCGGATCTTCATGAAATTTTAATATGTAATGTAGACATGTAAGAAAATCTTAAGTTTAAAATTTGAAGTCTCTAAGTCAAAAATTGCGGCCACAGGAGCCTTTTAAAGATTTCTGGAGACCTGGAGGATCAGGACCTGCAGGATCATACCTGGAACCTGAAAGTGACTTGAACACCTGTATTTTATATAAGGATATACTACTAGAGGATTTTTTAGTATTTTGGCATGATAAAATGCTTTAGTCAAAAAAATATTTTTGCTCTTTACCTGGATGACCCTGCCAGGTTTGCTGGCATCCTGTGCCCTCCAGGATGGAGATATTCAAAAAATTCCAACTCTCAGTTATGTGTCACACCCATACTTTAAAAGTCAAGCAGTTTTGGGCTCTTTATCTTTCACACACAGAAAATGAGATAGAAAAAACAGGATAGAAAAAAAAACGCCCCCACCCCCCGACCGTTAAGGGTTGACAGACATCTAAATTATAGATAAAATTCGCCAACAATTTCAAGATCCATATTTCAACTCCATTTATCCCTGCAAACATAATTTACATTGATGCGAATACATTCAAACACATGCGACGCATGTGAATTAATTGATACTTTATCTAAAGTCGCTTGTAATAAAAGATTTAAATATATCTATGTATATAAAATACATTAATATACAGATTTTTATTTTTGTTTAAATTTTAATTATTGGTGGTGTTTAAACCACTTTTTTGAACAACGCCCCCATAAAACGTTTCCATGTATAAATTGAAGAAAAGTACATTAAGCTATTAAGTACATCGATAAAGTATTTTTTTTCTTCATAGTATTTAAATTAATTTTTGAAACAAACTTAGAAAAAAAGCTTTTGAGATTTTAATAATCATTAATTAATTCTTTCAAAAAAATTAATTTAAATATCTGAAAATTTGCCGTTAGTTCTTAGTTGGTATAAAACAAAATAATTTAGAGTAGCGGGGCTACTCTATTACTATTAATATTACAGAAATTTTAAATGAGTAGTAAGTAGATATCATAATATTAGCACCAGTTTTGTTAGCTCAGGCATTTGGTACCTTGTTTTCACTTATTATCCACGGAAAGATGTCTATAATACGATGTGGTAAATTACTCAGCTAAATTTATTTAGGATCTACAATATTTTGATATACATGATACAAAATATATTTTTTTTATTTAATGAAAAAAATATATTTCTTTTATTTCATGAAAAAAAAACATTTTCTACTTTTCATCCCTTTTGTCCTTGTTAACACAGTATAAACTTTGTACAGCAGAGAAAGAGTGGGCAATGACAATAGTCCCCAAAGTTTTAAATAACGTTTTCTTATTTATTAGCTTAACAATTTTGGGGATTGAGTCAATTTGAATTGGTTGCATCAATAGGTTGAGTGTTCACACTTTTTAACCACAAATTTTAATCTACATAAGGGGTTATTCTAAGTATCATCATCGGGGATGTATATTAATTTATCACCCATTGTCTTATCCCTTTAGATCCATTACACTCACTACTGTATACAACTTCTAATTTAATTTGCTTTTGTGTACTGATGAAACAATATGCTTATGTGATAATATGCGGAAATGACCGCACACCGTTGAATTGGTCTTTTCCCCCCCAACTAATTTGTTTCACTACGCCTCCCACTGTATAAAAGTAGTCAGTAATTAAGAACGATAAATCATGAGATATTTGATCATGCACGTAATGCATGGACCCACCATATTCCCCACAACCAAATAAATAGATATAATATCTTAAAATAAGTTGTCTATGAAATTGACGTATAACTGATAATTAGATATTTAGATAGATATTTAAAATAAGTCATATATTAAATGGGCTAACATATAATTAGATAGAAAGTTAGATAGATAGATATATAAACCCATGTGAAGTTTCTCTTAATTATGCTATACCAAAACACAGAAATCTACCCGTGCACCTCTATCTGCTACTGTTAACTATATATTGGTTAGTTTTGGGGTGCCCCAGGGGGAAATCTTAGGGTAATTTATAAATTGGGACAAACATAATGAAAAACTCTTTCTTTTTAGTAAGGGTTTTAATATGATAAAATGAACTTATATTCCCAATATTTAGTAACAAAATTATCCTTTCTGCAGATTAAAATTATTGGAAGAGAAGTTAGGACACTACCAGTTGAAACCAACCATTAAAAATTTAATGAAGTGCTCAAACTTATTGATATAACAAATGAGAGAACGTGTTTATAAAACTTTGGGTACCAGTGTAATTTAGAGTCCAATGTCCCCTTACACCCAGACTATTTGTATTTCAGACTCCAGTTCTCTTATTCCCCCCGGGCTCTTACATCTCGTGCCTAACCACTATTTACACTATTTACTTTAAAGTTGTACTTAACACTAGTTTGGGGTTGATATAAAGGTCATTAACGCAATATTGATAGGTCAATGAAAGATTAATTAATATAATAACCTCTCCCCCTCCGCACCAAAAAAGTATTTTGATATAATGGAACAGCATATAGTGTTCAATAAAAAATGACATCATACAATGCAAATGACCAATGATAGGCCAGTATACAATTTACCATTGGTCAATTCGTGGGGGGTGAAACCTCTAGCAATCCATAAAGGATTAGTTATCCTTGTACTAAAGTAACAGGATATTTGTGTGTTTGTTTGTACCGAAGGATCTCGCTAACCGCTGAACCGATCGGGTTCTCCTTATCAGGATAGATTCTCATAGGTCCCGGGAAGGTTTATAATTATTTTGGGGAGGGTACCACCACCCTCCCAAGAGAAATAGACAAAAATAAAAAAAACGCCGTCCCGCGAACATTTTTGCAATTAGATAAGAAATAATTTTACGTATCCCTAGAGGCCTCTAGGAGCGTAGCCGCTAGTATTGTAGACTGACAAATAAACCAAAACTTACCTATTGTGAAGTAGTTTTGTTACTAAAAGTGTATTTGTTTAATGATATACAATCCTTAGAATAGAATAAAATGATCTCTGTCTGTCTGTACCAAAGGATCCCGCCAAACGTTGAACCGATATGTTTCTCCTTCACAGTGTAGCTTCTCCTAGGTTCTGGGAAGGTCTATAGCTTTTTGGGGGGAGGGAAATCGACAAAACTTTTTAAAGAAAATGATATCTTAACATAGATGGAAAAGAAAAATAGAGGCCAATTGAGCACATGTAAATAGAAAGACAATTATAAGTTACAGAGAAGCACCTTATATAGAAGCTTCGCTGTTAAAAACCGTATTTTTAGTATAAAGGAATAATTACACGGTAAAAATCTTGTCTAGGAATATTCACATGATCCTTCCTGACCCTTAAGTGAGTTGATATATAGAAAGAAAGATAGATAGACAGATAAAATTATCCTACTTGTTTAGGATACAGATTCCTTTCAAGATTAGGTACTATGTTTTTAGTGATACATTTTTGTATCAAAAAGTAACGATCATCTTCATATTATTTAGCATAATTAGAGAAGGTTTTTGATCAACTTTCTAATAAATAGATAGATAGGTAGATAGATAGATAGATAGACAAATTGTTATGTTTTCTGAATTGGAAATCTGAATCTTTAATTGACTGAAATACAATATCTTGATTTAGAGAGAAAAAACGTAAAAATCATCGCCAATTAATTCTTTTAATAAAAAAAGCAAATTTATATTATATTAAGATTAATTTAGGCATTAATATAAAAAGAACTAACTATCAAAGAACAAATATAAACCTTACTAATTCATTAAATTTGGTTATTTCAAACATAGACGTCCAAAGGGGGGGGGGGTAATCACCCCTTTACCCCCCCCCCCCAATAAAAAAGCTTGGACGCCCCTGATTTCAAATCTTGTCTTGTCGTCCTGATTTTATTCACAACTATCGGCTAAGACCTAGAGGCTTCAAAAATATCAGGGATGGGTATATTTTCCAGGGCCAATTTCTTCTTCCCTTTACAAAGCTTCATTGGAAAGGAGAACCATATCGGTTTAGTGGTCCTATAAGAAATGGAATATCATTTTTACATTTGAAATGAAAAAATGGAGTTAGAGATCAAAACTTTCTTCACCCCTAGCCACTCTGGGAGGGCTAAAACAACCTGAAGAATGCTTCCCTGAAGAGTACTAGCAATCCAGACCTGAAATTTTCATAATATTTAGCCTGAGGGAAAACAAACTTTACTTCTTTATATCATTGCGGTTGCGCCCCTAAATAACAATCTGATGATTAACTATAATTTTTAAGAAATAGACTGACAAATAAAGGCTATAGTAGTACAGCCGCTAGTTGTTTATAATTAAAGAAAACACATGCATATTAAGCAGTAGCGTGTGCAAAGTTGTAAAATGGGCGCATACGAAATTTTTGACACCCCCCTCAAACTAGAATCGAAGGGGGGTGAAGAAACTTATCAAGGGGGTTGTATAGGGGTGTCGGGGAGTGGAAAGCTATTGGGGTGTATCCATCCCCTTTTTTTACTGGGGACCTGATAAAGCCCCCTACACCCCGTTAATGATCTCTTCTGATACTAAAATTTAAAATAATGATTATTAAAAGTTTAAATTTATTTCAACAAATGTAATATATAAATCATTTAACAGTTCTGATTATTGATTTCTATTTGTTTAACAACAAGGATGACAACATACATAGAAACAAAGCTTAGGATGATCCATAAACATTAAATTTTTATAGTCCTACAGTCATAAATTATATCTTATTGTTAAAGGAATCTTCATATAAAGTCTAAAATCGATATGACTATTCTATCAAACTTCATATGCTTATATGTGCATTGATTGCGTTGAAGCATTATACATTTATAGTTTTAAAACGTTTTACTGTTCGTTTTTATCTTAAATGTTATAAGTTTATATTGCTGCGCTACTTGAAGTTCAGTAAGACTCAAATAAATCAATTATCATGTTTAAAAAGATTATAAATATTATTACTAGCGGATGTGTCTTTCTAAACTCTGGGGGCTCTTGGTGGGTTGGGTAAGTTGACTCTTTTAATTTTATCTTTTTTTTAATTTGAGGGTGGGGATTTTTTTCAATGGATGATTTCTCTTCGAGAGGGAGGAGTTACTCCTACCCAAAATAGTAAAAAACCTTCCCTGGTCCTATAAGAGGATTCACTCTTAAGTAAAACCATATAGGTTCAGTGGTCAGTGAGATTTACAGCTACATACAATATATCATGTTATCAAAAACAAACCAAGAAAATTTACATCTTATTTTCTCTGCTGCTATTCAGGATAGACGGCTGATTTTTTGTGCTGCTTTAATTATTTTGCTGTCATCATTGTTTAAAACAAAATAAAATATGTTTTAAAAAACACCAGAAGCCAATTATAACTAATTTCCCAAATAATATCAATAATATTTTTCTATGGAAACAAGGATGTACTTGTCTAAAGTAAGATGGCTGCAAAAAATAAATACATATATTTATTGAAAGTAGAATTTTATATTTTGTAAAAGAATTTAAATTGTATGATTTTTTTTCAAATTTTAAGACTTCGTTATAGCGATGTGTAGCTTAGAGCATTTACCTAATTATTTTAGGAATCAACATTTAAAAAAAAAATTATCTTAAAATAGAGTTTTTATAAATAGATATAGAGTTACGATTCTTTATAAATTATACCTAACTGTCACAGAAATGATCATGCAAAGTTTGAAATTGATAGGACAATTCTAACATACACAAAATTAGTAATGAAAGCAATCTATTACGTACGGACAAATCTAAATTAAAGAAATGCTTCAGTTGTTAAAGTCAAGGGGTAGAAAAAAAAATAAGGGATTCTAAGATTTATAGAACACACTAAAAGATTTTTTTATTATTGCCTAAAATTTCATCAAAAAACATACCAAGTATTAATGGGCTTGGTATAGTTTTTAATTTATGTGTTTATTATTGCTTAATAAGTATTTAGGAGATAATTACATTTTTATGTTTTTTGTCCTTGAGAAAAAGTGCTGAGGTGGATTCTTAAAAAAAAATTTTCCCCACTAATCGCTTAGTGGGGCCAAATTGTTTTCGTGAAAAATCCTCCAAAATCACATAAAAAATCTACAAAAATCAAATAAAATCTTATGTTAATAACCCTTCTATGATTTTGTTTAATTTTTGTAAATTATTTTTGTGATTTTGGTGGATTTTTCACGAATACAATTTTGCCCCACTAAGCGATTAGTGGAGCAAATTTTTTTTAAGAATCCACCTCTGCTATTTTATAAGGATAGTTTGTCTAATATTTATGTTTTCAAAATATCTTTTATATGCACAATTACATATAGAATTTATAATTTGTCTCTTTGTCTATATCACTTCTAATATTTTCAGTTGGTATACAATTATCTTTATGTTGGCTTAGAATTTAAAATTCATGGGATGTTTGAGAACACAGTAATAGTGTCTGACTGATTATGACGTAACAAAAAAAATTAGCCAATGAGAGGCCACCATAAATTTTACCATTGGTCAATAACGACCTCTCATTGGCTAATTTTTTTTTGTTACGTCATAATCAGTCAGACACTATTAGTGTGTTCGATGTTTGACTGTTTTTTTTAATGCAATATAATAACTCAATATCCTATTAAATAAAGTAGTAAGGTTTTTCTTGTTCCGTTAATCACTGATGTAATTTATGGTTTTAAGCTATTTCAAACCCTTTCCTCCTCCCTTTGAATTTACAGATCCCCTAGAGGCCATTGGCAAAGTCACTTATAATAAAATTATGTACACATGTAAACCACATGTACATAATAGGTAAAAACAAACTGATGTGAAACCAAATTTAAATTATAATAATAATAACAAGGATGAAAACATCTTTAGGTAGCGAAGCAATCAAAGCATAAAAGCAGGGCTCAGCAGTCGTCCGTCAGACGCATGTAAAATCAAATTTACCAATTCCTCTTTTCAAACAAATTTTTATGCTTCCAACGGGTTTTAATTTGAATCCTAGTCGCGGCTGCCGAGCCCTGCATAAAAGGCTTTATTGTAGAATGCTTGCCATGTATATCCTTTAAGGGAGGGGACATTGTTTTATAAGCACGTTTTCTTAATCGTTGGCTTAACAATTTTTATTAAATCTAGATTAAGTTGTATGGACTAACAGTGTCTACAATTTTCAACCAATAATTCTAATCTATAGAAAGTTAGAGAATCATCTATTCAATATCAGCTGAATTGGCCCATTTTATGTTTCTGGGAGGAAGAGGAACATACATACGGCCAATTACAGAGCAAAGCTTCGCTACACAAAACCATAACAAACAAACTTTTTTTTTATTTATGTGTTATGCAGTTAGGGAGTTGAATCCATTTTTATAGAAGCAGAAAGATAATCTATGATTATGGTTTGGACTCTCTAAAACTGTAATCTACCTTTCCACTTTCCCCTCTCTTGGTGAAGATATCTTCAACGCTGATACGATTTTTGAAATGTAAGATTCTACTTTCCACTCTCTTGGTGAAAATATCTTCAACGCCGATACGATTTTTGAAATGTAAGATTCTACTTTCCCCTCTCTTGGTGAAGATATCTTCAACGCCGATACGATTTTTGAAATTTAAGATTCCACTTTTGACTCTCTTGGTGAATATATCTTCAACAAGAGAGACAAAAGTTTAATCTTATATTTCAAAAATCGTATCGGCGTTGAAGATATCTTCACCAAGAGAGGGGAAAGTGGAAGGGTAGATTACAGTTTTAGAGGGTCCAAACCATAATCAATGAATCATAGATTATATTTCTGCTTCTATAAAAATGGATTCAACTCCCTAACTTATGTGTATGTAAGAAAGCATATTTGTTTTCTAAATTTTCATAAATATTGCAGGGCTTGGGATATTTATACTGTTAAATAAAGTAATTGTTATAGAATATACGTTGATATATTGATTAAAACTTGTTGTCGACTTAGGTCGATAACATTGACATTTATTGGTCAGTTCATTCAAACTGAAGTGGGTGGATGGGGTGTATCGTTATTTTAGCCAGCAGCAAGTATAACTTTATTCGAGAAAATCTGGTGCAACATCCAATTAATAATAGATCGATTTTTGAAGTAGTATTAGGTATTGATAAACTTGTCAACGGATGATTTTTGGCTAATTTCTTTCATAAAATTGAAGTCTTTTATCGGATTTAGGCTATTTTTATACCTCCCTCCCTGTGTATCTTGGAATAAAGGGCCCCTAGATTGGTTATAAACTGAATAATCTTATATTTTGGAGGTTAAAGTATAGGATAGCTTCCAAAAGTCCTTTAGTAGGGGGTATACAGAATAGAAACATCCAACAGACAACCAACCTTTTGGCCTAGGCATAATTGAATATCTGAACCTTACTCTCTAAGCACTATCCCTGTTCTCTATTTATCTCTCTCCCTCTCTCTCCCACTCTCCCACTTACTCTCTCTCTCTCTCTCTCTCTCTCTTTCTCTCTCTTCTCTCTCTCTCTCTCTCTCTCTCTCTCTCTCTCTCTCTCTATCTCTCTCTATCTCTCTCTCTCTCTCTCTCTCTCTCTCAACACCTCTCTCTCTCTCTCTCTCTCTCCCTCCCTCTCTCTCTCTACCTTCTGATTTGTTTATCATTCATAATTAGATTTAAAGTAGGGTAAATATTTTTCATATTTTTAATAAATTTTCTATCTATCTAAGTTTATATTTTAGTTACGTTCCTACCATCTACTAGCAGCTAGACAGCTTTCCGTGGATATAAAATAAAAAATAAAAATTAAAACCAGTTTTGTTTACCGAGAGAGGACGAATGCTGTGGCTAAAAAAACTGGTACTAATTTTATGATTTTATTTTGATATTCGTGGAAAATTGTCTAAAATACGCTAATATACATGATCTTTCAATATGAATTAAACCCGTTTTTAATCCAGCGGATATTAATCGGTTTCGAAGTCATACTGGAAATAATATTAACCCCTGAAATAAAATTTTCAAATCAAGGACATAAATATACAAAACAAAACAAATTAACCCCTCCATCCCTTTTATTTTCTCCTTAATCTCAGGGATCTTAAAGGATAAGACAATTAATGATAAATTGTTCTTCACCCTCAAAGATAATAAATAAAATCAACCTCTAATGTAGTTATAAATTATGTGTTGAAAAATTTGAACACTGCTACTTTTAACCAACCAATTAAAATTTAATATGATAACACAAAGTTTGAAACTAACGCGCGCATGAGAGAGCATGCTTGCTAAACTTTGAGTATATGAATAATAAACAGTCCATTGTCCCCTTCCTTCTCCCTGGTTTCATCCCCTTTTAAATTTTCAGTGAGTTATCACTCCCACATGATGATGTCTTGTTTATTGTCAATGATCCCTATATGCTATTGATGACCAATCTTAAGGTTTATGTCGACTTTATGTCTTTAATAATATTGGTTATTTATAGCTGAAATTATATCGACAATTACAGATATGCCTCAGAGTCTTCTAGGAGCCGTTTGGTTAGAAGGTGAGGGGGGGGGGTGAGTGTAATTTTAAACCTTCCCTGGACTTCAAAAGCTGCACATAGACAAGCAGACATCATATTAATTTTATACTTTTTAATGCTTATACTTTTCGACAGATCTTATGACCTTACAATTTCATGCTTATGTTGACAAATTTTTTGGACAGAATACTTTAGCGGAAAGTATGACGCACCCCTATTTTCACCACAACACTCCTTTAATTAACTCCTATTATCTTATTTACACCCCTCCCTCCTCTTCTTATATAAAACACCCCCCCCCCCCTCCCCAACCCTTGAGGCAAAAGGGTTTATCACACTTTGTAAATAAGTTAACAATATGATTAAATTGCAAACAGGGGCGAGCAGAAGGGGGGTGTCACATTTTTTCAAGTTTATTTTGTGATTTTACCTACTTAGTTATCACTTTTTCTGGATAATAAAGTAGTATGGATGTAATATTGTAGTTTTTTACCCCCCCCCCCCCTTAATAACCTATAGTGTTTATTTTGTGATTTTCCCTACTCAGTTATAACTTTTTTGGATAATAAAATAGTATGGATGTAAAATTGTATTTTTCAACCACCCTTATTAACCTACATTTTTTATTTTGTGATATTGTCTACTTAGATATCACTTTTTCTGGATAATATAGTAGTAGGGTGTTATTTTAACATTCAACCCTCTTTTTTAGAACCCATAGTGTTTTTTTGTGATTTTGCCTACTTATTGATCACTTTTTCTGGATTATAAAGTAGTAGGGTGCTATATATTATAACATTTAACCCCCTTTTTAAAAACCTCTAGAGTTTATTTTGTGATTTTGTCTAACTAGTTATAACTTTTCCTGGATAATATAGTAGTAGGGTGTAATATATTATAACATTTAACCCCCTTTTCGCTTCAACAATTAACTTTCACTAAACACGCCCTTTTCAATCCATATGTAAATACATGGATGTTGCACCAGATTTCCATTAATTCTTATAGAGTGATACTCCTAGCTAGCTTAAATATCGATATCTACCATCCATTCCCTGTACCCCATACCCTCCTTTCCTAGTGGATGAACGAGATGACCAATAAATGTGGTCAATATTAGCAACCTTACTTGTAAACAAATTTTCCATTGTCAATGTATGTTCCTGATATCGCTTATCTCAAAAAAAACTTTGAATTTTAAATACTGCTAGCTGCGAAACGGACGGACAATATTTATAATTATATAAGCGGTATAAGAAGGCATGTAAAAAAAATTGCAATAGCTAAGATCCAATGATTCGCGCATATAAGAAAACTCAAAATAACTGTGTATTATTGGGTATTGTTTATTTCAAAAAAAAATTGGCCTACTTTTGTTGGTTGTATAAATGATCTGCGAACATCATAACGCGTTCAGTTGTTTAGCTGCTAGAAGAAGACATTAAAGTTCATATTGTTTAGATAATCGATCCCGGGAACATTTAACCCCGAAGTGCACCAGATCCAAAGTTTCCACTGACAGCTAAGGGTACATA